>NC_088602.1:43954315-44274732 GCF_036013475.1 Columba livia | reverse complement strand
TTTGCCCTGTGTGCAAAAGATCAAGTAGAGCCATTGATTTTGGCTGCCTTGGTTAGGGACTGCCAGTTTGGGAGTTCTGTCGGAACATGAGGTGTTTCTATATATTCTGATAGTGGAAACAGTTAAAAATTTCATGTTTGTATTTTGTTCAGCATGTTCTCAGATGGATGCTCCCTGTTGATCCACAGTTTCCTTATTTTACAATTAGGCTGTTGCAGCATGCCTTGCCTGTGATCATCCCTCTTCTTTGTGGAGGTAGCTGTGTTTTCACAAAATGTTCCTCACATTGCTTGTGGGTTTTACTGATCTATAAGGATCAGATTTTCCATCTACACAAAGTAAACAGAGAAACAATCTGTTTGTTGAATGTTTCCATGATATACATCAAAATAAAGTTATCAAATTCAAATACTGTTATTAAGCAGATGTTCTTGTAAAAATTATATTGTGTCTACGATTTGATAAGATTTCATCGCTGGTGATGGTAACTTTGTTTTATCGAATACTGTACAAGAATTTTTTGAACAGGGTTGTGAGTACATTTTTGGTACATCAGCAGTACAAACCCAGCCAATGTGCAATAAGTTAAACGCAGTATGTGGTAAAAATCACCCTTTAAAATATCAAAACTCCAGGCAGGCTAAAACATGGAAAGATCTATGTAAAACTTGCTTGCATAATTCATGGCAAGATTTAGTATCATCTCCATTAGAACCAATATAAAGAATACAAAGACAGTTTTAAAACAACCAGTGAAACATTTAAATGGGCTCTTCATTCAGACTTAGAGTGGAGATTCCAGTGAATCTTAGAGTGCATTTCTTAGTTTAACATTTGTTTTGCTAATTCCTCCATGTCTCCATGGATTGTATTTACTGTTCTGTTGCTAATGTATTTTAAAGCTTTAAAGCTTTTAACCTTTAATCTCCACTTATTCAAGTGAGGTTAAGTGATCTTTTTCCTTACCTTGTGTCCAAAAACAGGTCTTCAATCAAACATTCTTCTGAAAAGACCACACTCACACTTACCTATATCCTCATAAGCTTCCTTTTAAATGTGGAGTAATTTCTTAATGGTAATTCATAAGAAACATATTAAACAGCTAGAGCAGAAGTCAAAAGCAAAGTAAACACTGCTCTTTTCCCCTGTCCTTTCACATTTGAAGAGGAGATACAAAGCACACTTGATGGAGAGACATGAACAGGGTGCTTCACAGCAAAAACGATACTACGTTTATTTGAAGCAGTAGTGCAATGCTGCTATTGTACTGTAATACACAGATTTTACTGAGATAACAGCAGAGCCTTAGGGAAAAAACAGAAAATGGGGCACGCTGTATCAAGGTAGACATGTTTTTAAACAAATCAACTTCAGAATTAGTTTTGTCAGCGCGAGAACTGAGTTATAATTGACTCCACAAAGACTTCAGGAAATAGTACCGTTTTAAACATTTGGTCTGTTCTTCCTTGATTCAACCCCCAACATACCAGTTGTACCTTCTGGAGGTGCCTTCATCCTTCTCTTGATGGAGAGGGAGCCTGGGAGACCAAGTCAGAGAAAATGCTCATCCTTTAGATAAAGTAATTTAGGAGTTCATCTTCAGCCACCTCTCACTAGAAGGCACACGTGTACTTGAAAAATCTGGGCCTAATTTGTCCCCTCTCAAAAACAGCATTTCTGCACCTTTGCTCTTGCTGCACATGGGTAAGATAGATAGGAATCTGACAACAGCAGCAGCCAAAGGCCTGCAG
Source organism: Columba livia (assembly GCF_036013475.1). Classification (NCBI taxonomy): domain Eukaryota; kingdom Metazoa; phylum Chordata; class Aves; order Columbiformes; family Columbidae; genus Columba; species Columba livia. The sequence continues at coordinate 44,272,981 of NC_088602.1, read as the reverse complement.
AAGAGGAAATGTGTAGGCAGGAGGCTATACAGCTCTTCTGATGAGGCTCTTGGCAAAAAAAAAATCACTTCTAGAAATCAGATTCACAGCGTAGTTAAACCCAATTATCATTTACTCTTTGGCCTCTAGGTTGAAATTCCCAAACAAGTCCCCAGTTAGCAATTCTGAGGTTTGCTAATGGGATATAGTTACATGATTTGACCATGAAATCTCTCTTCTAAAATTTTCCATATCCTCCAACATTTTATATTAAAACTGTGTTTGATAACTGAGATGGTGTGGAAGTACCAGTTCAGATTGATGCTGCCATACTGTTTCATCCCATGTAGACTTCCAAAGACAGGCAGTGTCAGTCCTAAAACGAGAGCAAATAAATGAGAAATCCAGACATAAGAGGCTATGAAAACTGGGACTTTCGGCCATCAGAGATGGATCCAAAGCTGGTTGTTGTCAGTGGGAATTCCTGCAACCTTTCAGTCAGTCTCCACACAATTCATACAGCAAAATATCCTTTAAGTATCAAAAGGTCAGGTTTGTTGCTTGACTGTTCTGTTCACATGATAAAAACTTGCGGGAAATTCGAAACTGAACTAGTTCAGTAACATGTGGAAAGTGGAAATGCAGTTGACTTTTGGATGATGTAACAACATAAATATCATATATTAAAAAAAAAAAAAAGCAACAAACAACCTTAAAGGATTCTTGCGGTAAGTTTGTTCAAATATAGTATTCTAGGGTGTTTCTTTTTTCGTTTTTGTTTTAATTATAGCAATTGCTGCAATAAAAGGTTCTGAGGTAAGGACTTGTGCATTCCATTCACTCAGTGCCGTGTTTAATTCCTATCACTGTTCAATCACTTGTTACTTTATTTTTAGGGGCAAATTTATAGCAAGCTGCTGGATCACATGTACCCAAGTATTTGAAGTATCTGCAGCTGCTTACATTGCAGGAGATCCAAGCTGCATTCCTGTCATGAATCATAGATTTGTGAGGGCAGAGCCACAAATATATATAAAAAAAATGCAGCTTACACGGCTTGCAACCAGACTTTAAAGAACGTTCCTAAAGGATCCATAGTGCAAGAAGAGCTGAGGCACTCATTTGCTCGGGTTATGGTCTCTTTCCTGGAACAGGGCATCTTTTAGGTAGTCATTAAAGAGCTTCTGCTGGGACGTTTACTTGAGACAAACAATAGTCACCGTGTGACTGTAGTTAGAAACGATAATTAACAGATAATTAACAGAAAATCATTCAGGACCAACTTCCCGGGGGGGGGGGGGGGGAGGGGGCGGGGGGGGGAGGGGGCGGGGGGGGGTGTCTACTTGCAAAAGCAGCGACACAATGGATTTTGCATTGTCATTGATGTAAATTCTTTCCTGTAGGATTTGCTTGTACAAACAGGACTTGTACCTATAACTTACGTCACTTCGCTGTGTAGTAGAACATCATCAAATTGCACTTGTAAGTAAATTGGTGGCGAAATAGATGAGACAGGAAATCTATCATTTGGAAAGTCAGTCTGTGGCAAATAAATCTACGTATCGGTGAATATCTGTATATGTGAATGGACGTGGGTATTTTAGTCCATTATCAATCACATTCTCTCTTCTGAAAATGCTGACAATTGCCAGGTCACTCTGAATATGTCTGGGACTAAAAAGTTTCTCAATTGCTATTGTGACTAGATGATAAAAATGAGAATGATTGCTGTTAGTCACTAGTAGTTGTTTAGTCATTCAGTTTTAGCTTCCAATCATAAAGGAAAAAAAGTTATCACACGACACAGATATCAACCCAACCAATACAAATAAAGTTAAACAAACAGTTCGTGAACAGCATGTTTTCTAAAATTAAAGTTTTCCACCACTCCCTTCTTTCTTTTTTCTTTTGTTTATGGATTGGAATAATTCTAAAGGGAAAGATGGTAAGTTCATATGAGTCACTAACCAGAGAAGGCTAAACTGCTTGCATAGCTTGAAAAATTCTTTGTATAATGAGATTAAAACAACAATATAAGCATGTTCATTAAACAAATAACAATTGCAATAATTCTAATGTTAAAATGAGAATTGGTTAGAATCCCTTGTGCTACATAAATAATACTGTAATTTTATTATATAAGACGAGAAGTCTCAAATACTACAGGCACAAGACAGATGAGGCTGTTAGATCGTAGAAAGTTCCAACTCAAGCAAAAGCTCTGTTTGCGAATCATTGTTCAAACCTCAAGACGCATACATTTTATCATTCAAAATGGCCACAAAAACATTTGTCCACAATTTCTTTCATATTTCCCATGTTTTATATATCTTTCTGCTTTTATTTCCTAAGATTTATTGATTAAGGTTTAATGATTCAAACCTGATTTTCCTACCAGGTCTTTTTTTAATAAAAAATAAATGTTCAGTCCCCTGTTAGTTTATAAACAAATTGCAGCCATCTTATTGCTTGCATTCAAGAGGACATATCTATAACTTCTTGAAGCAGGAACAACATCCAAACACTTATCTCAGATAAGAGAAGACTGAAGAAAAGTAAAGAGAATTTTTACAAAGCAGTGTGTTAGTAAGGTGAGAGTAACGAGCCACTTTTTCCCCCCACCACTATTTAATAGTCTCTGGAGTGCTTGCCCAGTTCAGTGCTGAAAATGTACCATTTTGACATATATACATATAACGAAATGAATATGTGTCAGCGCTTTTCTAGGATCATGTATTTGAACACACAGTTACCAGATCAACACAATTGTAGTAAACCTGGTATCAGGAGCACATTACACGATCACACAGAGTAAAGCACCAGAGAGTAACAGTGGACTTGGAAGGAAAATATGCTTTCCCCCCTTTTTTTTTTTTTTGTGGATGCCTTATCTAGATTGCAGAGGATGGATAGTTATGAGTTCAAACAAATACCATTTCTGAGCTCCTTCATGCAACTTGTCATCTGAGTTTTACTTCCCTCTAAATCAGCTATTTATGTGATCTCTTAATGTTGGGTTTGGAGATAAGATCAAAATGTAGAATTACTTTTGTTTAAGAAGGCCTGTCTTTTTTATTCCTGAATATTATTGTGATGTTTTATACCAGGTTTTAAAGGCACAGACGTCTGCTCAATGCCCATAAAATGCTATCAAACGATGACGACACATTATTTATAGGTATTCTAAAAGTGCTACCTGTAAAAGAGTTTTCTGAGAGCAACAACATTACTGTCCAATCCAGGCTGACCAGCACTTCTCAGACAATTTCCCACATTTGGTGTATATGTGCATATTTATGTGGACATACGCAAAAGCCCTGAGATTCTTTGCCGATATCAAGAGCAGGTTGAGTGCAATCCAGCTCCACCTGGAAGCTTTATGGCCCTGTTAGTCTGGAGTGCTCCTGAGCTAAAATACCCTTCCTTGCGCAACACGCTTTGCCATGGAGATAGGCTCTGTTGTTGAAGAACAATATATAACATGATTCTACAGATTTTCCTAAGGTTATTGTTTTGGATTGATGACAGTGCCTAAAAAAACACATGATATAATTTCCTTCAAATTCCGTATAAAAGTTTGTTCAAATATTTGTTAAAGAATTGCAGGGCAAGCATTTTCACAGCTAGTTTGAAATCTTTTGATTTCTCTTCAAAATATCTAACAGTTAATCAAACAGCAGAAACAGCACCATATGTTTAATCTCAATAAAATTAGACAATAATTTTGCAAAGAACAAAAATAACAGAGATATAGTCAATGCAACTATCCTGATTTAGACCGTGGTGTTACCAGAACAAGAGCCTCTTTCCCAATAAGTCTGTAGCATACCTATGACACCTTTTCCCCAGTCTGGCTCAGACTTCTGACACTACTACAATACAGGATATGTTTGTCAGAAAAAAAATCACCAAAATTAGAGCATGTCCCTGTCTAATTCATTAACAAAAATATTAATTAAACTAGTTTCTTACTACTGCTATTTTGAAATATTTGGGAAAAAAGTGATAATAAAAGAAAAAATTAGATTGTCAAAAAATATGATTTTACTGCATACAACGTTTAGTCAGACTAAGAACTTTGCATTTGCATATCCTTGTTTCAGTCTTTGTATTTAAAGTAAATGATCAATCACTGCAGAAGAGACTAAAAATCAATAAAGCAAATACATTTTCCTTGTAACTTGTCCAAAGGTTATGATTTAGTTACAGTGCAACTTAAGTTGTTGGTTCAGTTACAGCATGTACAACAGTATAACGTCTTTTTATTGAACACAAACCATGTGGCTCACAAAACAAAGAGAATAGGGTTTAAAAATGAGAAGTCTAAAAAACAATTCTGTGTTAGTCGGCTTCAGCACACCCATTTCCCAATACTGTATTTTGATCTGAAGCCCACAGGAGTAAATAACTGTCTTTCCATTGACTGCAGTGAGTAATGAAACAGTTTTTTTAAATTTTATATAATTAAAAAATAGTAATAAAACCTACATATGAGAAACATTCATTTACCAGATGCAATCCTTGTGTGGTGATTCTGTCAATGGCAGTGACATTTTGCCATAGAGAATGTAAGCAGAAGAACTCAACTAACTCACTATGAAGAGTTCAGATCAGATCTTCCTCAGTTTTGTAAAGCAGATTTACAGCAACAGTTTTTTAAAAGGTCATCTCTTCATGGAGGACATTCTTGTTCATTCCCTAAATGAAGGACTTTGAAGACCAAGCCAACTTAGATAATAACCACTGTGCTGTGTGTGGATTTATGTATGTGTACACACAAGTGTATATATACGAAGTGTAAAAGGCCCCTTCCTAAAATCAGTCATAATTCTTGGCCTGGGAAGGCTGGTTAAGGGCAAAGAGAGAAGGAGAGAGATTTTGTTACCACAGGCATAAAAAAATTCTGGCACCAGCGCTTGCAACCGCCAAACAGAACAGAGCAATGATAGTTTACATTTTTTAAATTTCCGGGAGGACATATTTAGCATCCTATGGACCTATCACTTAAAAATATGTGCCATCCATTCCTTAAATAAAATTCCTACATTTAATAACTACTACTTTGACCTTGCAAAACAGACAACGTCATAATAAATTGTCCCTGAAGCCTTCCTTGAATCTCCTCTAAAACGTTGCCTACTCCAGCAAAAAAATAGGATCAGGATTTTGAAAAAGTCCCAAGCAAAGTAATAAGTGATTGGCATCCATTAAAATCAGAATGGTTTGACAGGAATTTTCATGCACCCCCTCACTAACGTCAGTTTCTACCAAAGAAACTATTGAATATCCCTTCACTACAGCCTGAAGTGTCCCAGAAGGTTTAAAAAAAAACAGCCTGGGGAAACAAAGAGGTGTAGGTGTTCCTGTGGTCTGTTTTTTGCCCTGTTATCCCTCAATACAGAACAGGTTTCATGTTGTTGTCAACCAAAAGACAGCAAGATCCTGGAAGTGATTCGAACTTGGAGTCACTGACTGCTTAAGACCAAACAATAAACTGATTTTCTAAATGACCAGATGGACAGGACATCCAGGTACAAATCCCCACTTCAGAATACTTTTATAGCAAATAAAATAGCTGTGGCAAGAGGAGCTGAAACCAAGGAACGCAGCATAAAGGGGCTTTTTGCTAGGCATGTGGTAGCCTGGATCCAGCCTCTGCCCTCCACCAGGAAAGAGCCTGTGTCCTGCTCACCATGCAGAACAGTTTCATTATAGTGTACAGTACAGAAGCATACACTGGCTATACATTTTGCTGTACTTGGACCGTGTTAACAGGATCAGGCCCATGATACCCCTAATTTGAGAATCCTGCTTTGGCCTGAACTTCTGTTCCCAACGTGATTTGAACTTTAAGTATCTTTTCAAGCCAATGGCTTGCAAACATTTGGTAGGAATACCTATATTTACCTAACACTTATTAATCTTCATTTGTACATATAGTGTTCATTCTTGTCATTAAGGAACTGATAGTTCATCGGGGAGACCTGATCAGTGGCATGAGGTGGGGAAAAAATAATAAGAGTATGTGTGCTGAGTGAAGCAATTAAACGTGGAGCTACTTATATCTCTTGTTTTGGCCTTTGTACACTCTGTGATGTTTCAGTGAAGTGAGAGATTGTGGCATATTCTGCGACCATCTTAGTATGGGCCAGCCAAGTGCCTAAACAGAGAACAGCAACACAGCCATGAATCACGTAGGCTGGTAGGGAAGTGTTAAGATTTCAAATAAAAAGTGTGCCAATGCTCTGAAAACTGGAGTCTGGGCTGTATGATTAATTTTTTTTTAATTTATCTTTGTATTTTCAATCTGTAAAAAAACTGTAATGCATTCCGGATCACAGCTGTTTACTGTACCACAACGCAGTACTAAATTCAGAAGAATGCATGGAAGATTTTTAGAATTAAATGTACCACAGATTCTGCAATGAAAAGTCTTGGCATTCTGGGGAGATCATCTGTCAAATCAATTAATGATACTTTGGATGTGGAGGTTGAGCCATTGGTGGCATTTCTTCCCAGAAGATGGTATCGAAGAGACATTTAGAGTCTTTACTGCAATGTTTCTGCTCCAATCTGCTCAGAGCAGGGAGAGAATTAGAAAGGGTGTGTCCCATATATTTAAAGTGTACAGTAAGAAGCTTCTAAAAAGATACTGAAAACAAAAGACAAACTTCAGGAAAATTTAATAGCAAATAAAGATGAAATAAAGGAATACGACTTGTATGAACTTGGCGGAGGTAACAGAAAATGGTTAGCTGCTGGGGAGTGAAAATATAAAAGACTTTGAAAATATGCCTAAAAGACTTTGAAACTACATCTTTGGTTTGTTTGGCTGCTTGGTATCATAGTTTTTTGTCACATTAGTTTTTTTAGTACAAATAAATTTTGTGAAAGAATCTGTTGCATTAAAAGGCTTTGATCATGAACTGACCTGCCAGAACAGTACAAATCTGCACTTTCACATTACCCTCAATTGAATAAATCGCAATAATTTATTTTCCTTTGAAAAACTGACTCTTATTGCTTTGTTTCAACAGTCCCATTGCTTTCCTGTATTGCAAGCCATTTTTAGTTATTCTGATGAGTCACAGGGTTGTGCTGCCAGGAGGTTCCGTTGTATAGCCAATGTATTATTCTGCAACATTTCACTTAATTTTATTTTTGCTAGAACTTTGCCTACAATAACTTTGGCCCACTTAGTCCTAGATTTGTTCCATCCATGTTTCAAGCATATAACTGACATAGGAGGTTAACAGCTTCCTGAATATCCAATATGCAATAGGCACCATCAAAAGTTAAATTCAGCTTGATTCACTGCAGTGCTGCCTGTTATTACTTCATTCAATACTGAGAAAGCCTCAAGTGACTGCTTATATAGGCACCTCAGTTAGGTGGGATTAATTCAGGTGCTGAGGTCTTTAAATCAGTACCGAACACCTACTTTTAACGTCACACTATCTCTCACTACGGTTCTGATGCAAAACTTAATGGTGAAACTGTTACACATTGGGCAGACTCGGTGCTCATAATGACATCTGTGACCTTTAAATCTACACACCCAGAAGTCATGGCATAAGGTACAGGACTGATGGAAAGCACCCACACTTAGCCTGACTGCAAAAGTTTTTACTAGATGAAAAATACATGAAATATGTATCAATGGAATATGCAGCCCTGCAATCACCGAATCATGTTGTGTTATATATTAGTGGGCTGCAAAATAAAGCAAAGTTTGAACAACAAACTTCAACTTCCGATGTTCTTTATACAGCATAATTCGGAACAAGATATGCCAACATCCTTATTTTTCTTGAGCTAAATCTGGGTTCCAAAGATTCACTTTCCTTCCCTGTTTAACTGAATTTAACTTTGCTATGGACAATCGTTTCCTGACAGCTGATGTTCAGCTTATAGCAGCACTCTTTGTTACTGTGTAAATGAGCTCATTATATTACAGTTGCTGAGACTGTTGCAAAAACTCTTGGTTTCTTCATCAAAGTGTTTTTTTTACATACAAAATTGATGGGTACGTTTTCTGAACCTTCAGTACTTCCCTTGTCCCTTCCCTTGTGCTTGTTTCTTTGTTCTTAGTCCCATCATCTTCTGGCATTGTTCTTGACTAATTGTAATGGACTGATTCCTAACATGTGTTGTCAATGGATTGTTTGCTGGCATATCTGACAATATTACCATGTACTTCAGTCTCTTATAAATTTTGGTGGTTTTATACTGTGGAAATTCAATAAACAGACTGCTAATTTAGAAAAAGAAATGTCAGCAAGATGTGTGGGGTACGACAAAGCCTACTCTATATCCCATATTCTTCAAATGCAATTGTTTCTTTTCAAAGCAGCACAGCTGTTCAGCAATCAAGGACTATCTGTATCCCATATGTCAAAGCCAGATGTCAATATCACTGTGTGTGAATTTGCAATGCACTGTTCAGAACAGTCAAACCATATTTCAGGGGAGGACATTGTCCAGGGAACTAAACTGGGAAGAGTTTCCAGCACAGCTCCCTGCCAAAGTAGTAATAAATCGTTTCTTTAGGGATTAGGCAAAAGTTTTGCATTACGTGGAAAACTAACTCTTCTTTCTTAACCAATAAAGTTTCAAAAACACAAACTAATATTTTAAAAAACACCTCTCTCCACTGTCTGTCAAAGGCACAGAACATGAGCAGCCCAGATGAAAACAGCTACTTTTTGTCAAATGAAACTACTTTTGTCACCCACCTTGAATGGCATGTGTGATTATGAAAGCACAGATTCACCATCCTGCTCCCCTACATCACATGCTTTATCTTCCCATTCATTCCACCCACCTCCATGAGATGTGTTCATCATATGTGTCTCCCCCTCTGAACCCTTCAAACACTCTTGCTGAGGTAGATGGAAACCTACCACCACTCTGGTGGCAGCAGCAACACTGAAGAAGCTTTGCTTTCTCATTTTCTAATAGGGGCTCAATTTTCTTCTTGCTCTCTATCTGAGTGTTGTCACTACAGACCACTTAGTTGGGTAGATTCAGGACATCATCAATAGGTCCTCTGTCCCTTGGAGAACATCTTCATCAATCAGGGTTAGAGGGATTGGAGGTTGGAGCAGAGCCTTTTCACATACCAAAATGACTCTAAAGATGATATTAGAAAAATGGATGTTATAATGCAGATCCTTATAGACATCTACAGTTGTGATGCTATGAAACAAATTCTTTCTAGGGTAAAACAGATGTTGGTAATAAGGCATAGAATTTCCAGACAAAACTAGTGGGAAATGAAAAGAGGAGTGATGTGGTATTCAGCTTTCTAAAAGGCAATTCTTATGCAAAAAGAAGGGGTAAAAACTTAGAAAACACACTGAATAAAAGGAAATACATTATTGGATTTCCTTTGTTATTTGCAGAACCTCTAGGGTCCCACCACATACTGAATTCTCTACAGTTCATTATAATATAAATCCCTTCCATTCTCTATACACACCAGAACTATTCATCACCAATGAACAACTATCCTTATACCACTACTTTTTGTCTGTTTACATCTGGAACTATTGCTGGCATGGAAGCCGCAAGACCGCCCAAGATACGTTAGAAGTTTCAGCAGAAAATTGTACACTGAATCATGAAGACTAGAAGTTGTGCAAACACAAGTGACTGACCTCACAATTCAAATAGTTCAGTCAAGGATGGTCTTTTTGAATGAGAGAGACTGCAGGTTTTTTGCCTGCCTGTAAATCAGTGGAGTACAAAAAAATGAATTCAATGTAAGAATAATTCAAAGAAAATTTTCAATGTTTGTATACCATTAACAGTTAAGAAACACAAAGCTTTCACCAAAGTTGAAATGACTCTGGTTTTTTTGGGGTATGAATAGAGCTGCTCTTTTTTATTTTTTTGCCCCGCCTATACAAAGGACAGATGTAATATATGTTTTTTCCTTTCCTGGAAGACACCAGATGGCTAACAGCATGCTGCAGGAACTGAATTTGGAGGAAAGGAGACAAATCCTATTTCCAAGAACCATGTAAGGTTCTGAATTTCTGTTTGAAGGTTTTTACAGCACTTTGTTCCCATCAGTTTATTGTATCCTGACTAAAGCAGTTTGGGGACATGATCCCATTAAGATATCCTAATCCTGTCCTGAAATGTGTTAAAACTATTTTAAGCTTTTGCCATCTGACTGAAAATGTTAGCTTCTCAGGTGTTTTCTTTAGCTTTATTAACCGAAGAACAAAAAAGAGAACACATATTTGTTAGAACCCAGAAGAACGACATCAAAATATGCCCCAAAAAAGAAAGTCAGACTCCTCTTACTGAACAATTAGGCACATTTGAATCTTATAGAGACTGTATCTAAAGGGAAAATGTTCTAAAACACCTGAGTAGCTTCACAGCCCAGGTCACAATTCCAAGGATATATTTGCATATTTCCTGAAAATTCTATCTACAACTTCAAGCACCTTAGTACCTCAACAGTTCAAGTCTCCATTAATGGTAATTCTGAGCTTCATAGGTGCTTGGACACCCTCTGAGTAGGAAAACAATCATTCCCAAGGGATTTAGAGAACCCTGCTTGACTTCTGAGTTGATTAATGCAATCAGTGGATAAAATGAAGTGTTTGCACTGCATGAATCAGCCCTCCTTCTGACAAGAAAATGGTTGGGAGCCAGCCAGCAGAAGTCAGCATTGACCTGTCCCTTCTCCAGAGCTCAGGCAGCTAACCCAGGATTTGTGGGGAGGCACTCCTAAATACATGGGTTTCAGGCTGCTGCTCCCAATCTGAGATTAGGCATTCACAAAGGCAGAGCTTGCTTTTCTAAATACAGCCTGGTCTCTGCATAACAGTTTACTTGTTCATGTGCTCATACAGAGCGTAGGAAATTTGGATGCTTGAGGAGAGTCAAATCCAGTTCCTCCTTTCTCAACCTGCTCTAAACTTGCTGTAGACCAGGTTCATTTGGGCACTCTACTTTATCTCTGTTAAGGTTTAATTTTTTAAGCAAGATCCAGATTTAAGACAGATGATCAAATCATTGAATCATAGAATGTCCTGAGTTGAAAGGGACCCACAAGGATCATCGAGTCCAACTCCTGTCCCTGCATATGACAACCCCACAGTTTACACCATGTGTCTGAGGGTGTTGTCTGGTCTCTTCTTGAAGATTGACAGGCTTGAAGTCATCACCACCTCCCTGGGGAAGCTGTTCCAGTGCTCCACCACCTCTAGGTGAAGAACCTTTTCCTAATGCCCTTACTGCTGGAACGGGAACAACAAACTATCCAGGAACCTGTTGGTTGCGTCACTTAGCTGGGAGGGGAGACCTGGTTCAGGTCCTGATGCTGGAGTCTCTTATTTTTTTTTTTGTAAATCCCATGTCTGTCTCATGCTACTTCATAAACAGCTCTGGAAGGGGAAGCAGGCATCTCCCTGCTCTCTGCAGAGTCCCTCGACTGCAAGGCCTTAGAGCTCCAGGCAAGTTATTGCTCAGCATATGGGACACTGAATCACCCTCTCAAGATGCCCAGCTTTCTTCACTATCTGACTAGACTGCCCGAACACCTGATTTAGGTACTTGGACTCATTCCCTGAGCAGAAGCTTTGTAAATACTGCAAAGATAATGTTCAAAATGGGTGTTAGGAAACGAGTTCTAAATCACTTTTCAAAGATCTTGCAGGAGTCCTAAGTCCACTAAACACACATGTAAAAGGTTACCCTGAGCACTTTCTGTTATTACCTGTTTTGTCTCAGCCATTCTTGCATATGTTTAATTCCTGGCAAATCATGAATGAGTGTAGTCATTTCCTAACTGAGTATGCTCTCTCCAACTACAGACACTTATGTTGGCCAGACAGTTAAGAGAAGACATCGTTATCATTGTCATAAAGGCATGCAGAAGATGTGGCAAGGCGGAAGACCAGTTGGCAGCCTGTATGGTAGAATGCCTGGCAGGAGGTCCCAATTCCCGACCACAAAGGTTGCCCTCAGATTCTCCTAAGGAGAAATCAAACCATTCATAAGGACACAATGCTGAAGAGGACAAAGAGCAAGCCTAAACAGAATAGCAGAGCATAGTATAGCACTGCAAAGAATACAGTATTCATTCTTTGCTCTTGCCTCCCAGTGATTTTGCTGCCCTGCCCTCTGTACTTTATATTCTTTAGTTATTAAAGGAATTAAAAATTCAATAATGCACATTAAAAACTGCACCCTTGACCCAAAGGAACGGAAATAACTGTTGAGGCTCTCTAAACTTTCTCAGAGAAAGCACACAAAAACATTTACAGTACTGCAATCCATCAAAAAGCAGAAAATTGTTTCCTATATATCTTTATTCTATACATCTTCAATGCTTGTGTTAGTTTTATGCAAAAGTTCAAATTAATTCCACATGTAATTCAGCATAACAAGTGAAGCTGCATTGAGGTTTCATGTAGCCATATAGATTATCTAGACTATTCTTTAAAAACAACAAATTACTCTAGTTTAAAAGTATTTGTAATAAGACAAATAAGCATTTCATCATGTTCCTTTCTGTGGCACATTAAAGCTGTGGCTGTTGGTCTTTTGCTATTATGTCTTAAATCTGTGACAGAGTATTGGAAGCTTTTTGTGGCCTGTGGTTTGAGGGGGTGTTTGGAGTAGATGTTCTATGAATCCTTCAGGACTATCCTATCATTTGTGTGCAATTGGAAAGGACCAGGCTTGGTAATCTAGGTGGTCCCTTCTGTCCTGTGATCTTTTCTTTTGATTGCTCAAACTCTCCATCTTACATTAATACTTCACAATATCTGTCTTTTAGACTCTTGGACTAGGTTGCTACTCTCAAACCACTGATGGAGAAAATTTAACTGTTTATTACAGAAAAAAAAATGTTTGAAGGGTGAGGGACTTGGACAGTATTCACTTCCAACAGTGGGATATTAATCAGAAAGAACACATCTCACCATAGGTTAAAGAAACCTCTTTCTCAGTTCTGTGACTTTATCTGTATTATGTTTCTACTGAATCAAAGGTATTTTTCCATGTAGGCAAGTAGTTACTACTGTATCTAGCATCTACTTGAAACTTTATCAGGACATCCTGATTTATCTTAGTCAAATAGTAAGCCCTTTGGCTGCAGCCTTATTTTCCCCACAGGTGTAAAAAATGCAAAATTGCAATTTATAAAACAGAAGATGACAGAATCCCATTTGTGCAATACATCTAGATGCCAAAAGGTAATCTCATTACAAATAACACAATCTTCTCACAGCACTTGCTGTATTATTTTCCGGGTGGTCTAAAAAGTTGATTCAGAGAATAATGCCACAACAGCAACTTGTAGTTCCTAAGGCCAAATAGCCAGATGTGTCAATAATCAGTGCAAACTAGAAACAGATGTAGGTCCTTGTTGAATAATAAATGTAATGAAAATACTTCCTTAGCTCTCTCATGCTTTCACACACACAAGAATTTATGTCTTCCATATTTTTTAAATTGAATTTATTTGCTGCTTCATTTTTACGTCACCAGGATCTCTTTCAAAATCTTAGTCACTCCACAATGAACTAATAAAGATTAGTACATCTACAGCAATTGCTTAATATCTGGTCAAATTGGTTCTACCTGATCATTTTATCAGGGAAATTCCTTATCAGTGAGATAAGATGAAAACTGTTGAAGGTAGATGTGAAGGCCAAGTCTGGGTAGTCTCCCATATCTTCATAGTTTCTGCATTTGTATGAAAGTAGACAGTCTATAGAGTTGATAACATCATTCAGACCACTAGCAAAAGCCTTGGCATGACTAAATAGACTTAAGTATCAGGTGAAAGTTAAAACTGTCTTCCAGGAATATTTCATGCTATCAGGATCTTTGCGAGACCTTGTATAAAGCCACATGTCTAAACTTGATCTGTAACTTCAGTCCTTGATTACAAGTGATGACAGCTCAGTTATATGAAAAGCTACTTTAAAACAGAAAACCATCTTCAAAACCAAAAAGAAATACTTTGTGGGCTAAATATCCACATATAATTTTCTTAGATCGGATATTCAGCACCAATCAAAAAAAACCCCACCCCAACTTCTTAAAATGGGAAATGTCACATTTTTCTTACCTAAGGGAGTTTATCATAGAATCATAGAATGGTTTGCATTGGAAGGGACCTAAAGACCATTTAGTTCCAACCCTTCTGCCATGGGCAGGGACACCTTTCACTAGACCAGGTTGCTCAAAGCCCCATCCAGCCTGGCCTTGAACACTTCCAGGGATGGGGCAGACACAGCTTCTCTGGGCAACCTGTTCCAGTGCCTCACCACTCTCACGATGAAGAATTTCTGCCTTGTATCTACTCTAAATCTACCTTTTTTCAGCTTAAAACCGTTAACTCTTGTCCTATCACTACATGCCCATGTCAAAAGTCCCTCTCCAGCTTTCTTGTAGGTTCCCTTTAGGTACTGGAAGGCTTCCCAGAGCCTTCTCTCCCCCAGGCTGAACAACCCCAACTCTCTCAGCCTGCCCTCACAGGAGAGGTGCTCCAGTCCTCTGGTTATCTTTGTGGCCACCTCTGGACTCGCTTCAACAAGTCCATGTCCTTCTTATGTTGGGGGCCCCAGAACTGAATGCAGTACTCCAGGTGGAGTCTCATAAGAGCAGAGCAGAGGGGCAGAATCACCTCCCTTGATCTGCTGGTCATGCTTCTTCTGATGTAGCCCAGGACACGATTGCCTTTCTGGGCTGCAAGTGCACATTGCTGAGTTGTGTTGAGCTTCTCATCAACCAACACCCCCAAGCTGCCCTCCTCAGGGCTGCTCTCAATCCATTCTTCGCCCAGTCTGTATTTGTGCTTGGGATTGCCCCAACCCATGTGCAGGAACTTGCGCTTGAAGACTGAAGTTTGAAGATTTTTGAACAATATTGCACCCCAGATTAAGACAACAGTTTTCACTATATGGAAAACACAGCATTAATGTCAGAACCATAAAGCCTTTATACAAAGCTTATATTGTGTCTTTAGAGATTAACTGGAACTATCACCTTACACAATTAAACAGGAAACTGGGAGGAAAAAGTTACCTGCCTTGTTCCCAGATGCCAGCATGCACATTGATCTGCACCAAACCTTTACCAGCAGAGCAACTATTTCTGCGTCAGAAAAGAACAAAGAGTAGGGAGGAAGAGCTCAAGAGCATGAGTCATTGGCACAAACCGAACCGGGGAAAACACTTCACATGCAAAACCCAAGACAGGTGTTAGAGAGCTCATTGCTTTTCCTACAAATGTGAAGGATAACCAGTGCTGCAGAATAAAAACTTTTCAAACTGGTTACGCTACTGTTTTCCATGACACTTTCTTCCTTCGGGCTCTGGCTGTGGTCCGCAAGCGGACAGATTCAGTGGCAGTGCCAGTTTCGGGAATTCCCACCCCACCCAGCTCCAGCTCCTCTTCCTCCTCCTGCTCCTGCTCATTCTCCTCCTCTTGCTCCTCCTTTTTCCTCCCACTGCTGCAGTGCCAGGTCCCTTCTGCTTTGCCAGCACAAATCTTCAGAAGTCTGGGCTCCAAACTCCATTTTATCAGAGCCTTTCCTTAACCCAAAACATTTTATCAATCCACGCCACACTGTAGCTCTCAGAGCAGTTATGTCAACACAAGTGATGGAGCCAAGCTTTTTTAGGTGGCGTTGCCCCGTAGCTACTGTATTCTGAAACTGTGGCTTCAGTTACAGTGTTTTGCCTTTCCAAGTTCGTTGCAGATGAAATCCCAAGTGTGTCAAACAAACTGTGTGAAGGGCAGACTGATATTTACACATATACAAGTTTATCACCCCATCATAGGAATGTGACTTACAGGCAATAGCTTTTCATCGGCTCCCATGTGTCTCCTTGAATGCTGATAATGTGATGGAGAAAGAGAAAGTGGGCAGATTTAGGCAAATAGGAACAAAACTGTGGTCTGATTCTTGTGTTAAATTTATAGTCAATTACAGCAATTAAAGATGTGTCTAAGCAAAAATATACACCTTACTTAATTTCAAAATCTTTGAACTCAAAATAGAGTGCAACAGAAGGCTAGATTTGATCCAACAACATTAACTGTCACACAGCCACAGGGAAGATGAAAATAAAAGAAGTTAGTCATGTGTACCAGGTGACTGCAATCCAGAAAGCAGTGACACTAAAAAGAACACAGAGGTCAATGTCCAGAACCACCTGAACATGATTCCCAATATGTATTGTTGCAAAAGCAAACTAAGTCATTACTCAGATACATGAGTAGATGTTTTTAAAGCTGGAGCTGGCCGGTGGCATTATAGGTGTTTGTGACATTGAAAGGTCATGTTTCCTATATGTAATTTTCCTGCTCGCACTGGAGTAGTTGTTGAAAATCTGGTGAGGATTCATGCAACAGTGATCTGTGGTTGAGAAAATGTGCCTTATAAAATCAGACGAAACTGCCCACAGTTTCATAGCACTGCTCAGTCTTTGCTACACAGCCATCAGGGCTGCTCTATTGCACAGCAATATCTGAAGCTCTCTGACATGGACTTCCATTGGCTCTCTAAAAAAACCTCCAAACTGGAGCTCATTATGAGCTATTGTAGAAAGATCTGATTTAGAAATTTAGGTCCCTTTCAGAAGCAATTGGGGTGTGAGGTCGCTTAGGCCTCATGGTGTGCAGCTCCTGCCTCCTCTCCCACTCTCTGAGTTCCCAGATCAGGAGTCGCGGGAGGTTCAATTCTCTTCCAGCAGGGAAGAGACATCAGCTTCACTCTCCCTCAACCTGAGTACATATCACGTTTAGGGAATGCTTTGTGACAAATGTCTACAACTCACTAGACCTGTTAACATGGCCAAGAGCCCCTGCTCCTGCCTCACTCCAGAGTATAGAGATGCCATTGGTCAGGGAAACATTGCAGTGTTGAATCTGAGCAAATCCTAAATACACCTTAAAGACAGGCCATAGCTGTTTGTTGTCTCCTCTGTGAAACCAGTGCAATACCTCTCTGTTACACAAGGTTGTTTGTGAAGCTAAACACCATGAAGGCTATCAGATATAATGACAGGTACCTTTTAGAATCAGGTAGGTAAAGCAGTCATGTGTCAAAGAAATTAAGACAGGTAGATTCTGAAGCTCAAAGAGACCATGACAACTAGTGTGACCCTCTTCATTACATAGCCCTGAAAGTGCACTGAATATTTTTTATAACGTATTACTAAAGTAGAGACATCCTTTGGAAAGACTTTCCACCTTGCTTTAGACATAGGCACCTGGAGAACTTGTTCTATGCATGTATAGTCTGTTACTAACAGGGGTTAATTAGTCTTGTGAAAAACTACATCTTATTTTCTGCTTAAACTGTGTTGACTTAACTTAGAGTTATTAGTTCATGTAACATCTTTGATAGATTACAGAATCATTGCAACAGTGACTGGAGCAATGCCTAAATACCTTTGAAAAACAAGCTTCAGCTATGTGCTCAAGGAGTCCTGTTGGAAAAGCAACCTTGACTTCTCAAGGCCTGGACTGGTACTGAAATAATTTGCCCATTTTTTCTACCAGCCCTATGAACGCAGGGACACTTGCCTGCCTTTTCTATGTACAAATAAATATATAATATTCAAAATAGTATAGAATGATTAAAAAAACCAGTATTTATATGTACAAACAAGAACTAAAATTGTTGCTTATCAGCCCTCAGTAACCTGAAAGCCCTTTGAACACAGGAGTTTCTCTTACTGTTATCTTGTGATAAACAATGGAGAAGAGGAAGTCTTTTCCAAGAGAAGATGACTCATAGAGAAGAGTCTTAGGAACTCACAACACTCAATACAGCTAGCAGTGAATAGAAAAACTCTTTTTATAATATTTGGGTTTGCATCTTCCTTGTTCCAATAGACACAGAGCACTTCACACTAGCCTGTTATTTCCACAGTGTCCTTCAGCACTTTAAATTGTTATTTTCAGCAGGTTAGGTTGATTAGGAAGTTCACGTTCTTAATGCTAACAATAAAAAAATCTAATTTCATAGGATAAATTAATTTGCACTGAATTCCATTTTACCATAGTTACACTACTAATATTTGAAATAGCTTACATATACATGACAATGTAGATGTATCAGATATTTCTATCTTCAGATATTTCTATCTGAGTTGGTTATCCTCATCTTCTCTTATTCAATTTATCTTTATCAATTAATAAAAGTAAGGCAGTATAAGTAAAATATTAAACTAATATTTTATTGATATGTGAAATGGGTCAAAATAATAATGTGCCTTAGAAGTTCCAGTTTGTCTCCAGTGACGACAAAGTGATGACTAGATCAGACATTGCTGTAATCTTAATTGTCTAAGGACAAAGGTGAAGCAAGGATTGTAGGTAGAAGTAACATCTTCTATTTGAACAGTTATTAGTGTTGGCAAAAGTAACAAAACTTCTGGACTTCTCAGCCTTTTTGATTTGAAAACTGTCTTTGGGTCTGAAGCCTTGTTTTCTCAGCTATAACAATTGATCAAATGAAATTTCATTATCTACCTATAACTCTGGCCTTAGCTCAGATGGAAACATCTACATAGGAAACATCTTCACTTGGTCAAATTAATCCACCTTGATGGTGATGAATGCATTTGTCAAGCTGAACTTTACTTCAGTATGCAGATGAGCAATAAGTATTATTTTAGTCACATATTAAATGTCTGAATTAAATACAGCCCACTGGGAACACTCGTTCTCTAAGTTCTTGTTTACACTTCTCTTACAGTCCTGTACCTTGCTCACCTAGTTTGACTACCTAATAAATATCTTACTACCATAAAAGTTAGATATTCAGCACTGGCATAACGCTTTATGGGCAGGAAGGCATTATCAAAATAAAAATAAAAAAGAAGATAGAAAAAAGAAAATGAGAACAGTGCCAGGAAGGCAAATTGACTCATTGCTTCTGAAATTATTATCTTCAGGGACAAATTAGTCAATCCACAGAGACAAGGCATCATCCAATATGTACTCTGGGCAAGCTATCAAAATGCAACTCTTCCCACGTGTAGACTATTATTCCTAAATCGGTAGGTGTAATATAATTTATGGGCACAACTTTCATCTGCATTTTTCACTCTTAGTACGTAATGTTCTCAAATTTGTTTTTTTCCCTTATTTGAACCTGGCAGATGTTAACCTTTTTATTTTTTTTTCCTTCCTTCAAGTATCAGGCCTTTCACTTTAGCTAGGATTATGGGAATATTAGTGAAATTGTTTTTCTCTGGAAAATTTGAAACACTGTTCAGTCATTGCTATGGCCCTGATTAATTAGTGGGCTTCTTATTGCAAGCTGTACATTGCTCACCTATACCTCCCTCTGTGTTTTGCTGGCCACATTAAGGAAAAACTTGCAGGGGAGGTGATAGTTGGGATACCTGGTGGGAAGAAAAATAAAAAGAAGTAAGAAGGCATGGTCTTCCCTCTTTCATTTTTCATACTTTTCAGAATGAAAAGAATGGACACTTTTTATTAAAGAGCTAAGCAAAGAAACCATGAATCCCTCTGATATCACCTCACTCTTCTGTCAAAACAGGGTTTATTAAGAGCCAGCTGAGGTATTTCTGCAAAGCAGTGCATAGTGTGACACCGCCACATTCACTCCAGAGACTGACAGCAGGATCCTCAGACAAGTGATGCAGAATGGCTGCATCTACATGCTCAAGTGTCGCATCCTTCAGAGAAAGCTTGGCACTTATCATTTGATGCAGGATAACACTGTCTCATGGTACTTCCATAGCCCTTAAATACAGTTAGTGTTTTATCTGTCTATCTATCTATCTATAGAAACACATATATATTTATCTATAGATACATATATCACTACTGTGAATGCATATATATTTATGTATATAAATATAAGTAGCAAATATAATTTGAGATCTGTTTGGTAATCCACTGATTTTTTTGTTCTTTTAGCATGAGATCAAAAATAGGTGTCCTATGTCCTGAGGTGTGGTAGGAGGACACTGAGAGGAGTTTGGGACTGCAAAGCCCCCAGGGCAATTGTTGGAGGACTGTGTAAGGCAGAGGGAGACAAACCTGATACAATCTCATCCTTACCACACTGTACTGGGGTTTCGTTTCTGAAGAACTGCTTGTCTCACTACAGAAAACGTCCTGGCAGCAATTGAAGGTTTATGCAACATGGACCATGAGGGAATATAGACCTGGGAATTAACTGAGAACCTAAGTTCTTTGGTAGTGTAAATGTATTCAGAGAGACCTGAGACACGGTCTATGCAGATTTGACAAATAAGAGTATCTGACCTTGTTTAGCAAACGTCTCCTTTTTCTGTCTATCCTGATCTTGAAAATATTGTCTGTGAAAACCACAGTGATGAGCAGTATAAGATCTCCAAAGTTTTTTTGCATTGTGGAGAAATGGATTTGAATGGAATCGTGAAATACAATTTTTTTTCAAGACATAAATTATGCTAAAGGTTTCCAGACAGTACTTCTTTCAAATGTTCTAAGTCTCATTTACTGTACCAACTCTACTCTGTTCAGCTAAAGTAAAGATTAGAGTTGACGCCTACGTAACTTCACAGCCTTGTTGTCCTACTTGAGAAAATTTCAGGCATCATTTTTCCTCATTTCAAAATTTCTCAGCAAAGTCAGATGAATGATCTGTCTTGTTTTTTTGCGATTACTTGATAGCAAGTCTATTCCTGTACACATCGTCCCAAACACTCTCAGCATTCACATAAAGTCTGCTGAGGCTGCTTTTCAGGGCTCAAGCCGTAGCAGTTTCGTCCCACATTTGTACCAGGTTTCTACAGTGTCAACATTACATCTAGTCAGGAGGCTAGAGCACTTCTCCTTGCTTTTTTTTACATTGTAAAATAGGGACTAGGTTGAAACAACTTACTGAATATAACATAGATATCTTTTGAAAGACCCTGATCCAGTGGATTCCCGGGGATTTCTCAGGTTTCACATCACACTAAAGGAAGTTTGTAAGCCTGATTTTAAATGTTGTAATCTGACTTCTGCAATAAACATGAGTACTTCCTTTCCTTTCTTCTTATCTTTCCCAGTACAAACCATGTAGATATCTGTCAAACAGCAGGCTTTGAAAATGCCCTGGAAAACGGCACATGCCCATTCCTAGACATGATATGAAGTGCAGTTGCTTGACATTAGCCCACATTATGAAAATGTTGGCAAAATAATTCCTCCGTGTTTTTATAACAAAGAACTGACTGGCTGATTTCATGCCCTACACATAATTGTGCTGTCTTCATAACATTTGAGAAGATTTTCAATGAAGATACAAATTGAGTATAATACAAAATCCAAATCTTTGCATGATCATGCTTTAAGTAATTTCACGCTGAAATAGGTTAGATAATTGCCAAGTAACATGACTAAACTTCCACTTTCTTTTTGCAGACCAGACTGCAAATCATCTTATTTCTTGTAAGTCACAGGCTAAGAGTGTATGTGTAGAGAGTCAATGAGGTTCATCCAATGAACAATAAGTTGGTCTTGTGTCTGAACAGCTTAACAGCTGAATGTTAAGATTCATCAGCAACCTGGCTGAGAGAGCTGACATATTCAAATTATCAATGTTTGTTCCCTCTGGCGACAGCAAAGATGTTAGCTGGGGGGTTTTGCATGGCTGGAGGGAGACAGAGTTTGGATTTATTTTTTCTTAATTCCTTTTTTTAAGCATAACAAGCAATGGGCACTGCTGAGAAAGCTCTGTCTCATTTCAGTGGGCTGAACTCAGTATAAAGGAAATTAGAGCTGGCATTATCTAGAGGTATGAATTTGTTCCACGGTCATTCTGCTAATAAAGGCATGAACCAAATAAGAGTTCTTCACAAACCAGCATCTTTATTCATTGACATTTTCTTCGTACTTAAAAAAAAAAATCCCATTAGGGATGAGGCCGAAAACTTCTAATTTCTTAAAATTGTTGAAAGAAAACAAAAGAACAATTAGTTAATACACTTTTATACTTTAAGTTTGATAATAAGGAAATGTTTGCTTTAAAATCGTATGTGATTAACATTACTTTTATTGTAGTCAATATATCTAAATAAAAAATGAAGAGAAGTGGAAAAGCAGAGCTTTTTTTGTACATTTCAACAATTCCAAACTTTTATTTCCAAATTATTTTCAAGACTCTGAATATATCAAAACCAGCTATTTCTCATGAATTTTTTTGGCTTTGATAAACTGCCTTTTTTTTTTTTTTTCAATTAAAAACATTTTGTGATAATTTAGTTCTATTCCAAAATCCACTGAAGTCATTGCAAACTTTATTTGATTTCAGAAAATTTTGGATCAGGTCCACAGATGAGATCTATGTGAGCAGAGTAAAAGAAAAAACACAACCATCCCACTGATGCAGATTTTAAGCTGAGATCCACAGGCACAATGTCCCTTGACTTCAGAGACAAATACAATTAAGGGCAACATTTAGTCCTCAGATGTCTTTTCAAAAGTGAATGAAAGAGAACCTGAGAGCTACAGCTGAGAAAACAGCTGATTTACTTTTTAAAACTTGTTATTATTTATGACTTATACATTAAAGATTGCCTATATTATTAGATGAAAAGAAGTTAACAGTCTACAGTGCAGATAATTTAAGTGCAGTTTTAAATCTAAGCAGTTAATTGGTTTCTTATTCATGACAGCAGCTCATTAATCACAATACAATGGTTGCTGCATTAAATAAACATAATAGAAAAGAATATTTTAAATCTACAGGATTTGGGCACATATTCCAAATAAAATATTTTATAACTAGTACACTTTTATTTTTCTTGTCTTTCTCCTGCATTGATGAGGCTCAGTCCTCAGCTGTACTCAGTTTACTCAAAGTGATCTTGTCACTGTCCCAGTCCTGGAACGGGACAGCCCTGAAAGGGCAGCATGTTCTTTGGCAATGGAATAGAGCAGCATGTGATCTCTCCTGTCTTCTGGTAAACACCATCAGCAAAGCAAATGGAAAGGGGTTTAAAGCTCATTACAATGTCTTTCACCATCTTAGGTCAAGATATGCTCAGTGAAATCTTCAAGGCTGTTTTCTAGTTGCAGAGTAACATAAGCAAGCAACGAAGCATGGGGCAAGCCATACAGGTTTGACATACCATTGATTACGTTGTGTCTAGATATATGGAACAATCAACCATAGACATAGACATGTGTACATCTATCCATCTCTACTATGTTCTGTAGATTAAATGTCAAACTAAACTTAATTCTGAACTACTATTTACATATACTACAGTATATGGATGTACATGTATGCAATTACCTAAGAAAGACTTTGAGGAGACTGCATTTAACGTTATGGTATATCATTAAAAAGCACCAAACATGTACTTGGACTTCAGATGAACCTCACCACAAGACAAACAGGTTTCCATTTTGACTCCTTTACGTGCATATATATATACAAAACCAAAAGTGTCCCTGAAAGTTTGTCAAATTATTCAGCTACAACAGCTAGTTACTTCCTCTAACACACCTTAATATTCTTGTGTACACAAATGTATGCACAGGTACACGTAAAAAGCTTTTTTTTATTTTTAATAGCAAGACATATTGCACACATACAACATCATAACTCGACATAAAAGCCATTTTAACATGTACATGAATTTTATTTCTTCTAATAATGCTTGTTCCACTCTGTGATCCATAGACAAATTGTTCACAAGTAAGCACCTAGGCATGGATTAATCTCATTTAACATTAAACCTCTAAAAGTTCAGGAGCTAGCTGTTCAGATTCTGTCTTCAGTGAATGGCGAGAGTCAGGCAAATTGTCGCAGTGTAAGACAGGTATCTAAGATAGGTAGATAAATCACCAGCTGAACATGCCTATTTCTCTCCACTAAAGGACAAAACATGCAGATTAAATTCAGACAATTAAATATTAGGCATCTAAAGTCAGCAGCAGTAAATCACATGCCAGGAGGTGTGCACAGAGGAGCAGAGGAAGGTAGCCTGGTATCTGAATGGCATCAACATGTTGGTCTCTTTGCACTCGTCTGCAGTTTGGATACAGTCTGGTCTTTCACTCGTGGGTGGTGGGGGAAGTGACATCCACAAGGTTCTGAGCATGGCTAATGTATTTGTTCCATGACCCACGTGTTAACCCTGCCCTTCCAGCAAAATGGAGTATGTGCAGGACATGATGCTACCAGATGACAGCAAAGACCTGCTCCAAAGGCTAAGCTGTGTTTTCTGTGAGCTCCCTGCATGGACCAAGGCTTCGCTGAGCAACCTCAGGTACACATCATGGAGCTACTTGATGATGGGATGACCCACAAGATCAAAACACACTCCTCTTTAGTACCTGTGTCTTGGATGAGGAGGAGGATTAACCTTGCAGTGACCTTGTACCCAGTGCAATGTTTCCTGGCTGGAGGGTCTGTCTCCTTTTCTTTCCTGCTCACTCCCCACTTGCAGGAAGCAAGAGAGGGAGTAGTATCTCTGTCTGTTTTGGCCTATCATGCTGTTCTTAACACTTTTAATGCTGGCCCTCAAGCTCCTCCATTGAAAAGCATATGGAATAATGATATTCATGATAATGGCACATTTTCTTGTGCCTGCAAAAAGTTCCAGATAATATAGAGGTGAGTAAGGTGCATAAAAATGGACTGAAAGATTAAAATTGTAGCACAGGGAATATAAAACCATCCACCCTATGATGTCCCATATCGCAATGCTATTGCCTGGGAAATCAGTTTCACTCTTTCCGGTTATGCAAACTGATTTCTTTGAAATGAGTGAAGCCCAGTTTCAAAGTATTACTATAGTTTCTGAAATCATACTTTGACTATAGGACTACAAAAGCTTCTCACTTATACAACTGTATTAATGTCCTATGTACAACAAAAGGATATAATTCACTCAGATTCAGGAGTGCCATAAAGCTCCAGAATTGACTTCACATAATTAATCACCAGAGTCTCAAAATTAATTTCTTTGTATTGTCATGACATATGTCTGTTGTTTTATCATACACATTAAAAAAAAATTTTATCTTGAGATGCTCTTTTAGGCACATTATCTTAGTGTTGTCAGAGTTTATTTAATGTCAGTCAAAGTTTATGCTTTCTCTCAAAACTAAACAGTCATTATGGTGCTGGAGTAAAAATTAGCATGACCATGTAAACTATGGGTAAAACAGTGCTCCTAAGTATTCAGGAGTCAAGCACCTGACACCAAACTTCCAGGTTACCACATCAGATATTATTCTCTGTTTCTACTCCTACCTGTTTGGAGTAATGCATCTCAGCTTCAAAGAAGTGAGTGCAGGTGCAACGGGACATTATTTCCCAACCAATAAACACAAATATGTGCTGCATAGCTTGATCTCACATAATTTAGTAAATAAACCACATAAGTTAAGAATATATTTTCTTCTCCACAAGTCCATAGAAAGAGAGAAAGAGGCTTTTCTTTAGGGTAATTAATCCTTGTGATTGTTTTTAGCAAATGTCTCTCAGTCCTGATACCCAGTCCCTTGTCAATCAAGCCCTAATACAACTCACCCAACCAAACTTTTCAACAGCTTTGCCACTTTTGGGTAGAGTTGGTATCATTCAAGCATTTTCACAAGAGTTTGGGGAAGAACCAGCTCCGGTGAATGAGGTGGGAGGCTGCTGCTGAGCCTCTTGTCTCCAAAAGGATCTGTTGCCTTATTTTCTCCATGAGGGAGTAGGACACCATGGTGCACTCTATTTTTGCAAAATATTGAGTTTACCTGTTCCCAGTCAGCTGTAGGCAGACAAGTCAGCTCTGTTGGCTGTGAGCTGCCTCCATCCCAGACTGTGCTGAGAGGCACCAGGAGAATAAACTGCTTTTGCACTCAACTGCCAGTTCTCTCACATTGTCTGGCCATAACAGAGACTTCAGCCAACTCATCTTTGAAGTGGGAAGTTGAGTCACGCCATCTGTGAAATCCTCATTTTTCATTGTTATGAAAATGCACCCCAGTGCCAGGGTATCCCGTTGTTTATTCGCTGCTCTGGCATGTCCATGCAGGGGAGGTGGACGCCAATCACAAAGCAAGCTGTGAGAGGCAGACAAAAGCTGTAGGTGGGACTGGATAGGAGATGTAGGCCAGACACCTCCCTCAGAAAAGGCCAGTGGGTTGGAAGCCTTGGAGGCTTCAGAAATGTGCCCTTCAGTATCTTGGCTTACAAGTCAGTTATATGGGGAAACAACAGACAATTTTACTATGCCCAGCAGCACAGCTCCTGCCTCAGGCAGAATTAGATGGGCTTGCTTTTTGAAAATAATGGGAGAAAACACTTTGAACTAAGAGATTGATTCATGCATTTGCAGTTATATAAAATGCGTGTTTTTGCCAGAGTACCTCATTATGCAGCCACCGTTCTGGCATTCCAATGTGATGAGAATACCAATTAACCACATAATTATGAGGAGGATGCAAAGAGGACTGTCTCTTGTACCTTTTTCTTCTTTTAGACTTGCAAATAAAATGCCACCTCTACAGTATTATATATGACTTTTGGAATTAAATCAGGATTTCATGCACAACTTCTCACAGCTACTGTCAGTGAACAATTCTGTTAATAAATTATTTCATTTTCTGGCAATAAGTCATTGTATATATCAATTATTACTAATTTTCTGTCTGAAAAGATTTTAGTAACATTTTAATACAAATACCTCTGTCAAGTTATTGCACTGTCAAAATCATACACTGAAATAAATTCTTCCTTTCTCTTTATGAGAACTACACAAGGCTGTTGGAAAAGAAAATTACATACCTTAATGGTGGTTAAAGTTCACTTTTAATTAGATCAGCTACATTTGAGTCATACAAACTTCACATTTTTACCATTTCTGCAACCATACTCAATTTGAAGCAAGCTGAGATTCTTCTGTAAGTACACTGCTCCAGGGAAGTGCAGATTGAAGGAAAATATTGACTGTCATGAAGGCTCATAACAAAATCTTGAGATATAGCAACAAAGAGTCATCTTCAGAAAAGAGGGGAGTAAGTAGTCTTTAACAGAATATTGATCTGAATCCTCTCTAGGTTACACTGGTTTTATAACATTAAATCCCCAAGTTGCACCCAGTTTAAACTTAAAACTGACACTAAATGTCCATCTGCATGATGCAATAGAGCATTATGCAGAGACCCTCTGATCCTCTAGCTCACTTTAGAACTGAAAAATACATACTAATGTAATAATGCAGCCCTGCTTGTAAGCTAACAATATTTGCTCAAAGGCAGGCTGAATTAATGTGGGTGCCTGTTCCTATTCTTTACACTAGTTCACTTAGGTAGCTGTTAAAACTCAAGGGCATATGCTCTCAGGACCTCAAGACATGATATTTGGTGGGAATTGCATCTCTGAAACATAGTCTTTGAGCATTAGAGATACACCTGAAAAGTAAGTAGAATATGTTCTTGATTAACTTGTCATATTATATTTTTGTTTAAAGAAGGAAAAATACATAAACTCATTATGATTTGAGGGGTAGTAATATATATAAATTGCATTACGTATGAAATGAGATGTATGAAATGCTGTCATTAAGGGCTACACGGTGCTTTGTTTGTTGTGTTTTGTAGTGCTACAGAAATAATCAGAACTATATTTATACAGAAATTCTTCCACGTATGTATAAGGCGATGAACCTTCTTAACTCTTTTGAACAGAGAAAATGTCCAAAATGAGAATGAAATATATTAAACATTAATACCATGAGTTTTTAAAGTAGAAATCAATGTTATACTTCCATCAGGAGAATGGAAAAAATGGATTTGCTTGAAACATTCTTGTTGTGTCCCAGAGGCTCACAAGTGGTCAAGTATGGGCTCCATCACAGTCCTGTGAGCATCCATGTTGGTTCCTGTTTAAAGATACACTCTAGTCTGGTTTCAGTCCAGGATAGTAACCTGCCAGGAAGACCCTGGTCATGGTTTAGAGGACAGCATGGGCCAATGACTGTTCCCTTAAGGAACCAGTGGATGTAGTTAACTGTTCTGGAGATGGAGGAGCTTTAAACTACCTGCTTGTGAGCCACATTTTGCCACTTGCCCTCAGGACCAGAGAATCGTCCTGTCCCACCTACCTGTTCCAAGATACAACCATTTGGCCTCTAACCATAGGAGATGCCCTAGGCTGTTCAGGATATCTGCATGTGACTACGAATGCCCCACCTGCAGGCAGCCAGATTGGGCTACCTCAGCTATAATGGGAACCTAACCACCAGACTTCTACATAAACACTTGCATGAAGACATCTGCCTTCAGTAATCTGAGTCCGTGGCAAGAATCCTACCCATGGGACTCAAATTAACTGCTTAAACATTAATATTTAGCACCATTCAAACACAGTAGGTTATCCTGCTTCATCAACAGCTGCTACTGGAGCACGGCACAGGTATCGTATATCTGTTAGTGCCTTGCAGACGTCTTGGATACCCAGATGCCTTCAGTATCTGAGTCTACCTCAGACAGAACCAGGCAGCTATGTCGAGGCAACTGAATCCTATGTATGGTGATCAAATTTTGAGTCAACTTCTAAAAGATATCACCTTCATGTGAGTGATGGCTCAAGGTGCTGGAGTAAAGCATTTCAGCCCCAGATCTGCAGAGACTTACTCATGATGCAAAGAATTCCTTGCATCACAAGTACCTGGACTTCTGAGAGAGCAGAGTTTCATGCTATAGATGATGTTTCTATCTGCCCACGGAATGATGGTTGCATTGAGGT
This sequence comes from Columba livia, assembly GCF_036013475.1. Lineage (NCBI taxonomy): Eukaryota > Metazoa > Chordata > Aves > Columbiformes > Columbidae > Columba > Columba livia. The sequence goes on along the minus strand of NC_088602.1, from coordinate 44,244,258 downwards.
TGAAGAAAGACCTTTCATTGTTCCCCCTAAATGATAAAACCCATATTTGCTATGGTTTAAAAGAACTAAAAGGCCCAGTCAAGGCTGACCATCTGTGTGGCTAAAACTGTTTAAACATGATCTCAATATTGATATTACTCTAACCTCTGTTATGCTTCTCTCTGCCATCTGCAGAGCTGGGAGAACAGGTTTTCTTTATACTAACCATGACGACCTGTGTGATAGATTGAAGGAAATCATGTTTATATAAATACATAGTGTGTATACAGTACATATAAAATAACTTGAACAACTTGTCTGAACACCAAGTATTCAGGAAAGGACAGTAAGTCACCTCTGTTATCAAAATGCAAATAGAATTTTGTCCAACCAGAAACTTTCTGAAACAGGTGGCATGCAATAGTATGTTTGAAGGTTCTGTGTTTATATCAAACTCAGCTACAGTAACTGGGAAAAACAGAAAATTCTATGTAATTTACGTCATCTGAAAGCCCAAGTATAATGTTGAACTTCACTATTGATCCAGTAAGAAACTGTCAAAAAAAGGAGAGGTATTAATTTTATGACCAGTGCTGAAATGGAGAAATAATATTGTCTATGTGTTACCATAAGGTATGCCTTTATGTGTTGAATGGTAAAGAAGGAGTTCATACATTCACTTCAGCAACTGTCAAGCATGCAAGCACATAGGGAGATATATAAAAAAGAGAGAACCTCAGTGGCATTGGAAAGTGTGTCTCAGAAAGTGATGCTGAGAGAAGCTAATCAGTGTCTCAACACAAACTTCGGGAGCTTAGTACAGCACACCCTATCTCAGCAGGGCTGCATGGAACATCCAGGGCAGTCTTTTGCCTAGGCAACAATATTTGGAGTTAAAGCTTTATTTTAAGGTACTTGCTGCTGGTCTTTTTCTCAAAGATGGCATTGTAAGGTGAAGAAGGCATCTCAGAACTCAAGTGTCTGCCTCTGACATTTGGCAAAATACTTCAGAGCTATTCCACGAGCTGTTGAGGTCATTACAGACTTTCAATTGACTCCAGCAGTCTCTGAATCAGAGATGTCATATATGAACTGTGAGAGAGAGAGGCAATCAGTGCTAGTCACTGGGTGACATAACACGATAAAACAGGAGAGGCAATGAGGACACACAGACAATGCTCATTTCAAACTGCAGGAGAATTTTAAGGAGGAAAGGCTCCAGCTTAGTTCTAACTCAGAATGAAAAATACAACCTAGTGAGTCATCAGTATCACTTCCTTCTGCGCCATTCATTTCCTGAAGAGTTTCTCATCTGCTCTTCCCTTCCCGTAAGATCTAGCAATGGCATAGCTGAAGATCAACATATAAAATTTCACACTGACAGAATAGTAAGAGGAAGAATGGTTCTTCTCAGAGCACGTACGGCGCATTCTATTTACCTGTATTTTACAGGATAAATTAGGCATGTTTTCTCCACGTTGTTTTTCAAATGAATCATCACATTGACTTGATCACATTTTCTAATTTAAAAAGTTTAAACATGCAGAAAAATGTACTTTTTCTCTCTTTATCTTATCGTGTACATCATCAGCACACTACCAACCTCTTCCACTAAAAATATTCTCGGTCATGCCAACTATGAACCTGCCCGAGGCTTATTTCTTGAGAAACATTAGGCATTACCTCATACAGTGCATTGAAAATACGTCCAATAACAACACAACATCTAAGAAAAATGCAGAAACCATTATTTGCTGTCAGTGAGGTTAGCAACTAATCTTCGTCTTAGTCTGAAAAAAAAAGAGGTGGTTTTTGCTTTGCTGATGCAGATTGCACCATTCAAACTTCATGTTCCTTTCAGCAGGCTCACAAGTGAGACCAGGCTGGTCAAGTCAGTTGATTTTATTGTATGTCATTGTCAACACCTAGATTTCAAATTCTTACGGCAAATAACAGATAATAAAATCAGAGGTTCACCATGCAATTATTATTCATTAGAGCTGGCACAGCTCTCACAAAGTAAAGAAATTATAAAGACTATGGAAAATTTCTATGAGTAGGATTTCCTTCTGGCAAGCTAAAGTCATTACTTACCCTGCAGTAACCACGGCTGTTTCAGATGCGTTGTCCATTTGCACTTCACTCTTGGCATGTCTGAATTTCACACACTTATGCTTGGATTATTTTGGCCAGCCGCATCCACTGAGCCTGCACCTGCACCCTAAACTCCTCCACCAAGACTGAGGGTTTTTTGCCATTACAGAATTCAAGTGTTATAAAACTTCATAGCAGTAAGAAGGGGAGCTGGTTGGGCAACATCTCAGGCAATCCTCATAGTTACTGCAACCAATTTACTCTGCCAAAGGGAAACCCTAGTAATGGAAATTTCCACAGCTGACATCCATTCTTGACATCCTTATATTTTCTGCTGCCGTGACTCACAAGCAATGACCTGATGTGAAAAAGGTGAGAGCAATTGGAGACTACCTTAAATAATGGCTACAGGACAGCTCTGTGAAGGCAAGCTTTGGACTTTATTTTTTTGACCTAAGAATAATGTTGTGTAAATCTATGGCCTGATCCCCAGTCTCCTCCAGATTTTGGAGATAGGCACACTTCTCAGAGAAGCCACAGAGGCTGCCGGCACTCTGGTGGTGGCATGATCTCTACCCTTAATTAGTAGATCTAATCTGGTTAGCTCATAACAAACTTCATGCAATTAGACACCCACTTGAATAGCCTCTGGCTAACTGTCTGACTTTCCATCCTATCTGTGAAACTGGCAAACAACATTGAGGAAACTGAAAACTTTGGTCCTATCCTGATTTTAAAAAGACCTCTGTGTATATCCAGAATATGCCATAAGGCTTTATTGTGTCAAAGTCAGGTTTTGAAAAAAAAAAAAAAAAAAATCAAATATGTGGTGCAAAAGTTAGGATGAGGCCATGCTATATAAAAGCTCTAACGTGAGACATAAACATGACTCTGTCCTCATGGAATTCAGTGGCCTTACTGTGCCAGCATTTCCCTGCTTTATGGGCAAAGGAAAAGATAAAAATGCATGAGTTTCATAATAGTTTCTTAACAGTATCTGTTTTAGAGGTTAGTATTACATTTGTCAGCATCCAACACATGTTTCTCACCAGCTTGAGTAATCATTTGTTAACCAGCTTATCCAAGTGAACTGACTCTAGTATGTGAGGATATCCAAGGGTATGTGAGACAGGGTTCTGTCTGCATCATCTCTAGGGATTCCTTAGTATCTCTACCTGAAGAAAACAGTCCTGAGATATTTGCTACTTGCCTTGCCACAATGAGGGTTTCAGGAATTTAAACTTCTTTTGAGGCTGATGAAGGGATGGTTTAGGGTTCATGGGACACATCTGCCAAAGGCATTCTCTCAAAAAAAAGATTTCTGTCCCATGAGGCCAAATACGACAGGGTGCCTCACAGCCATATGAGCTTGGACCTCCTTTTTGTCAAGTAGGAACACCACAGCTCCCTTGGAGCTCTATGACATACATTTTTGTGTGCATTTTTTTCAGTTCAACATCTGATACAAGTGTTTCATTACAGCCAGTGGAACAGTGCTTTCTCAGTGTGACTATGAGGATATGTGTTATATGTCCTGCAATATGGCACATATTCACTTGGGGATGTTTGGGGCATAGCTTTGGAGAACTGTGGAGGACAGAGGAAAACAAATTTGGTGGAGATATGTCTATATTGACATCAACCCAGGAAGTGAACCAGAGCTGGTTATCATCTCAGAGGAAATGAGCTGGTTCAGTCCAGAAGAGATATTTAAAATTAATTAGCAAATATATGATATGACGAACCTAGGGAAAAAATAAGGTATTTTGACAGTGCAGGCATACCAACAGGGTCACCATTCTGCAGATGCTCCTTGCCATTTACTTCTTCACTGGAGTTGCTGCTCACCACAAGAGAACTCCCTTTCCAAACTTCATGAGCGCCTCAGTGTTGATGGCCTAGCTCTGAAATTTTTATTGCAGGTGGTTTAGCAGGAAAGGGCCAAGGCAGCACTTCTTCATCCTTTTCCAGGGTCTGCAAGTGTTGCCATCAAAAGCAGGAATTAGTTGAGTGAACTGAGAATATTTCACTGTCATGTTTACAAGATGATAAATTCTCCCTTCACAGAGGAGATAACCTCAGTAGTCTGAGTTAGGTGTTCCTTTCAGCACTAAGCAAAGGCTCATTGCTGTAACTGCATACCACAGGCAGCATACGATAGAAGAGGCAAGTGCAGCTCAGCAAGTACAGCTATATGACCCGGTACTGCAGAGGATGTAAGCGTGAAAGTCTGCCTGGGGGTCAAACTCTTCTGTTAGCAGTCCTAAGTGATGTGTTATCAATGCTCCTCTACCAAAAAACCTGTTCTAGGGGAAGGCTGACAGTGTTGCTGCGACTATTTTTGCCTACAGCTGTCCTTCCAAGTATGAGACATGAGCTACCTTTTGAGAATTACATGAAGCCTCTCCCTTCCAGAGGCCAAGGAATGCAATCCACCCTTTCAGTCCCTTGAGGAAAAATGCTTTTTCCAACCACACTCAGGACATTGTGTGAAGGAGGACTTGGCTGCTTTTCTGGTGCCCTGAAACCTTCTTAATAGAAGGCACAGAGGAGACTGGTCTGAGCCAAAGCTCACACCAAGACTCTTAGAAATGACTGGGTCTGTGGCAAACTTTGGAGGGGAACGTGGACTCCAGCACTTCTAACCTAAAAGGAAATGTTTTCAGCAATATTCTCCAGCTTCCTATGGGGAAGGCATGGGAGGTGGAAAATTCTTCTGGAACGTGCTTCTCCTGAAGGTCAAAAAGTGCTTCCATGGGCCATTGTTTTAACAACACTGAATGGTGAGAAAGGCTGCTCTTGAAATCAGAATACTTTGCTTAGCTATGGTACAATCCTTAACACTGGAAAAAAACATTTCCCTGACCTAACATTACAAAAACTGCTTTTATTGTTTTTGAAGCGATGAACAGGATGCTACGCACTAACACTATCTCTAACTAAACAAACACATAACTAAATATTTACTAAAAAATATTGATTTCCCACTGCTCAGGAAAGAGGATTCTGCCAAGAGCTTCTATCTGGCAATCACAGAGACACAGGCGAAACTCAAGGGAAAATTGTTCCTGCTCCATCTCTCATAACTTTCAGTGGGGTGTAAGGGCAGTCAGAGGGCAGATGTAGTTTTAGATGCCAATAACGATGATGGGAAGCCAAGCTCACTCTTTCTGGGGACAGGCTCACCAGAATTAGAACATAAATGGATCAGTGGAGATCTACCCTATTAATATGAAGGTTGTCGGAATGTTTATAAAGTAACATATTCTAATGCTTACTTTCTAATATAGTTCTGTCACTGAAAAAAAAATAGGAATGTAAATGCAGTTTAATATGCAAATTTAACTTTACAGTGGATTGACTCCCAATGTACCTATTGGCACAGACTTGATATTGGAGTATTAGTGCTCCTTTTAAAATAAAATTATATTTAAAAAAATAGAAAAAAGACCTGATATTCAAGTGGTCTAAACTCATAATTTAGTGTTTCTGGTTCTTGGAGCAGACATTATAAAGTTCTGTGCTTCTTACATGATGTGTGCAGAGTTAGGCACCTAGTAATTGGATATGCACCAGCCACCAATCTCATAAAAAATACCTTAAACATTACAAAAAACATGAACACATGACTGACCTAGGCAGGTTGGATGTCCCTTTGAAATTCTTCCATAGCCACTGACTCCACAGGCATCTGACTGTACAAGAAACTTAAGACTTTGTTTTGGATTAAGGTCCAGTGTTTGGGTTTAGGTGGACAGGACCACAACACAGAAACCTTGCACAGCCCTCTCTGAATCTGGTTCTCCTATTAAAAAAATGTTACCAAGTCACTTGATTTATCTATTTGGGACTATAGAATTAGGTATTTTTTCTTTAAATGGATGATTAATGGTAGCAATATGCACAATGTCTAGAGCACTCATATTTCTGGTTCCCACATCTGTATTTATTATGCATTCTTCTTTCTGTTCCTTACCCCTTACTGTAACTACAGAACCAAGGTTCCTTCTCCTTAAAGAACAGTTACTGAAGAACAGAAATTATACAGATCTCTATAACTGTGAGGTAGGGAAGAATTATTCCCACAAAATTGACAAAAGGGAGGCCACCTAATTGAGCTGCTAGTAAAGGGGTCATAAGACTTTTTCATACAATGCCTGACTACATAATCCATGTATATAATGCAGAGGGACAAAACCATGAACGAGTTCAAAGTGGAATTATACAAACATGGCAGAAGGGTTCGTCAGTAGCTGTTAAGTACAATGATTTGGATGCAGCTCCAAACTATTTAGATTATAAAAATCCATAAAATTATGTTAAGAATAGATACTCTACCATTTGTAGAAACTTATTCTAATCCGTTGCTCCTGGGTGGTACTATGTCAAAGACAAAGCTACAGTGATATTTGTCTGATTTGGCTTACCATTTCTTACACTCTTAGCCCTCTGAGGCCACTGACAAAGTTGGACTTGAAAGGAAGGTGTTTATAACATAGTCATACCACTGCATAAATAATTTATTTAGGAAGGGTCTTTGCATTACATCTTCTCTGTACTCTTTTAACAGATTCTTGCACCCTACAGACCTCTTTGATAACCTGCAGGACCCCAAATTATTGAATGCTTTTGACTGGGACTCCAGGGAGTTTTAGCAGTTGTCTCTAGTTGTTTTACTTGGTCACAGCTGGGGAAATGAATTTGCCTTGTCACTACCTAATCCTGGGCTGCTCTCATATCAGGGTTGCGTAGATGTTATCACAATCTCCTTCACATATAAGTTGTTGTCTGCTGTCACCATTACAGTTGTTTGTACAACCATGTCTAGTGACTGGAGTTTACGGCTGATTTGTTTCTGCTGTTTTCCATCAAGCTTCCTACCAAGAAACTCACTGCTAAATAAAAGAGTTACATTATCAGCTTAGGAAAGGGAAAATCTTCAAACAGCAGAAGTATATCCAAGACACTTCATAGAAAAACTCCGGCTTCTAGCTCTAGGTTCCTTCTATGAGAACAATCAATGGTAATATTTGATGTAGCTCATTCAGACATAGGCAAATGTGAACTAGTTCACCCACTGTTCATCCCCTTGCTGATCCTGGGTTCTGGGAGAGATGTGAAAAGTTGAACCTCACATTTTATCTTTGAGTAGAATAGGGAATGCCAAGTGCTGAGAGAATTGTGTGTGGGCTTTTGGTAAGGATTGCTTTTAAATGAACATGTAAAACCTCATCTACTGCCAAATAAGCTACAAACACAGAAGAGCAAATTAAAATTTCTGAAAGAAACCAGTATGAAATTTCTAACAAGTACAATTAAAATGATCAGAAAGTCCTGTGGGAATTTCCTGAGGGAACATGGAGACGTTGCTTCCGTGGAAGAAATGTTGCCCACAGTCGATGATAGAAGCACTTGATTACAGAACTAGACTGGAGGTGCAGTTGTATTCATTACTTGGGTAACTACAGACAGCTTGCTCTATCTATCCATGTGCTTCCTTGTCTTCATTTTCCAATCTTGAATTGATTGAATCCAGCTCACAAGGAAAAGGCTGTGTGGTAGAAACACTGTTAGTAATTATTTTCTCTAGCTTTTATATTTCTTATATACTTTCTTTTTAATTTTATTTGAATGTATATTTTTAAAATATGTTTCCTTTTCATGTAAAAGCTGTTGATAGGAAACACATTTTTCCCAGCTTTATGTGAAATGGAAAAAAAAAAAAAAAAAAAGGAGGGAGAAAAAAGGTTCTATTGTATCTTATACTGAACATAAATAAAGCCTAAAATTTTCATTTGTAGTGAATAGCACCAGCATCCTAATCCAATCATATGTTTTAAAGTGAGCTCATGCTTATGGAATTGTAAAGCAAATAATAAATAATCAATGATAAAATAAATTAAAATATTTAAGTGCATCCATAGGCACAAATTTATGAGCGCTGAGCAGGGCTTGCTGTACTTCAGTTATGGAGACAAGGATGGAGCTCAGGAGTTCATTCGTCAGTCACCTCCCCTGCCGCTTCACAACTTTCATTCATTCAGTCCTTAGAGGTAACACATGGGGATGTCATCCATAGCAAATTTCTCTGTTGTCAATAAAAATCACAGTGTAGTGTAAATAACACCTTATCTGTGTTACTAATTGAGAGCCAAATTGAGATAGTGAATGGATTGGGACATAAGGGACTGTTCGATGACAGTGAGAAAAGCAGAATTTGGACCTTGGAGCAAGATTTCTGGAGTGAAGACCTGGAGGCCAAATGCAGCTCATGATGACCAGCCAAAGGTCTTGACAAATGAGCCTGCCTGGGGAGTGGCCTCAAATCCAGATGAAGTGAGTGATAAGATTACTCACCCATACGCATGAGGCAAGGAGAAGTAGCTGCAAGCAGCAGCTACAAGGACACAAGCACATCCCACTCCTCCTGTTGACCTCACTTCACTTCTGAGCATACTCCTACAGTTTTGATCCGTCTGCTCTTTATTACTTTTCTGTCTCCTTTCAAAAAGGAATACACGCTTCTGGGGTTTTTTTGTTCTAAGATACTCTGTTCTCAGTGGAATGTTAAAAGCAAATTCCTTGAAGATGTTTCAATAGTCCTTCACTTTTTTTTAAAAAAAAAGAAACCAAAATTTGGGCCCTAAAGTACACCAGTGAAGTTAATTCTCCATGCATCTGGTACTTCTGCTTCCTCTTTTCTTAAGCTGGTCCAGCCAAAGAAGTGCTTTGGCTTGAATTGTAAAAATATCATAAAATTTTGCACGTAAGTAAATACTTCAAGCATACTTCCATGTTTATCGGTGGGTGAATGTTTTTATCATTGCTATAAAAAGTAGAAACACAGGACTAAATCAGTTGACAGGGTAGGTGCCTATGGTACGTTTATATAACATGCCATTTAATAAGTAGAATAGGATTATCTGCAATGTTTGTTTGCCTACGATAAGTCACAGTGGGTTCATTTACACAGACAATCTGCTAGTAAACTCATTCACCAGACTCTTGATGGTCACACTGCTTGAATCTTAGCTCACTCCTTGGCCCTGTCCCTGAGATATTTCCCTCTATGCAGTCTCTAGGATAAAGGGTTGGCTGTAGGCAGTGTTGATGCCAGCCAGCCAGTGTCACTTGGCCTCCAGGTCCCTGCCTTTCTACTAGACAGCATCATTTCATACACAGATGCTTACGCATTAAATTAACACACTCTTATTTTTACCTGGCATTACACATGTACTTATTTCAACCCACTAATTATGGCATGAGGTTGATAGGAAGACAGAAGAGGTGTCAGCATGGCAATCAAATTCTGTGCGCCTTTCCCTGAAGTTGTCCTGTAACTGTTGAGATATGAGAAGCATAAAGGCCTGACCACCTGCCAGGATCTGCTGGGTTCACCTGTGGGGCATTATTTTGACACTTAATATAGAAGATGCAGTGAAAGAAATGAAAGTATATCCATTAATATGCCCCTTAATATGTCCCTTAGAACTTACAGGGCAGAGGAAATGCTGTCTCTATTTAGTTGGCCAGGGGAACATCTCAGGTGATGGGACACCTGACGTCAACACCTCATTTCAAAGCCTAAACTTGCGAATGAAGGCCAAAACCCTACTGCTGTCCTTGCAATCAAAGCCTGTCCTACATAATATAATACCCGATATTATTCCAGCAACATGTTTATGTTGCATATACTTGTAAGGCCCACGGCTTTATTATTCTAGCTGTCATATTTCTTTAAAAATATAGATCTTCTAGTATATTTTTTATGCTACAGTTTCATGATTCATTCCAGCTTGGCTTCAGCACAACATTTTTCAACCCACATAGAAAAGCATGCCAAGCCCCTGAGGTTTTGCAATATTCTTTTGTAGTATTACTTTTATCAGGCAATCAAGTAAATATTAATATATTTTTTTTTTTAAGGAAAAGCAATTTTTGCTCCCAACTGCACAACTTTCCGTGTGATAATATGAAGTATCAACATGTATCTTCTTTGAAATATCCAACTTATATATTCCTAAACATTTGTAGCTTTCAACTGCTAATGGGTAGGAACTTAGTATCACAGGTATTTTTACTTTTTTTTACTTTTTTTCATGTTGATCAGGACTCAAAGTCTGCTCATTTTATTCATGTGAACATTCTCATTTGACTCAGAGTGGGTAAAATCGAGCAGCTTTATGAGCACAGTTATATGCTGTGGTACAAACATGATTATGCTGGCACATAGGTTTCAGTGCTATTATAGCTTATTCTATAAAAGAGGCATAACCTGCAGCAGTTTCAGTACTTCCAAAACCGTGATAGTGTGTTTAGACTGACATACTTTACCGGTTTAACAATATAATTAAAGCAGACAAACTTTCAGGTCTAAATCTGATGTCAGAGCATAAGAATCTGCCTCATATACCCTTCAAATGATGGGTTTTGGATGATTATTTTGGAGACTGGTGAACACATAGATACATAAGAGATACTGCCCAGTTTCACAATATTTTTTTATGATGACTCACTTTTGCTCACTCGCATAGGTGAATAAGTACTGTGGCACTTCAGCTGAATGCAATCCAAAGTAAAAGTTGCATAGTAGAACCCATAAAATTTGTAACATAGCAGATAAGCTTTCCAGTCATGCTGTAAAATAAGATTGTTTATTATTTCCTGTCGTATTGCTGCATGGTAATTTTCAGTTCATGATCTGGTGGTTCCTGCCCAGCATCCTTCCTAAGCTTTTTAATCCACAGCTACAGGAATACAGCTGCCATGCTTAACCCATGGCTACAGGCTACATAGAAATGTAGTTCCTGGTCATTAACAAATGAGAGGATACACATGTTCCTTACATTAGTTAACACACACACAAATCTATTTCAAGTTAATTGAAAGGAATCTATCATATAACTTTCAGTTCAACCACCAAACCCCATTATTTGCACAGTTTTATTTCCAGTATGCATACATATGTCATTCCTGTTTATTAATAGCACCACAACCTACCTCCATCCTTTCTTCCCTGTGAACAGGGGTATTCTTCACACTGACAGCACTTGTTTACCACTTCCATTGCATTCATTATGAGATACTGGGTAGAATTCAGCTCTGCAACACAGGTGTCTCTAACTGAGCTTGTCCTAGCTCTCATCAGAGTCAAGGGAAAGCTCAAATCCAATTCCGTTTCGTAAACATAGATGACTTACTGATGTGTTAGATGCTGTTTTGTCACCCTTAGGCTGCTCCAGAAGAGCAAGGGTCACCCCTGGGTCTTGTGTCTTATCTGCAGGCTTCATGCAGATATTTTATATTCTTGATGGCATCTCAAATGGCACTAGAAGACTATGCTTAGGCAACCTTCAAGCTCTCCATTAACTTTAATAGGAGCTTAACACCTAATTGAGCTGTAGATATCTACACTGTAGATATTGTAAATGAGGCTGAGTTGTATCCTACGCACTCAGACTTGAAGGGAACAGACACTCCCCTGTTTTGGGGCTCGTGGACACAACACACAAAGTCAGGAGGATCATCTGTGCACACAGTGCTAACTCTGCCCCAAGGAAATCAAGTAACGCTCAAGCGTCTGTAGGAATTTTCTCTAACAGGAAAGACACTTTTTTTCAGAACTCTTCAATACTCCTACTGCATTTTTAATTCTGAAACCAGCAAGAGCAAAGACAAAATAAAAGAAAGGAAATCAGGTGTTATGGAGAAAACCACAATCAGCACAGTCTGTAGCCTAATTACCTTCAACAGTGCACAGGAGAATACTCACCCACAAGTGACCAAAATAAATGGACATTCCTAAAGATTCTCAGGGCTCTAACAACCAAACATCTTTCTAAGAAAACAGGCAAAATTTTAAAGGGCACTGTCCCACTCATGCTGCAGAAAAATGGAATAGCTGCAAATTGCAATGAGGTGGTTCTGGAACGTTTATTGACTCCTCTCAGAGATCTGCACTGAGTCTCTCAAAACATGAGGTATCTAAGGCTACATTTGCATTAGCAAATATAGAGCAATGGTAATAGGTGCTACGGAATAATGTGCACACTGCACACATTTCAGGGGTTTGACATCAGGCTAGTTCTAGTTTGATCCTGTTGACTGAAATTCCATTAGCAATTTGAGGGTGTTAGGTAGTCTTCTAGAGTACATTTTCTATTTAGTATCATCCAAAAGGAATCCAGTTTGCATGCCTTGAGAGGTTCTGTGATGCAAATCAAAGCTTCACTGGCCAGCAGGTCGAGAGAGGTGATTCTGCCCCTCTACTTTGCCCTGGTGTGGTAACACCTGAAGCACTGTGTCCAGCTTTGGAGCCCTCAGCACAGGAAAGACATGGGCCTGTTGGAGAGGGTTCAGCTGAGAGCCACAAAAATGATCAGAGAGCTGGAACACCTCTGCCGTGAGGACAGGCTGAGAGAGCTGGGGTTGTTCAGCCTGGAGAAGAGAAGGCTCTGGGGAGAACTTATTGTGGCCTTTCAGTACTTAGAAGGGGCCTGTAAGAAGGATGGGGACAGACTTTTTAGCAGGGCCTGCTGTGATAGGACAAGGCATAACGGTTTTAAACTAAAGGAGGGAGATTCAGGCTAGACATGAGGGTGGTGAAACACTGGCCCACATTGCCCAGGAGGGTGGTAGATGTCCCATCCCTGGAGACATTCAAGGCCAGGCTGAATGAGGCTCTCAGCAACCTGATCTAGTTAAAGATGTCCGTGCTCATCATACAGGGGGGTTGGACTAGATGAACTTTGAAGGTTCCTTCCAACCCAAACTATCCTATGCTTCTATGAGTCTGTACTAGGCAGGGGCAGTCAGGAGATTCCTTTCGAAGTAGCACTCCTGACCCAAATTAAACCACTAATAAATGACATCTACTTAAACACCTCCTTCTCCTATCTTCTGATTTTGTATGTTCTGCTTGTGGTTCCTGGGACACTGCATGAGTCCATTAATCTCCAGAAGTATTCCTGTCCTCTAACAGGAGTTGGGATAGAAAAAAATTAGAGGGCTGAGCAAATGCGGATTTCTGTGTCCTTGTATGATATGGCTGTGGTTATCTGAGTCCATTTCCCCAATTATAGATGTACTCATCAAAGACGTAATTAACATTCTTCACGAGAAGTTCAGCACAATCTTCATAAAATTAACCATCAGCAATATATTAACTAAACAGGATTATGGCAAGATTATCACACTGTACTTGTTCTGTGACTGCACTAATGGCTTCTTGTGCCAGGTTTGGTTACCTGCCACCTTTTGCCAGTTCTTTGTATAAAGGAATTAGTATGCATTTTACCAATTTCATAGTCATTGACTCTCAGCACACTTCATTCAGACCTTCTTTGTCTCTTTACATTTGGTGATGTAGTTTATGGAGCACAAAGTGTTAACCAGTTTCCAAAGGGTGCTGTTTAACAATGGTTGGCCTTCTGAATCATGGATTAGTAAATAATCATTTGTTCTGATGATGTAATACTTGTAACTTACAGTAACATTACTAAAGGGAGGAGTCCTGTGAAAATTGGTTTGAACTGGTCTCTCTGGTTTATGATCCTTCCTGTTCCTCTGCTCATGCACTGACTTAATCTTACTTAGTAAACACATTTGTTTCCTAATTCTCCTTCAAACTCTAATTTGCAAACAGCTTGGAGGAATCATACTTTCAATCCCAAAAGGATCAAGCCAAAAAATAAAGTTCCCTAGCACTGAAAAGTAAAAGAACATATCTTAGCACAGGAAACTGATTTACTTCCATTCATTGCATTCTAACTCAGCATAAAATTAACTCCCTGGAGACTGCTGATGAATACGTTTGTCTTTCTAAGCTTTCGTTCAGCTAAGAATCTGGAGTATATCAAGAGCTTCTTTTTAAGGCAGTTCCTGAAAGGCAATACAAAATGTTATTTATTGTACTAGAGGTAAATATATATATATATATATATATATATATATATAATTAATATATTTGCTACCAGAAGCATATAATGTTTAAAGCACTTTTCGACATTCAGGTGAAACTTTTGTATAAGTATACCTTGTATACTTACTATACTTACTAATATATATCTATATATCTGTAAAAGCATACCTTGTATACTTACTAATAAATCCTGAAATTTAATTCTGCTTTTTTCGCTATTTCCATCCCTTTTCTACCACAGACAAGTGAGCAGGAGTAAGGATTATCTCATTGCCTTGTACCCATTCACCCCAGCAGTGACCATCGTTGAAAAATCAACAATAGTCATCTGTTGTCATACCACAATGTATACCAAAACGTGTAAAATAAATTATTACTCACATGCCAATACAGGGTGTATTTCTGTTAATGGAGAATAATAAATATTTACTTTCTCATCACACCATAGTGTGTATCTGACTCTGTACGATAAAATAAAACATGTGAAAGACTGGAAGCATTCAAGATGGAAAAACATGCTTCGATCGTGAAGAGGAAGAAGGAAGACATTATTCTGCATGATGGATTGTGATTGTGGAATTGACAGTTGCAGGATGGAGATTCCTGCCAAATGCCAAGCCACCTCCTCTACATGCCACTGCAATGTTTCTTCACTTACAAACCACCTTGATTACATAGTCCTGAGCACAGTGTACTGCTGATTTAAATCTGTTATCTCTAATAGAACCACATCGCCTCTTGACATCACATTGGAGATTTCTTGCTGCTCAGATAAAGTGGACTTTTACAAGAAAGTCAGTAATATCAGCACCAGGTCCTTGCCAAAGAGAAGCAGCAGAGCTGTTTTTTTTGTTGTTTGTTTGTTTGGGTTTTTTTTAACTGAGAATCACTCTTTATAAACTATTTTCCCAGCTGAACACTGAAGATTATGTGTACTATTCAAAAGAAGGGCAAGTCAACTCAAAAAACAAATATGATAAGCATACATATAGGAATATGAGAGAATGTTCTCAAACTGAAATAACTCAAATAGATCAGCATGCACTGATGCATAGGTCAATCAAGTCACAACATGCTTTTGTTCAGTTTAATAGTAGAAATTCTGCACACAGTCATAACATTTTTAGTTGCATAGCACATAGTCAAACAATATTGTATACGGATTTTCATGTGTTTTCTTCAGTTCATATTCTATTCAAACCAATGTAAGGGGTTTTTTTTGCAGCTGATTGTTTTTTTTAGTTGAAAAAGTTTCTGGTGACATTCTTACTATTGTTAGAAAATGGTTTTGTAAACAGCCATACTTATTATCCATGTAGAATATGTTGACCTCTGACTTTTCTGAAAAGTATTCTTCATATCCTTAACCACTTAGCTTGCTTTTGCATCTTAGAGTCAAATTATTTGGGTAGTATCCAGCAGTTTAGTGGTAATGCAGCCCATTGACCCACTACCAACAAAGACCACTGGAATTTCTCATTACTTTCCAACTGTTCACTCAGTCTTAAGGATGAGAATAGGTACCTGAATAGCTCTCTTGTTGCTGGGACAGAAAGGCTGGTTAAAACTGTGAACAATGTGTTAAATATAAAATCATTTCAAAATTTGTTTTGGTAGTGAGTCACAACTAAATCAAACATTTTAAAAATTGCCACAGAATAAAAAGTTGTACATATTTATTTTAAAAATTAACTTGGAAGGTAATTCTGATTTCAATCCATCCCAAAATTTCTCATTGCTAGTAATAGCATTTGTGCAACTACAGTTACAGATATTTACTTAATTTTATGGCTTCATTGTAGAAGTCCATAAGAAAACACATGCCATAACATATTAGTTGAAACAGGATTGCAGGATAATGGAAAGATACAGTAAACTGCTGGCTTCTCTAATTAGTCTGCCAAATGTTTACGTGCTCCTCTTGTTAAGTACCAAACTGTTTCATCAGAACAAAAACACGAGACACTTTGATCTGGAAAATAAGGTAAGATGTTTCAATGATACACTGCAGCCACAATTCATCCTACCTAACGTTAATCACCTTTGTGAGGCATGTAAATTAGGGGTTAGTCACCTCAGATTCCCTCCAACATTGCAGGAGGACAATGGGCACTTTCTCAGGGTGGCAAGGAGACTTGGTGGCTCCACAAGAGCAGAGGGAGCCATGGTGGCTGGGCTATGATGCTGGTGCCTCAGCAGTGTGGCTGAATCTGGAGGGACCGAGTGCAGGTTCAGGAGCTACTTCATACATCCTGGTTTTCAAAGCAAACCAATGAAACACTGTAATAGTTCTTATTCTGTCATTTGGTTTGAAGAGAGGTTTTTCGGTAGGAAACAGAAGAAAAATTTTGCTGATTCTACAAAAGCTTCTATGTCATTAGAATGGAAAATATATTTGGTCCGAATCATCCCACCTGCTTCAGCTGTCAGCACTGCGGAAGAGCTGTATTACCTATTCGTACAGGAAAAGGTGTGCCTTTGTTCTTCAGTAAATTACATTTATGACTTCAGAAATGGTCTTTAACAGGATCTGGAGGGAAGCCAAGTCAACTTGCCCTTTGGCCCAGAGACGGATCATGCAGAAGAGATGATTTTGAAGGACAAAATGAGATTAGGACACATGAACTACAAGATTAATTCAGCAAGAGGCACATAAATCCCTTAGATGGCCTTCTTTATATTCTCTGAATAAGATTGTTCTCTGTTACAGAAATGTAAACTCAGAATATATTATTGCAAGCCTATGGGAACATCAACATGACAAGATAATGCAATTACACGTATCTGTAATCTTGAGCAAAACTAAAGGGAAATGGAATGTGGCTGGTATAGCACAGGGCATCAAAGGTAAGCATGCCTCTACGAATAAAAGCTTTCTAGATTCCTGGAACAAGAGACCATGGGAGACCCTGCAGGAAGAAAGCTCTGGAGGCCACTTACGGTAATGTCCAGCTCAAAGCAGAACTGTTGTCAATGCTGGATCAGAGCAACCAGAGCAACGAGAGTCTTGTCAGTGTTGAAGTCCTCTTGCGATGGAAATGCCACAATTGCTCTAGTCTGGAACAAGTCGCCCAGAGACATAACAGGTTACCCAGATGGTTATTACTTTTAAACAACTTCAAAGAGATATCTTTAACAGGGATCTAAAGACCTCACACTCTTCACCGATAATCCACTTTGGTGTTTGCTTAGTGGGCAAGGAAAAAAAGTACATCCATGTAAAAGAGAAAAGTCGGGAGCCACAGATACAGTACAATATAGCCTTGTTGCCATTGTGAATGATGTGAAATCTTTGTCCAAAGAACAGATCAAATATAATTGAGAAGTACAGGACTCTAGAAAGACAAGTGGACCTGAAAGCAGCAAAATTATATCACTAAATGAAAGAACTGCTGGGCTGCCACTTAAGGTGGAAAGGAACTCAAATTGGCCTCATCAAGACTTATCAAAGATAACAAAAGCTAAGTAGTTATCGGTGCGGCTGGCCATTGGAGTGTAAACCAGAACCTACATATGAGGCTTTACGTACACAGCATAGGGAAGCTCAGGTGCCCCAAGACAGGATTCAAAACTATGTGTTCATAATACCATTCAGGCACTTTCAGCTAATCTACAGTGAATACAGAGATCAAGACATGTTTTACTTTGCATTCACAGACCAGAACCTGCAAGTAGGTGCCTATATCTCCTCTTTACGAAGGCATTCTTCTGAAATGTGCTGATGATGGAAACGTCATTGTCTATTTAATGCAAGTTAGCTGGCCAGACCTGTAGAGGACAAAGTGGGAGATCAGGATTTAATTTCTTCCAGTCTTTAAAGAATCAAATCTTCTGCTTGTCTGAGTTGAACTGAAAGGGTGTTGGCTATCAACTGCATAAACAGCCCTTGAAGGAGGGAGCTCTGCCCAAACCTACTTTGTGCAGGTTGAAGAACGCATCTTTGTGGAGGTGGATGTCCAGTGCCTTTTGAACTTTCTGCTACACAGTAAAGCAATTTCAACCAAAAGAGTAGGAAGTGTTCAGGAAAACTCATCTCTCCCTCTCTAAACTATGTCACCCCTGGGAACGACATTTTCCTTGGAGAAACATTAGTTTTGACCTCTTCAGTCAGAGTGAAGTGTTGACTCTAACTTCCAAAGCAAATGGCTTAATCGCAGAATATTGTATGAAAGGTGGGTGGTGGATCCTCCTCCACTGTCTGTTCTTAAAAAGCACCCACAAAGCATTTTCCAAGGAGCCTTCTGGGTGTGCATTTGGCGCTTTTTTTGAGAATGTCTGCAGGTTTGAGCCCCCCCAGGAGACTTCAGCAGAGGAATGCCTAGCTTCTTAGGTGGGAGATAGCTATCAGGCTGCTTAAACTGTTCTGGGCATGTGCCAAAGCAGAGCCCTGGACACCCAGAAGAGCTGAAACTCAGACAGGCAGGTGCCTTCAGCAAGATTCAAATAAAGCACCTAAGCATTTATGGTGCAACTGAGGAGAATTTAATCAAAGAAAAAGTGATTTTCCTAATAATGTTTGCTCCACCAAAGTGCTCAAAATTTCCATTACAAAATTTACTTTGATGCATAAAACTATGCCACTGACACCTTGACTGAACTAAATACATATACTGCCATTTCCCTGAGTGCAACTGGAATCAACAAGATGGGTATTGCATTGCCTAAGGATCCCCAGGGATCCAAATCTTCTAGGCATTCATGTCTAACAACAGCACTGGGTTCAGCACAGGGCAGAGCTGCCACGGTTACATTAATGCAAAAACAGTGGTGTAGGAGAAGCAGTCATGGTGCTGGTGGTGGTATCCACCTTTTGCATATTAGCCTACGGGATCAACAGCCTACTCAGCCACAAGTGACCCAGGTTCACTGAATTCTAGCATTGGACTGCAAGCACAAAACCAAATAAATCCTTCCCAGCAAAGCCATGGTGTTACCTGGCAAGACTTTTATAAGGTAATTATTGTTTCTTTTCAGGTTGTTCCTAATTAAGTATGTTTGAAGAATTTATGGAATTTTGTCCTGTCCCAGCTGATGTCCTGCATGATCCAATTTGGTCCACAGTTAGGTTAATTAACCTTTTCTCTTCAATAAGGGTCCCTGTTTTCTAAAAGAATAGCTCAATCTAACTTGTCATATTCCAAATGGATGAGCACTGTGCCACAGCCACCTACCCCCGTCTGTGACTAGGATGAATTTAGCCCACTTTCACTGAAAAGGGCAAACAGTGACAGCAACTGTCTGTTGGGACAAGATGATAATGAAGTGTGAATAACAAGCTTCCCTTTCACACAGATATTACGCAGATTATTCTTATTTGTTAACACCCAGAGTTACTGAGAAATTTAAACACATGCTGTTTGGCTAAGTAAACTACAAAAGAATATGGAAACCCAAAGGCACTGTAAAGAAAACAAAAAAAAAAAAAGCCCAACCTCATTGCCATATTGGATTCAAAATTCTGCAAGGCTGGTGAATGTAGGCTGGAGAAAACAAAAGACATTAATGCTATCTGTGACACAAGAAGAAAAATAGGAAACTCAGCACAGGGTTCAAAGATGTCTGTGGAGGTGGGTGAATCACTGTTGCTCACACTTTGAAGTGAGTGAGACAAGCCTGTGCGTCATATATTGTTTCCTCTTAATCTGCAGAGAACAGGCCATCCCAAGCCATTGATGGGAGCCAAAGACTTCGAGCACAAATGAAACGTGACTGGACATGGGTTTCTCTTAGTCAAGCATCCTGGGAGCCTAGAACCGCAAGCCAGGCTCTGTCAGCAGTTGGAATACCTTTGGTTTACAGGTTAACAACCTGACGATATAAATGAACTGTGGCTGAAACTAAGCCTACGTGGGCCTAATGTAATTAAGAGCCAAGTTTCATACCGCTATAGGGCTGATACTACGCCCACTGCAGTCAATGATAATCTTTCCATGAATAACAGAGGCAGATCCTTTCATCTCTCAATGCCCGTGCTTATAAAACGGGGATAACGGTACTTTCTCCTATGTTCGCAACCTCAAAAACACTTTGTGGCAAGGACTGTCTCTATCTAGGCACACCATGTGGCATTTAACACCTCTGGATTCCCCTCATCTTTGGAATTTGAAGCCAGGAAAAAAAAACATTGGGACTGGGATGACATTTCCAGCATATATGTTTGTTGTATGCAGAGTACCACAGACTTGTGTAGATCTGAAGGCTTAAGCCTATGGCTAGCATTAGAAACTGTAAGTGCATGCTACTGGCAGTTTTTAAACCCCTGTCTTAAAATTCTGGGGGTTTTATTTTTTCTTCTTTGAGCTACTACAGTAGTGTAAAGCTTGTGAAGACATCATAGCTGTTGAATATCTAAAAGTTTCACAGGAGGCTACAATTGCAAGGCTGACTCCATCAATGATGATAACTGCTAAGTTGAATAAGTTTGATATTTATGTATCTTTTTTCATATAGTGCTGCTTATGCATGTAGCTCAACATACAATAAGAACAGTCCCTAGCATGTACAGGCCATATAGCAAAATAAAACCTTGCACCATCTATATTGTATTAATCTCTATTGATGACTGAAATCGAGCCTTCATTTCATCTTGAAGTGACTTATAAGGACGTGTGTTTGATTTGTGGGTGGCTTTTTTTGTTTGGTTTGGAGGTTGGGGATTTTATTGTTGTTGTTGTTTTTTCCTTTATGGCAAGCAACTGTACCTTCACTGAACTACTGCTATTCACTGTTTTAGAAAATATGCTGACAGACGTGTCAGTTTATATCCTCTGCAGGGCTTGGTTTATGTTTTTGTCTGTTTGGGTTTTTTGTTTGTTGGGCTTTGGGTTTTGTTTGTTTGTTTGTTTGTGTTTTCTTGTTGTTGTTATTTCCTCTTCAATTAAATATGTATTTACTTGTATTTATTTAATATGTATTTACTTGAACATAAAACGCTGGAAAAGCATTTTATTTCAGTTTTGTACCAAAACCCCACACAATCAAATTCTGTGCAAACATACACACTATATGAAAGGATATTAATCTTTATTTAGACTTAAGTAGACAGTCATGGCCTTTCCAGGCTGTAAGCATCTTATTAATAAATGTGATCAAGTAAAATGGTATTAACACTTGAGAAGACTCGTTCCTCAGAGTCCTGAAGTGTCCTCAGTTAGACACCCAGATCCCGTCAAACTGCTGCCGTGTTGTGGCATACCTGAAAGGTCACAATTTAAGGAGAACAGTCGGAGGTAACAGCCCACCAGTCCTTCATAGTCTGAAGACCCCATTCCGTCTCAAAAGTCTGGCATTTCTTCTCATGGAACTTCTATTTTTAAGGCTAGAAAATCTTTCAAAATGACAGACTCTTTCAAAACTTTTGAAAGCCAAACACTTTGTTGTTGCTCTTGGAAGAAAACAAATCCTTGGGCAACTGAGCATAGAAAATAGGGCTGAACAACCTGTTTAGAAATCCCAACCTGCCTAAACACAGCAAGTTTCAGCTTGACGAAGACTGATTGTGATGAGGATGGCCTGAAGCCCACATAACGCAGCTAACTTCCGTGTCAGTTAGGAGCTTCAATGAGCTGGGGGAGACGTTTTCATTTAAAGAGAAGGCTCCACTCAGCTATTGCAATCAGATTTAGGATTTGTTTATGCAATATAAACAAGAAAAAAAAAGAAATCTATTGAAATAACATGTGTGGCATTTTTTCAGTATTACAGACACCGTAATCTCTGAGATGTTTGTCAGGGTTTTATGGATGCCAACGTCTTCCACTGCTTACTCAGAAAGCTCTCAGATAAGGAAAATTTCCTTGAATGTCTCATGGTGGTGCTGGAAAAATGTAGAAGAAAGGACCAAATGGGACTGATTCACTACAGTGTTTTATTCCAAGTATCACATGGATATAATACTTCTGAGATCAGTTGAGGCACATGAACACAAAATTGGGTCAAAGAGGTGGTGGATGTGGCTCAAAATATCTACCAATGTTTTGAGGAAAGGGACGCTGCCTCCTACTACTTCAAAATAGCATGAAATGTTTTTTATATAAAACAGTAGTGGCTGCCAATAATTCACCAGGCTGGTTGAAAACACTTTCACATGACTGCAGGTAACCATACGCTATAAACTAGCTGAGACCTGGGAAAACACTCTAGGCAGTGGTAGACAGACAGGTAAACTTAGCCTCATGCTTTGTTTTCAGAAGTTCCAGTACGTACTGCCATAACCAGTTTTTGGTTTGTTTTGTTTTTCCCAGAGAGCCAGTCTGTAACCACAGACAAATGTTTTTCTCTGTTGAAACTCATCCTTATGGCACGACAGCCCAGCTAATTCTTAGTTATACTGTGTACGTAATAAGAGTGCTCAAACATAAAAGGGATGAAAGACCAAAGTAGTAGAAATTTTCCCTCAATTTTATTTTCCAGAAAAGCAAAATCTGGCGTACCCAGATCTTTTTGTTTGTTCCCAGCATTCAAACAGTGGAAGCAAACAGCAGCCACTGATGTCGGTTGGTTTTCTAAATATATTTTAGAAATCTTTCTTTTAGGCTTCTCCTTTGTCAGTTTTTTCCTACGTGTTCTTTCTCTCATGCTCTGGATTGAACTCATTCTGTTCAATAGCCCGCAATGTACAGACCTTGTCTTCTAGTTTCTGATTTCTAGACTCTCTCATCTAGTTTCTGTTTGGTTCACCTTTTGTGACTAACCTTGTAAATCATCCCTTATCTCACTTGTGTAATTGTTCCAATAAAAAATTCAATAAAAGGAATTTTTAGAGGCCTTATGTTCATGTCCTATGACTGCGTCAAAATACTTTAGTTAGTAGTTTAAGGTGAAAAAAAAATTCTTTGCTGCTTGCCCTAAACATTCAGCCTTGACATCTGAAAGTCAAAACTGTTCTTTCTCCATACATTTAAGCAGCTGTAAAAATTCAGCTATGCAAATCTGCGACCCGGTTCAGCAAAGCACAACTATTTGTTTAATAATGGAAGAGGTGAGGCTGATCCAGCTCTCTTTTCCATGAATGGGCTGCGCAAAGCCAGCCAGAGCCAGGGAAATCAGAAAATTATTTTCATAAGCAGCACAGGTGAGCACAACTGAAAGAAAACATATTCTTTTCATATTTATGCATATTTTTGCCCCCACTCCATTTGATCAGGGATCCTCTCACCATGTCCCAGAGGGGCCCTGGACCTGCCATGGTGGATGTAGCTGAGTGTCGCCGACAGGATCACGCTCACACGGAGCTCTTGTTCAGCTACACAGCTGCACCAAAGGAGCTAATACTGTCGTGTTTAGTCGTACTCCAACTATCTTTACTCACGGTGAGTAATTCTTTTGAAGTCAGTCTGTCTACATGAGTGAGTAATGGCCTCAGGATCCGGCCCTTCAACCGTGTATGACGTGTTGTGTTTCAAATGCTTCTGCACGGTTGTTTTTAATACTGCATTGCATTTTACTTGCTGGAATTATCTTCTGAATAGCTTCTTTCCATGGATTCCATTATGTATATTCTTTTATTTATTACGTTTTCACTTTGATCTGCATGCCAATCAAGATAAGATCAATAAAGATAGAATTTTAATGAACACAAGGAACTATGCGTAGCTGCAACAGCCAGTTTTACTAGTTCTATGGGTGTGTGCATTTATTTTACTTGTGTAATATCCAGATTGTAAGGTTGCAGTGTGCAAAGTGCTTCATATTCATTTAGTTGCTATAGAGAATAAGATATCTCTATTATCTTCATGACTATCTCATTTGATCTGGTTGATATTTTTGTTCGATTATACAGAACTAACGGCAACTGCTAAGAGAAACAAATACTCAACACAATCATGACGAATATTAATGTCTTCCAGAGAGAATACCTAAGGAGTTTTTAAGAACAGGGACCAATAACAGGGAAATGTCTACCACCTGGGTCCAGATAGGTTATAGATGGATGTTGCCATGGTCACGATCAAAGAAACTTGAACCTGTTAAAACCCTTTGCCTGGAGTAGAAAGGGTGGGAGACAACCAGCACTTGCTGGGTTTCTGTTTCTTCTGGTAGGAAAGAAGTGGGACAGGACAGAGAAAAGCATACGGAAAACACACAAGAGAGGACTAAGGCTTAGATGGAGACATGGAAGCCTTTTGACATATTTATTTACTGTTTTGTTTGTTTGTTTGTTTTTTAATAAAAGTAATACATGGATTACATGAACAAGGCAATCAAGACAAACTCTTGGAAAGTTGTTTCTGTACATGTGTCAAACACAGGTTATGATCAAGAGATGGTCCAAGGTCCAGCCATAGAGTTGTTAGGGGGACAGTTTCTATTCACAGTAGACAGGGGTCAGGAAAAAGAGCAGGTTCCAACTGTAAAAGAGGATTAAAAAAAAAAATAAAAAGGAAGGAGGAGAAGTCTGTGGTGGAAAAGATCTTGCAGGATCTAAAACACTGCTCGTCCTGCAACAATGAAAGGTACTTTAAGATATAACAACCACCAGAGCTGTGTAGGTAGATGAAATTAATCAAAATTTAAGGTTCAGACTTCATTGCCTGTAAAGCAGCAACGTTAATGAAAGTGATTATTGCTTCATAATAAAAGTGGTTGTTACCAAAGAGATGAAGTTTTGACTACAGTCAAGCATGCACTTTGTGTTTGTTTTCATTTTTGTGGCAACACTGAATTGTCCCACCTCTGAAGTCACTTATGGGTATTTGGACCATGGCACCACAAGGACAGCATATTGGACCACAAAGCACTTCCCGGTGACTGCACTCATAGTAGCTACTGCTGAGGCCCAAAAACAAGAAGGAGTAACCATGGCTTGACTCGGTGCAATTCATTATAGTGGAGCCATAATATTGTGGTTCAATCCATTACAGAAGAACTACAATGTTAATGTTATGGACCTATTCCACAAGTTGATTCCAGCAATTAAGTTCATACTAGTTGCCTCTCCAAGGTGCATATTGCAATGCAAATTAGATTTCTGTACAACTTTGCCACTACTAACATAATTTTGTGCTTGCATGAAGTGTGAACTGCTGAAAGACACAGGGAAGAGGTGCTTCCTCCCTTTTGGAGGTACCTTGCACCACTGTTGGTGGAGTGCTATGGAAGAAGCCCCGGGGCCGGGGTTCAGCCTCAGTTCCTGTATGCTGCGCAACTCCAAGAGCAAACACAAGGCAAATTTGCCCCTAAACAGTCACTTTTCCAGGGCACTAAATTGCTAATATAGATGCACTTGTTAAGCACCAACCTACCCCTCTGAGTGAAATCTGGCACGAACCAAACTCATTCCTCTTCCAAATGCCGGTGACAAATGCCTGCATTGGAAGATATCTACACCTTTCTTTAGCAGAGATTTACTACATTTTAGCAACTGGCAACGAAGATAAATCAGCATCATGTGTCCACTCAGCCCTCAGTGAAACACCAGTGGGGTATGAAGAATTGCCTCAGATGATTACTTGCCATATACTAAAAGTGTTATGATAGACAAGGTCAGATGCAGCTGCCATCCAAATGAAGAAAGCAAAAGGCAGATTCTCTACCCTAAATTTACTCCTACCTTCCAGTACTGTCTCAAAAGCATGAGGTCTCATAGCTCAAAGATCATTAAATTTTAACCAGTTTCAAGAGTTCATCCGAGTGTTTTCTTGATGACATAACTAAAACGCTTCTTGAGAAAATGATAGGTCTCCAGCAACATAGGTGGATGTTATAGCAGCCCAAGCAATTAATGCCACAGAGAAGATACTAATGTTCAGTGTCCATGAAACAGGGGAAATTTGGAAAACTCATGGCTCTGCCAGAAGGATCAGGAAAAGGAGGATGGAGTACACAAATACCATTGAAGGAGGAAACACAGCATGCTGTTGCCATAGTGGGGAGAGTATATCACATACATCAGCGAAGGAGGAAGGTGGTATGCCTACCTCTCAATGATGTAGGGTGTCTGGCTATTCATGGTTTGCCTGTGCTTCATCACAGAAATTGTTTGCATTCCACTCTGAATGTGTTTATGAGAGATTTTGGTCATAGCCTTAATCTTTTCATCAAATCCCTCATCTCCCCTGTCAAGCTCATTCTCTTTTTTTCAGAAAAGGACTTTTCCTCAACATGTCTTCAGTGCAACATTGGACTTACCTGGACAGCCAGGGTTGGGTCTATGTTCTGCATTTCTGCTGGGACAGCTCTGTCACTGTATGAGGGATTCCAGGTTTTGACAAGCATCCACATACCAGCAAGAGGCCTGTCTATACTGGCCATATCCTTGGAAGAAGACCACTCAGCTAAGCACGCCAGTGTAAACAGCTTCAAGCACAGAGTACAGATCTCTCTGTATTTTGTTCAGATGTGACCATAATCTTCTGTCTTGTTTCAGGGATAGCATTACCTTGATTTGAAAGTCGTGGAAGAATCTCTGTTAATTTTCAAGCAGATATGAAAATGTACAAATAATTTATTTCCTTTTACTCAGGTCTGTGGTATAACAAGGTTTGATTTAAAATCATTAGCAAAAACCTACTGATAAATTTTGGAATGAACAGCTGGATAAAAATCCATACAGTAAAAAAAAAGGTCTGTTGCTCATTTAAGAAGTGAGTTAATATCTTGTTTGGTCCTGATGCATCCTTTGGTATAACCTGCACGGTTAAATCACAGCACAGTATAAACACAGTTTGGATCCCAGTCTCTGCACTTTCAAGAGCCAATCCTGCTTCATGTGCTTCAAACAAACTTGAAGAACGAAACTGGAATATGGGGCCCTGCAGGCTGGGTAAACACATAGGACAGCCATGCAGCGTTGCAGGCTCCGTCAAGGAAAGACAGCAACAAGAAAAAGGTGTTTGCTCATTGCTATGAGGAAAATTAATGGTATATACCAGGCAAACAATTTCACCTCCCTTGCCTCAAAGGGAAAACAACCACAGGAGGTGCATCCTTGGTGTACACACACCTTCCCAGGCGAGTGGGCTGGAATAACGAGCAGCTCTCCTGTGATCCCTGCAGGTGTGTGAAACTGAGCGTGAACTCTTCCCAAGAAAGAGACAGTTTAGGTTGGTTGCAAGGGAAATCCCTGGTAAAATCTCACTGGGCAGAAGAAACATCACACACAGGCCTGCTGACGGCATGGAACTGAAAAGCGAGGCGGCGCACATGCATGTCAGTCACTTGGATATGTGTGGAGTGGCTTCTCTGAGGTGACTTCATGCCTGGGAGATAGATCTGCTGAACCACAGTGCCAGACGGCCTGCCTCGCTCATCCCCCAGGGCTGCAAAATATTCTCTGCTGCAACATGCCTCTGGGAGCAGGCCTCCCTTTTCAGTCGGGCTGGGAATCCACTGCCTGTGGGCTGGGCTGCATCTGGAGTTCCGTTCCAGAGGACCTGCAGCCACCCCAGTGGGAGGAAGGCGGGCAAAGATGTCTCACTACTGCACGGAAGGAGAACACTAACTGTGTTTCTAGTTATCATGGGAGAAGTCTATGTCTGTGCCCTTCTGCAGCCCCAAAACAAAGTACCACAATCCTAGCTAAACCCTAAGTTAACAAAAAAATTATTCCCATCCTGTGACTACAGAACATCCTCCGTCCACAAATCTGCAGCAAATGGTACAACAGAGTGCAGCAACATTAGATTGGATATTAGAAAAAATTTATTCACAGAAGGAGTTGTGAGGCATTGGAACAGGCTGCCCAGGGAAGTGGTGGAGTCACCATCCCTGGAGGTGTTTAAAAGACATGTAGAGAGGTTCTTTGTGACAGTGTTAGGTTAATGGTTGGACATGATGATCTTGAGGGTCTCTTCCAACCAAAATGATTATATGATTCTACGAACACCTGAACATCTGATCCTTCATGTGCCATAAACCAGACGGTTTATTACCTAGCTCTCCACGCAACAGAGCCTGCATTATTGTTACTATGAGCGTAACCTTGTACTCTGTCAGTGACTAATTTGTGTGTATCTCTTCTGCTAACAAATGGATCTTGCAGTGAGCACTAATGATGGGACACGACTGCTTTCACTGAAAGAAATGTGAAGTTAAGTCGAAACATTCTTTAAATTAATGTCACATTCACAACTTTTTTTCTGAAGCAAAACTCTCTCTCCATTTCCTCCCTTGCAAAAATAAATGAAGGATTATGGTTTTAAGTAGAATGATAAATTCAGCTTGAAATCTGCACAGCACATTTTATTTTCAATTAATTCAAGATGATGTCTTGAATGACAACAGATTATTATCAAGATAAGAAAGTCAGTTATTCTCACAGTCTTGTCTCATTGACTATACTGAGGGCAGCAACTAAAGCACTACTTGTAGCTAAGTATATTTTCAAAATGCTGAGTGCTCTGAAACAAAAAGTATTGCAAAGTGATGCAAATATGATGCAGATGAACCTCACTAGTGCCAGTAAAAAATACTTTGAGACATGGCTTGAAAACTGAAGAACTGAAGATAAATTAAAAAGTCTTCAGAATCATGTATTCTACAACTAAATATCAGTACATACGTTAAATATAAATGTTACGGTTGTTCTAAGAGATTAAAACTTTACCCTCTGTGATTAACTGTTTATAAGGAAACAGAATAAAGAGATATTTGCCATCTAACAAACACCTATAACATTATAGTGAAAAACTTTGAAACATAATTCTGATTTAGAAAAGGCCTCCTAAAGCTTCCATGTGATTATTCATGAAAATCATCAAGTACTAAGAAAACACTGATATCAGAATTACAAAATCATCTCTCTGTGGAAAAAAAATGTAGGGTGCCATGCTAAAATACAATGCCCAAAAAACCTCCTAATAATCTATTTAAAAATAGCTGTTTCATTTCAGATGTGGTTTTATGGGGTGCTGGTGAACTGAAGCAATATAGACTGGAAATGACCTTAAGAGCTGTTGCATTGTTAGATCACCCTTACAGGCTTTTTTCTAGACCATCCTTTAAAGCCTCTAAAAAATGCAGATTTTCAATTCTCTCAAGTGAATCTACCTTTCTATAGCAATCTTCTTACTGTGTTATACTTCTACATTCCCTCCCCAGTCTTCGCATTTTAGACCAAATAATTGTTTTCCTATGGCTCTTCTTTTGTATGTCATGCTTTCTAAACTTCTTATCGTGCTTTTTACCTTCACCTGGAGTTTGCTTACATCCTTGTTCAAGTGCAGTGCCCGAAAGTGGGCAGAGTCTCCCAGCTGAGGCTTCATCAATACTAAGCAGTCTCTTCCTGTCTCTTACAGACAACATCCTCGATCACGTCATGCTGAATTTGTCTTGTTCACAACCACCTCATATTGCTGACTCCTGGCTGGTTTGTGCTTCACAGTAATCTCGAAATCCTTTCCTGTTGGGCTGCTGTATCTCTCACTATTCTTCATTTTATCCGTGTGTTTGATTTTTCCTTCTGAACTGTAGTTCTTCCTCTCACTTGGTTTCATTCTGTGGATTTCAGGCCATCCCTCCACTTCGCCCATTTGGTTTCTGAAGCATTCTTTCAAAGCGCCTGGAGAGTCACCCTGTTGGTGCCATCTGCAAATCAAGCATGTGTATGCTCCCTAGCCTGTTGTGTAGACACTCAGTGTAAACCCGAATTAGTGCTGGGACCAGGAAAAGAGCCTGCAAGGATGCCACTTGGAAAGACTTCATTATTTTGCAGTGAATCTCGTGCTTACTATTTAAGAAAGATGTTTCACACTGTCCTACTTTCTGATCATTTTCTATAGACTGTGTTTAGTTACCTTGCTCATGACAACACGAGAGGCAATGTAAAAGTCTCACCAAACTATTTATCTCTTGTTTCCCCACCCTTCAGCAGGCTACTTATCCACTCAAAGAAGGAAAAGGGCACATTAAGGAAATACTTTCACACTGAATCACTCGACAGTCCTTACGTTGTACACAAAAATTGAAAGTGAAGCAATTTCTAAAATAGTTGCCTGAACTTTTCTATCAGTGACTTAATAAACTTCCCATGTTTGTTTGTTAGCTTGTTTTAAAAAAGACACTCATACTACAATTATGTACAAATACTTCTGATCAGAGAGCAAATGCATAAAACTTTCATTTCACTTATAAACTGTTTGCTTTGGCATTTCCCATATAATGTGTCTGTACAAAGAGAAGGCTAGTCATGCAATATAATTATTTTCTCACCTGTTCTTGTTACAAATTTTCCTGATAGTGCAGTCTCTCTCTTCACTCGCTGTATGTAACCTCAAAATAGTATCTCATGGTCACAAAACTCTTATGTTGTGTAAATATCTTTTAGAGCATTTGATCTTTTTCCCTCTTCTTTCCTTCTCTTCCATTAGCAGTTTTTATTGCAGCTGCTTGAATACCAGGTAATGAAAGCTCATGTTTCTGTTTACACTAGGTTTGTGTTGGTGCACAGAACAAGACAGGAAACAAAAAGTCTGGGCATCATTATAGAGATTGTCATCAAATGAGCACTGTTTTCTAGTTTGTACTTTAATCAGTGTCTGGAATTACACTTCAGGACCTAGCAGTTAACGCATTAGAGGAGCTTTCTCATGGATTCCTTGCAAAATACTATTTTATTTTTGAGTGCAGTGAAAGGCAGCATATTTTAACCAGGTAAATACTTTAAAGTGGATAATAACTTACATCTCCGCTCAGCATTACATAGGGACGAGAGGTGAATCAGACTGTTACTTGTGTACCCTAGGATTCCCAAGAACTTTTCCAGGAGAGCAATAGAAAGTGTCCAACAGTGGGAATTATGCTGTTACATGACATGGGGGACAAGGAAGATAAGAAAAGCCAATCGGAAAGTGCATCTTTCTTGCAGCTGCGAGGATCTGCATCTTTCTACATGACTGCACTAGAGAACAAAATAATGGAACAACAGCTCTCTCACAAGGCCTCCATTTCTTGCTGAATTTCCCCGCCTAATGGCACAGGAGGCACTGGAGTCCAGTGGCTATTTCATCCACTGGTCCTCTAAGGTCTGCTGGCAGCTCTACTGTCACCCTGCACACTAGAGAAGAAGGATTTAGTAGTAGTGTCACGAGGATGGAACCAGGCTCTTCTCAGTGACAACCAATGTATGGGACAAGAGGCAATGGATACAAAGTGGAACACAGGAGGTTCCACTTAAATATGAGAAGAAACTTCTCCACAGTGAGAGTGCCAGAGCACTGGAACAGGCTGCCCAGGGAGGTTGTGGAGTCTCCTACTCTGGAGACATTCAAAACCTGCCTGGGACACATTCCTGTGTAACTTCATCTAGGTGTTCCTGCTCCAGTGAGGGGACTGGACTAGATGATCTTTTGATGTACCTACCAATCCCCAACATTCTGTGGTTCTGTGATTTCTCATCTCCTTCACTTCATCTGATCTATTAAACCAGTTCCTGTTTTCCTGTCTGGTGGATGGTCTAGGGGATATATGGAACCTTTGGGATTCAGGCCCAAAATGTATTTTCTGTGGTTTTGTAATTATTGTTATTAAACACACTACAACCACGCTCATTTGAAAACAACTAAGTCATCTTGTGTCACCAATCCTTTGAACCAGTGTATTTGCAGCAGAAACATAATCACCTTTTGGTATATTTATTGCAATCAACACTATTAATATCAACGTTACTAGAAGACAGTATTCCTAATTCTAAAAATAGCTTTTTAATCATCCAAGCCAGTCAGAGCCAGCCACTCATTTGTGTGCTATCCGTTGCTTACCAAGCTATTATAGCTCTCCTTGCTCATCGATTAACCTCCAGCTTACCATTAACCAACAGCCCTTTCTTAGGGAACAGTCAATGATATGACAACAGTTTTTCCGGGAAGGACAGAGATAGCTGTAAGCTGACCAAACCAAGTGAGAACAAAATTACCATGAAGTTTAGTACAGGCTGCCTGTATATCTTGGCCAGGTAAATATTTTTGCAGTTGGCCCAAGCAGAGCCCTATACTGTTGCAGTTAAACAACTAGCTAATTTACAGCTAGTGTGGTGATATTGACACTGGCTACATTGATACCCTGGATTGAAGTATAGATACACCGTAAAAAGGAAGAGATTTGCTAGGATCATTTTCTAATAATTTTCAGTAACAGCCAACAAAGACTGTTGATCCTTATTTTTTCTTCTAACTCAGTGCATTTTTTAGTGTTTAGTAATGTGCATTAAGATTTGCATATGGCAAGGTTGAGATAGATAGATAGATAGAGAGAGAGATAGATAGATAGATAGATAGATAGAGGGACAGATCTGGAATGAGGAACTGTCTACCCTGTACAAAGATAAGTGGTAGGGGAAACGTTCTATTTGTATTCAATTAGTACACAAATATTACAGTTTCCATGGTGTTGGTATTTGTCAAACTACTTTCTAAGGAGAAGTTCAAATACTGAATAGTTAAAGGACTAAGAATGTCATTTGAATGCTAGTTACTTCAAAAACTTAGTATGTAACAATATCCACCCAAAGCATTTACAAATTCCAAACCACCACAATTATTTTTGAAATTATAACCCCTCCCATGAAATATGTATAAACAGAACTCTCCCTGGTGAGTGCTTGAAAATCTGGCCCTTTAGCCCCAATCTTTGGTTCCTTGGTTGGTTAATTAATAGGCTTTTCCCAGAAAATAAATTTCATACAAATCCAAACAATAGACAAATTCATGGAAAACGTGAACAGCTCATAAGCAAATCATGAACAGAAGAAACAGTTGGAGTTCTTCAAACAACTTGATAGATCATAAGACCTCTTATTTTGCTCACTACTAGAAACAGTGGGGTCCTAGTATGTCTGGGTGGGAGTGTGGTAATAAACCTGTAGACAGCTAATGTAATTCTACAGAAGAAATGAGAGTCAAGTATTGCAATAATTTAGTTTCTCTCTATTCCAGCCATTCCTGTTAAATTTAACCTGTTTTTCCTAATTTCTCATCCTACAGAAACTACACTTTGTTGAAATAAATTACCATACGAGTAGACTCTGCAATGGCTATTCTCTAGTTACTACACGGAGGACTAAAGGAATCATTGCAGAGGGAGTGAGGAACAGGTTTAAGCATATTTTAAAATCCCATTGCATTGTCTCTATAGTTTTAGACACCTAAGTACTTATGGAAAGCTGGCTCTTTGCAGATGCATAATTTCAAGCCCACTGGTAGCTCATCTCAGTCAGAGGATACTATTCACACACTTGAAGTTACACATGTTCCTGAGTGCTTTGCAGAAAAAGGGTCTATTTTATCTGTCACATGGCAGTATCAACAGCTGGAAACTCTTTATCAAGCAGTCGGAAGGGAGGGAAATAAAATGAGAATTTAATAAATTATAAAAATGTTCCAGTGGCTGGTTTTGCATGAAAAATTCAAGCAAACTCCAAACATTTTTGGATGGAGGTCTCAAAGGTACATCAACTTCTTCTGAGCAATAAAAACCCACCCTTGCACTCACATATTTCATTTACCCACTTGCTGGCTTCATCCTGCACTTTTGAATAAGACAAACTCTCATTAAAACTAATGGCAGTTTTGCCTGAACATGCACCTGCAGGATCAGGCTTCAGTTGCTGAAACTCACATTTACTCCCTGAAACTACCAGCAGATCAGCATGTTGATAAGCACTGAATACATTACCGCAGAAGAACATACAAAGCTGCGTTTGAACAGGTGACATTTCCTTTTCAAGGCAGACCTGTTCAAAAGTTTAGCATTAATCATTTCCAAGCAGGCATAACAGAATTATCTACTATATCTGTCAACTTTCTGCTTCTTATAAAGGTAAACGTCTTCAACCTGTAGAAAGCAATGTCAAAAACAATAAAATAGGGCCACTGATTAACTACTCGGTGCAATTCAACATCAGCATCAGAACTCGCTCCGTCAACAGTTGCTATACGTCAGCAATATATATGTGTATATATGTATACATATCTATATACTGCCTGAAGTAAGAGACCATATTTGGTTTGGTTAGCTCAGGCTCAGCTCTGCAGAGCACCATGGTCACGATTGACTTTTCACAGATGAGTGAACACACTGAGCAGGACGAACTGGACTAGCGGTCGATATCCACGTGTGCTACAGGAGAGTGCAACAGATGCACCTGTGTCCTATTTTGGAGGTCCTCCACGGGCTTTGTTTCAAGTGCTTGAATTGCTACTACATGTTGTTTGCAGCAAACAAAAAGGAAAAGCGCTTGTATACATCTAACAATACCTGCAGCACTTCAGACGCATCTACTAGCACCTACAGGGTTACCCACGCGGCTGGGAAAGGTCCCTGTCCCCCAAGTTTGTGTTTTCCTGTGGGGTGCATAGCAGGATTGTGAACTGAAAGGGAGTCTCCTGGACTCTGCAAAGTGCATTCCAGCCAGAGCTGCGGCTGCACTTGGAGATTTTACCATTTGTGCAGCACAGCTGCACTTACACTAATGAATGACACTTACATGAGACTATTCTCCAGCATCAAAGCTGGCCAACTCACAGCGTACCATGCCATTAGTATTAAATCCTCTCACTCCTCAAAACAGGGTGGCCACACTCACACGGCCACCTGGGAACAGTCCCTGGCTTCTGCTGAGCCCCTAGTCGTGCCAGGGAATTGTTTCAGGGAGTGCTTGATGGCCCAGGCCAAAAGCATGTCAGCAACCACTCTGATGGCTTAAGTTCCAGTGCCCGGGCACAGTTTAATTTACTAGTGGAGGGACGGATTCAGTGCATGTGGTCTTGGGAGCAGCCTCAGGGAGCATCTCAGGCTGAATGCAGAAATATCCCCGGAGGCTAGTGATGGGACAAGTAACTCCTTGATCTGAGCAAGATTATCAACATCTGGCCTATAATTAACACCGCTGTCCAAACTGGCAATGCATTGATACAGTAATACTTAACGTTGTGGTAGCTTGCGCTGTTTTGATTAATGAGTGTGCATTTAACTAAACAGTATACATTAACTATTATTAGCAGCACACTAATTGTTAACTACACATAGCCTAGACGCTCTGTTAGATAATTGCCATTCCATTAATACATTAATCAATACGCCTATAGGTGAAATGACTTGAAAAACACTTATCTGTATATCAGAAATGCATTTATTAAATTATTACTCTGTGAAGAGACTGATTAAAGAATTCTGAGCATTTTAATTCCTTTCTTACTGGGCTATTTTTACCAATCTGGCTGTGGATATACCATTCTACTTGTATGATCACCGAACAGCTACCACATTCCTATAACCTCAGATTTTATCATCTCTACAACTTTGCAGCACCATTTATTGAAGATTACTCATCAAGAAGCTCCCATTCCACAATAAAAATGAATTTCAGTGACAGACTAATATCTGAATAAGACCTCCTGATAACCACAAATCCATTTTTTTTATTTGAAATTAGACTCTCAGGTTTCAATCTCTGTTTTTCTCCAACAAGAGGTTGAGTAAAACTGAATATGTACTTAGATACTACAGGAACAGGCACCAACTTGAAAGCTTGAGCTAGTCTACGGATGGAGAAGGCCTGCATTTTTTGATGCAATGTTGGACATGCTGAACTCTACGATGATAAGTGACTTGGGCCAGGACTGGGAGAAGACTTCAACGTGCAGCTTAACCAGCATGTGAGCACCTACATCCAAACCTGCTGTCAGTACCACCACAGGTATCTCATGTCCACAAATTCACCTTGGGAAGTTCCACACACATCTAGAATTGTGCCCCAGATGTGTTTCCCCCACAACAGAGCTGAGAAGCTTCGCTCCTGCTCAAGCCTCAGATTCACTGGGATACACAACCTGAGGAACTGTAGTTCATTGGTCTTTCCTAAGACATCCTGCACACTGTCTGGACCCATCTGCCTCCATACGACAGAGTGGCTCATACCACTTACTGTAAAACATAGCCAAAGGAAGAGCTGCCAACAACTGCTTTGTATACAACAATTTAGGAGCTAGGGCATTTGCGAAGGATGGGTAATATGGAGCCTATGGTAGATTCCCATTGGGAGAGTTTCAGCTACCCATCTTCCAAGTCCCCTGGGGGTGCTCCAGCCACCACTGTGTTGAAGTTGCCAGGTAGTACGAAAAACAAACACAGGGACCTAGACAGAGAGAATGCAAGAAAAGGTATGACCCTGCAGCCATCGCCAAGGAGAAGAGTCCTAGGTGTTGATCTTTGTTCCATGAGTTGTTTGTATATTTTAGCTAAAGATTATTTCATGTAAACAGTCCTTGTGTGAGGGATGGGAATCTCTGGGACTGATCCAAAGCCCATTGAAGTTAATGGAAATCAAAGCCAACTGAAGTCAATAGAAAGTTTTCCACAGATTTCAGTAGGCTTTGGATCACTTCGGGAATACTTCTTGGGTGGTAAAGGCTCCATGCCAATGCACTGAAGGCATGCACCGATTGCATACTAACACACACGTTGTTGTGGCTTATTGCTATATTGGAACCAGCCTTTGAAAACTATCATAATATCCTGAGGCAAACTAAAGAGTCAATTATTCAAAATGTTGGTCTTAAATATTTAAAGGCCCAGTCATGGGCTCCTTAGGCTTAGTTCCCACTGCCTGCGATGCGAAGTCTCTCTGAAGAGAACAGGCAGAGTCAAGCTCTGAGACTCACATTTGCAGGGTATTTTGATGCCCTTGGCACAGCCACAGCTGCAGTTTACTGCATAGATAGCCAACCTGACTTGAAACTATGCAATGTGGGTAGCGAACATAATTTAACCATATTAGCATAGCACTTAATATGGGTTAATTAGCCCTGCCAACAGGCAGAGTTCATTAGCCTGAGGAGAAAGCTGCAGGAAGATGGACTACTTCCGACTCATTTGGAGGCAGCTTTCAAAGCAGTGCTTTGTGCCATGTAGACATGTTAACTATCCTCCCATTCCAAGCATTACACAACTTCCGATTCTGCAGCACCTATTGCATTTGTGCAGTTGTTGTGGACCCATCTTCTGACTCCACGGGAGGGTCTGGCATGCAGTTGGGCATTTCAGTCACCAGAGCACACACTGAGGCTTCCCTCTGCCCAGGCAAATCAGTCCCAGGTTAAACTTTGGCATGTGAAGTTTTAGCAAAGGTATTTTCATTGTTTTTTTCTTTTTTTTTCCAGGAAGGAAAAAACAAAAACAAATACAAAAAAAACCCACCACACACACATTAAAAAACAAAACAAAACAAAAAAAACCCCACACATCACAATTAGTTCTCTTAGTGATTTCAGCAGTGTAAGGCTTACATTCCTGGAGACAATTTCCAGCACAAACCAGCACAGCCTCATCACTAAGACCTTGACCATGTCCATTATTCCTGCCTGCAGTGACTATTACTCTAAGGTTTGATGGGCAGCCCTTCCACACCAAGGATTCAGATTACTTTTTACAAAGACACACCTTCTATTAAAACTGTTTTCCTGGCAACTCTGCAAGTCTAATTTGCCCAATGCAATTTTAAGCTTTGTTTACTAATTTGCATGGGGTTCCACTTAACTTACAGTCCACTTCAGTATCCTGACTGTAATAACACCTATACTCCAGGAGTAAATTAAAATGCCGTGAATGATTGTGCAACCCTTGCTTGGGATCTCCTCATGGTGACTGCCATGGTCTCAGTCCCAGAAGAAGCCAAATCTGTGAGAGACCTAAATGAGAACTGAAGTTGCTCAATGGAGAACCCCACAGGATTTTACCCATAAATAGAGATAAGATCTTTGCTCCGCAGAGCTAAAGAGATGAATTAAGCACTAGCAGACAAACAGACCAGATACCTGCCATGTTTCTCAAGAGAGCTGCCACATTGCGGGCATTCATATTACCAGCTGGTGAGGTGCAAGAAAAGGGATGAGCACGGTCTGATTTGGTGTGGCCCACCTTGGTTCTAGGAGCATCTTTACGGTAATCAGTTTCATACTAATTGCCTGTCCTAGGCATGTGACAGAACTCATCTGCACACAGTAGGTGATGCAAAGTTTATTTCTGTAAGCCACCACAGGCTGTTTTGAGGTTGATGGCAGAATCATGCGCTTGTGTAGAGTCTGGACTGCATGGAGGATGTGATTTCCCCCTTTTGGAGGTGTCTTGCTCCCAAACTGCCAGTGGGGAACTTGCACATGTGTGTTACAATTATAGACACAAGGCAGGTTTGCGCCTCAGCAATAACTTCTCCAGAGCACTAACCAGATAAAGCAGATAGACCCACTGAGTGCAGCAAGCATCTCCTAACATAGCCCACCAGAAGCTACCAAGGAGGCACTAAGCCTCTTGTAGGTTCTGGCTGTAAATTTGATTTCTTGTCATGGCAATGAAGGAGTCATCCAGTGCTATGGTGAGATCTCAATGCAAAGCCATTTATTGACTACTCCTGCTGAAATTTGTTTCATAGTCTACTCAGCCAGTTGCACTTAGAAAAATGACTTCTCAAAACAACAAAGTATTGTTCAGACTTAGAGAGGGGGTAAAGAATGAAGCTGTCCCCATAAGACTGATGTAGCTCTGTATTCAGGATGGAATTTCGTGAAAAAATTGGGATATTTAGAACTATGAAAGCAAACAAAGGCTTCAACCAGCATTTACAGCACTTGGAATTTTTATCATTTAAAACTTTACAAGAGTCCGCAATGTGTGAACATACTATGTGCTTGTTGTAGATTCATATACCCAATAGGATGAATAACTTCAAATAAATTTACTCTGCTACTTGCTAAAAAACCTTTTTAACATTATACACCTTCAAAAATGTTGTGGTACCTGGTGCCAAGAGTCTGTATTTTAAAATTTCCCTACTTCGGCCTGAGTTCTGAACCAATTAAGCTCAGAAAGAGCTTTGACATTGACTTAAAAGAGTGAAAGATCAAACAGTTATCTGATAGACTGTAACAAGATTCAGAAATAATTAGGGAGTTTTGAAGCCTATCCATACTGGGGATTTTTCTATACTTTTAAATAAGAACCGTATTCACAAATGTATTTTGGAAATACTAGTTTAAATTTAGAAGTGGGAAGGTTTAGCATTAAGGCAGATGTTTGACTTAAGTTTTTGGTCTTCTTTCATACATTTTGCACATTTTTGTTATGTCTTATTATCTAAATAAGAGAGGGGAAGCCAGGATGAAAGTTAGGTTGGAACTAATGTACGGTTCTATGTCAGGGGTGACATCTCACACACAAGTATGTTTTAATTATCCTTTTCAAATCCTTTCTTCCTGCCCCAAAAATTCAACCTGATTCATGGAAGACATCATGAGAACATAGTTTCACTGAACTGTGTGGGCTGCAGTAAGACTTTCAGTATCTCTGCAGTTACAGCTTGAGAGCCTTCAGTGAACCAGACATTGCAAATTGTTTCCAAAATTGAATTTACCAAATGAAAAACATAGGGGTGCATACACGGGTCCTAAGTCATCGATTTCTGGTGAGACTTATCATCAAATCACAGTATTTATTACTGGTGTAACCTGTAGCTCTATACAACAAAGGCGATCGCTTTTGTTACTCTCAGGCCATCAGAAAACTTGTGGAAAAGAGCAGACACAAGTTGGCTCACACTGTTACTCTAGAAAAGGCCCATTAGGTTCAACTGCTGATACGCCTCCCATACTCTCCTCAGTCTCCTAGAGCCAAGTAGCTGCTCATCCCCGTTGTGGATATGTCCATGTCACAACCTTCTGAGCAACCAGCTGCCCAGATCACGCAGGTGGTCTAAGTGTCTCTGCCCCTGGAGAACAATATGACCAGGAGGTATGGAAACACACACATTAGGGAGAGAATATTCTGTCTATGCAGGTATATACACATGCACACTTTACTCCTAAACAAGACGATGTTAACATTTCTTTAAAAAAATCAAGAAACTCTTGGGCACTCTTTGAGCATCTCCTGTATTCCTTACATGAGTTAAAAAAGCGTCAGTAGCTCTCCCAACAACACAGAATGCCTCATCTTTTCTCAAATGTGCTCTTATTCTTGTTAAATTTACATATTAGTCCTATATTTTTTGCATTTAATTTGTTTAGTACCCAGATAACAACATAAGTTGTGTACCACCACATAAGTATGTACCACCACAAAACCTAGAATAAATAATAAGATGGTAGGAAAATATTGGATTGTGTTTCATGGTTTGTAAAAGACAAACTCATATGTATTATTATTGTAACAGGACAATCAAATTTATATTTTGAAGATATTTTCAGAACTCCATCACCATAGTCCCACATTGCTATGTAAGAGTATCTACTCTGAGTGCTTAAAAGTGAAATTAAACCACAGAACTGGTCAATATATCACATTTCACATACTAATTTTGGAAAAGATTCAGACACATCTGCATCAAGCACATTGGTATAAAAGACTACAAGTCAATTTTCCAGTGTTTGAAGTCACAGGAAAAAATGGCATTGAACAGTCCACCAAAATTTGCACTCTGTGGATGTACTGTTTAGCAGAATAATTTAAATAAACTGCATTTTATCTTTTGATAAATTCACTGACCGGTTTTTTCTTTCAGATTTGACTGGTAACCACAGTCTGATGGCTAATCTTGATGACAACTCTGCTATGACCACCTAAAGGCATCCGATAGAAGGATCCAAGCTAACCTGACCCTATGCTAAGCTTGACCTGAAAGCAATTTGGAAATCCAAATGACAGAGACACAACCCAAGCATTCATAGATAAGAGCACAAGAAATTAATGAGCAAGTAATAACATAGTTTAGAAGCTTTCATGTTTTTTTCCAAGAATAAAGTTTATTATTTTTTTTAACAAAGTAAAAATTCTATTAACTACATTACCTCCTGCACTGAAGTACTGACAGTTGGCGAGGGGAAAAGCGTCAATAAGTAAGGCCCAGGATTCTGCAGCCAAAAGTTAAAGGCATTTTTTTTTCATTTGATTCCAGCTGTCAGACCAATTCATTATGTAGTAACCCAAACTATTTCCTTTCATGTAAAGAAAGGGACCAGTAAGAAGATACGGCTTTGTGTCCCACAGAGAATTTGCATAAGTAGCACGGAAGTAGAAGACAAGGTCTTTGACATTTCTTTCCTTCCCCGATAAATCATTTCAGGAGTGGGAACTCGAGTCACGTGCATGGGTGAGTCAGGTGGAGGGAAAAAAGGGGATGAGACCCAAATGAGGGAGCGCAAACCATTGCAAGATGAATGGGTCCCTACTATGAGTAATTAGGTTTTAGTGAAACCAATAAATGGAAATACTTTCTTCAGGTGCTACCCACATTCCACAAAACCACTAAATTAATGGTTCAGTTTCAGCTTGTTAAAAAACAAAAATCGCCTCAGGTTCCCTGCATAGATAATTGTAGGCAATTCCTGACTTTTTAAAAATTCTTCAATATTCAGTGTAATCCCGTGCAGTTCACTCAAAATTCCATATAATCCCTCACATATAAAAACCGGAATATACATGAGCAGAAAGCTATCCAGCTCATAGCAAGAATGGCCTATCTACCACACAGGAAGACCGACCACATAGACCTACAGAACCCACTAACTGTGTTGGCTAAACTCCGCTGACCATGCTCAGACACTTGGCTCCCATGTTCTGCCTGAAAAGACACCTAAGTTTAAGTGTCTACAACCTGGAGCTGAATCCCATCCCTTCAAATTGTCATTTAGGGCTCAGTTGTGTTGCCTGGACTCTGATCTGCAGGAATTTCCAAGGTGCCGTGAGGTATCTCATGTGACATCCAAAACATCCCAGGGCTCCTATGCCCTGGCAACCAGCCCCATGCAATTGGCCTGTCTGCCCTGATGGCACCACACATCTAGTTCTCATCAAACAGCACTAGACACTTAAGCTCAAGCACCTCACTTGAGCCCTTAGTTTGCATACACACAGACTACATCAATGAGGCCCTCGTCTTAGCTGGAGATGTTTGAAAGAGGAAATTTCCAGCCAGACTGCAGAGTCTCACTTCTTAACTGATATTGTCTCAGCTTTGTGGCCCTTGCTCAGACAATGATTTCAAGACCACCCATTTTTTTTCCATCAAAATCCTTCAAAAAATAGTAGGAAAATTGTAGTTTGGTTTCGTAAATTGTCTAAGGGCATCATCCCACTTTTTCGACCAGTGATGCAGAAGACACTCTCCATGCACCATGTGCCTCCCCAGAGCACAGGTCAGGGCCCCGCAGCATCCCCAGGCTTCCACGCTTAGGGTTCTGACGAGGAACTCATCAGCCTGGATGGGAATGGTACCAAGGGGATTTCTGTCTCCTCCTTACTCCATGCCTTAGATTGAATTGCAGGCAATGGGATGAGAGGGAGGAAGGAACAAAAGCAGCCAGTGGTGTCCAACACATAGTTCCTGTTTTCAGACACTGAAGTATCCTGGCTTAACTCACAGGGGTTTCTGTTTCCCCTGAGTTGTCAGTGGCCCTTTAAGTAACCCAATCCGGTTTCACTGCTGTTGAGATGATGACTTTAAAAGAAAAGGCTTTGTCAGATATAATCCTTCCAGTTTAAAATAGAGACAAGTTCAACAAGTTCTATATTTTGCTTCTTTAATCCGTTTCCTTATGACTGGCATTTATGGGAAAGCTCTAAGCTTTTAAACTTACAACTTGCACGACTTCAAACATCATGGATGCTCGGCTGCTGCACTGAAATAAGAACTGTTACTCTGCAGCCCTTGCTGGGACTGCATACAACCCCTTACTGCAGTCTCAAAAAAAAAACCCAAAGAAAACTATGTTTATTAAGTCAGAATAATGCATTATTTCAAACTATGCTATTCAAAATCTTACAAGTAGTCAAGGACCTGAAGTTTATTTACTTGAGAGGAAGACATAGAATTATATTAGTGGGGACCTGACTGGTTTTCTATGAATACTGATAAGTTTACTCAGCATGTTTTCCAAAGGTCTCATTATTTAAAGCCAATGGTTTATATTTATGTGTGTCCTCAGTGGTATATTCATAATTTCCCATTGAATTTGCTTACAGGTCTTGTTAAGTTTATGAATGAAAAACAAGTGTAGAGTGACAGATTTGAATTTAAACCAAACACACATACACTCCCACAAATGAGATCTAAGCAGTAATTTGGAAAATTAATATAAAAACCAGTTTTGATCCCTTTGAATGAACACATTTGCACCAACTACTGTGTTCAGAGAACAGACGCACCTTCTATTTCTTTCAGCTATCAGAGGAATAAATGAGTGGAACAATCTGCTAAGGGAGGATTCTCCACCTGACACCTCTAAATAAAAACTGGATGGCTCTTTGGAAATATATGTCCCAGCTGAACTGTTTGAAATGCTGGAAATTGGCTCATCTCTTTGTGATATTCAGTTTTCTTTAATCAGCTCTTGAGGAAGTTACTGTTGCTGTATTCCTATGCTGTATTCAAGTTAAAGAAGATGAATCAAAATAGATCAAAGTGACTGATAGATAAGTAGTCACAGCATCACATTTAAAACACCTATTTTCCTCAAACAAAATCATTCAGATCTTGCGTTGTAAATCAAGTAAGTTACATGCAATTTGCTGTTCTGGAAAGGTTGTTGTTTGTTTGTTGTTTTTTTTTTCCAAGATGACTCCATGGTATTTGAAGTCCTGCCTGCTCCTCCTAGACATGAGTGAACCTCATCCTTTCCATGGTCTTTAAGCAAATTTTCCTCTAGAATGCTCCTTTGTAGTT
Source organism: Columba livia (assembly GCF_036013475.1). Taxonomy (NCBI): domain Eukaryota; kingdom Metazoa; phylum Chordata; class Aves; order Columbiformes; family Columbidae; genus Columba; species Columba livia. Next base: position 44,200,621 of record NC_088602.1, on the reverse strand, counting down.
GCTGCTCTCTTGACTGGTTTTTCTTTTTGAATACTGAAACACAACAAACAGTCAACACCTTCTCTGTGTTTAAAAGATGCCTGTCTGCTGGGAGGTGTAGACATAAAGAAACTGTGCATGTTCATTGCTTTGCAGAATCAGGCCAAACTTTGTGTGCTACTTCAGGATGCACTGGGCACTCTTCTCTTCAGGGAGAAAAGGCTGACGTGAATTAATCATGAATTAACCATGTAAGTTCCCAGAGAGCTGCCAAGTGTTGTCACTACTTTCATGATTGAATGAACAAGGTTAAAAGAAGTAACCAACTGATAGAGCAAATATGCTGCGGCTTCTTGCCAACACAGGGATTTCCATCATCAATGTAATTCCACTTGGAGTGCTGATACCAAGAGGAGAGGATGAGGGAGCAGGGATTCTTCAGCCTGGAGAAGAGATGGTTGCTGAGAGACCCAACAGCAGCCCCTAGTACCTACAGAGAGGCCAGCAAAGAGATGAAGCCAGGTCCTTCACAATGATGTGTGGCAGGAAAACAAGAAGTGGTGGCCTGAAGCTGAAAAAGGGGAAGGTTTAGAGAGGCTATAAAAAAAAAAAAAAAAAAAAAAAAAAAATAACTGGGAAGATAACCACGACTTGAAAGTTTTCAAGACCCAACCATATAAAGCCCCAACAACCTGGTGTGAGCCTGTGTCTCACCCTGCCTCGGGCAGGAGGTAGCATAAGAGACCTCCTGAGGTCTCTTCCTGACTAAATGATTCTGTGATTCTGTGTTTTTTAAGAGCACATGTTTCCAGGTTGTATGCATATATGAGTACAGTATATGAGCTACAGACATATGAATCTTTGTCTGAAATCACTGCACTGATTATTATAGGGCAGAGAGGAAGACCTTGTATTTTCGTACAGGCAACGTGAGGACAGAAGAAAGGTATATTCACATCATCTATGTGTACTATTTTAGCCATGTAACACAGATGCAATTTAAAATACCTGAAGTGGGGAGCTTGTGATTTTAATATAATCTTGGCAAAGAAGGGTGCCTCCGGAAGCTGATCAGAGCATCTATTTTGGATTCATACAGCTAGGGTCAATGCCTACTCAGTCTTCAGGTTGTGGATGTCATCGATTTGGGTTTATATATGGGTATAGATATATTTATCTTACTCCTTTCACACAACTTGTAACTATATAGGGACAATTATTTTGATCAGCAACTGGTGCTGAGATGTAATATGTTCCTGTTGGTTGTTATATTTTCAGCTGTATCAGAGAGATGTGAGTAATATGTTTATTTTGTATGTCAGTAATTTTTAGTTTGCATTCCATGGTACTTTCTACACGTTATTGGATTTCCCTTTTTCACCCTAGATGCTTTGTAGAATGGCCTGTTGAGAAATTAGGACAAAGATACTTTTAAAAATAATTTTAAAAACAACCTTTACATGCACAGATAGCTTTAGAAAGTAACTGGTATGTGCACACATTTGTTTAACCCCCTAATGTAAATACATACATTCTGAAATGTATTTTGGGCCCCTAAGAAGCTAAGAACAGCTCTCAAGATCACATGACAAGCAAAACATTTGTTAATCAGAAAAATTACAGCCTATTCATACATACTGTTTGATTATTTCCACTCTGACCTCAAAGATCCCAGTGTTGATTGAACTAGTTATAGTAACTTCTGTTTATTTTTACAACTAGCTATTATGAGTGCAAACTGTCCTTATCTCCAAGTGATTGATAGGCACATTAAGAAGCTGTTCAACAGGTTGCTAGGTTTGAAGAAATGCTTAAATCATGATTAGTTTTTCCTTATCAGCCAAGAGTGGGAGCTAAGCTCAGATAAATACATGGTGACGAAAATTGAATTTTCAACGTCAAGTGCTCTCTCACTGTTTTCTGATTGCTATCGTTAAGCAGAGGTGCTACAGCTTCCTTTCAGTTTTATTTAAGGAGTATTTGTGCTTTCTTAGCAAACTCACTTGTCATGTTTGTGTGCTTAGGAGAGCTAAAAATCTTGTTCAATGATAACTTTCATTAGGGCCTCTGTACACCTTTAGTGAGTGCAGAACTGTGAGTTATATAAATACATATTAATACATTTTTCTATCAAAAATTTGACCAATTAGCTTTCACAGGTGAACATTTTTAAGTGTGGAGATGTTAGACTCCTTCAAATTCTCACACGGGGATTTATAGCTTTATTTGTGCTATTCGGAATAGTGTTTCTATCAGCTCAGGCCAGCTGTGCAACCTGGGGACAAAAAAACAGAAGGGCAGCTATAGAAAATATAACTCCCTGTTTTTATTAATGTAGTGAAGTCTCCTGTATTAATAGCCTGTAGATAACTCACACATTTTGGGTACATTTCTAAGTTTATTCTCCAGCCCTGGTTCCTCCGGGTAACATTCAGTGTGATTTGGTAGAGTTTGTGAAGTCAGCATATGGGAAGATGTACAACTTCAATGACTAGAAAATAAAAAGAAACTCAGCTCATCAGTTCTTATTTTTGGAAAGAGACCTGGAAAATTCAGTCAGCTCTCTCAAAGAGGGGCTGTTTTAACATGTTTGTCAAAACGCATTCTGCTCAGTTTCTGGTCCTTGAACTGTATTTATAAATAAAGTCACAAAGCATGAACTGACAACGATGTTGCAGGAGATTTTCTGCATGCAAGGTTTGCCAAAGCAGAATATTTCCTTCTCCAGCTTTAAACCACAACTACTCCAAACAAACCTTCGACACAACTAAAGGGCAGATGAGAGCAGGGACAGAGAGCTAAAGTGAAGATATCAATCTAAAAGCTATAAATGTTTCTGTTGTTTTCTCTCAATGTCCTGCAAAAGGTGAAAGGGCTGAGCTTTCACTCCAGTTTACACTCAGAGAATGTGAAAGGGGGAACTAGCTCTGAAACTAGGAGATGCTCCTTCATGTCCTCAAATGCTTTACATTTAAAAAAAAAAAAAAAAAAAAGGAGATACAAAATCCAAAGGTAACGTTTTTGCATCCAAGGTGATGAGGGTTTTGGGTAGGACTGTGTGAAGCAGCCCGGCAGCAAAGACTTCATGGGATGCACACACACCAGCTATGTCTCTCTGCTTTCCCTGCAGGGCTCAGGGCACACAGACCAGGTAAGACAATGAACATCAAGCCTGGCTGATGCACGGCAGCAAATTTTTGTGTACTCACTACCTTGCAGTTAAAGCACTTGCTCAGGATTTGAGAGGCTGCTTCCACCCCTTTGTGTGCCTGAGGAGGTGGAGGGAGGATGCACATCTTACACCTTCTCCTGGACATCCCTGCAATCAGCCAGGGATACCCGAGGTATGTGGCTGAGCTGATTGAACCTTCCCTCAGAAATGGTCTCACGTTGAAGAGAGTAAATAAATATCCACTGAGCCAGGGAGAGAAAGATAAACAGAAACAAAAGAAACCATAGTGCTACTGCAAGCAAGGGCTGCCAAGCAGAAGACAGAATGCTGAATGCCCCAAAAGGTCCTGCATCAGCAAATCTAGCATAAAAAAAACAGTGACAAACTCATTAGAAGTCACTATCACCTCCAGTTATCACAGAACCAGTTTCCAGGCTTCCCAGATTTCCCCATGGGGACATATCAACAGTATGCAGAAACCCTTGCTGTGTGTCAAGCACCATCCACTAAGTCACCAGAGAGATGCTGCACCGCTAAACTAACATGTACACCAAGGTCAGAGATATGTCTGTGTGTGTGGGGCCTGTAAGGCTCACACAATGCTGGTATTTTGGAGGGCAGCCCCCTACCTCTGACTTTCCAGCCCAAATGGCGGGGTGTCCCTATGCAGGTGGCTGACCGTAAGTGGCCCTGAAGTGCAGCCTGCACCCAGGCTTGCGCTCACACCTCCAGCTTCTCAGCAAGGTGCCTCAACTATCCTGCCATTTAACCGGTAAAAAACAAATTATGTTAACAAACTTCCAGATTATCATCCCCTAAGTGTTGTGTGTTTATCTTATGCTTCTCCTTGTTTACAAACGTCAAGTCAAGCATATGCGGGATTGCAGGATCAAGGCAACGCTGGATTCTCCCACTGTGACCTCAGTTTGCAATTTCTTCCAGCGGTAGAAGTGAATTAAAGCTCTCTGTTACACAGTCTGTGCACTTTCCAACCCTCTATGTGGCAGAAGAGAAATATTTTCACCTCTAGATTGTAAAAGCCTTTTCTACGCTGTCAGTCTGCCCACCTTAGAGATGTACTAACTTAAAGGAAGGAAGCTTCATAGGGAAATCACGGATGCAAAATCTGCCTCAAGGAAATAAGTGGGTGGCAGCATGTAATTAAAAGAAGAAACCCTCCAGAAAATACTTGCTACAGACAGAACCAGTCTTTGCAGGAGACAGCCGTGGCAAAATCCAAACCGTAATCTAATTTCTGTGGTATGCGCATCTGAAAATAAATAAACAAAAGCACTCTTAAGAATACCTCTCCCATTCAAGTCAGACTAGAACCTGATACAGCCTTGGAACAAAGAGACTGTGAATTGCTTGGTTTTGATATGGCAGCTCTAGCTGAAAGTCCCAGCTCTTCTTGGCCATATTAACCAAAGGAGTATGAAGGATTTGGTGGTGTTAGATTTAAGCTGACTTGGATGTGGTATATGACCTGGGGTGTTTCATGGTGTTTTGTGTCAGTCAGCTGGTAGACTTCAATAGCTCCATCAACTTTTATACACACATCAAAGGACCCAAGGAACCACCAAGAGAAAACAAAGTGTAAGAAGCATGAATGCAAGGAGCTAGAGGAGAGATGCACTGGGAAAAGAGAAAATACAGAAATGGGAATGACAGCAGTTCACAAAGCAAATGAGACAGCAGTTGACTTCCAGCAAACATCAACCGTTTGGCAGGTCCTTGAGAGGGGTCTATGTGTGAAGTCCCTCTGAGCTCCTGGGTCTAGGTGTACACTCCGGCCACATCTTGACTCCAGAGAGGGGTAAAACACAGGTGCACAGCAGCTCCCAGGTGCTCAGGCAACCCCAAGTGTACCCCAGCAGAGCTCAGTGTGACTGACCACAGCCTGGGACTGCAACTGTCCCCCAGCAGCCAGAGCTTAACTGCTGAGAACCAGACCCCACTGACCTTACTGAATGCACAGCTAGTGATCCTGAGGGTTCTGCCCTCAAGCTGGCCCTTAAAGGCCATCACCAGGCGAGACCAACTTCTAAAGAACTCCTTCAAATATGTCCTTAATATGGGAAGCTGAGTGCTCCTCATGAGCACCCTGGCCCACAGAGCGATCTTGCACTGAGAGGAAAAGCGTTTTGCGTCCTAAGTTCACAAAAATACACCCTACCAGACAATCATGTCTTTGAGTGTAGCCTGAACCTGGCTAGGAGTAAGATAAGCAGTGGTGGTTCTTGGATTAATAGCAGCAGTGGTGCAGCCACAGATCCAGTGGGCAGCTCAGAAACAAGCCTGGCTGGAACAGAGCCTGCTGTTGAGGGCACAGGGGCTGCCTTCTCCAGCTTCTTACAGGAGGACATGAAGATCTCTCCCTGAAACAGCAAAAGATCAGAGCACAGAATGATACAAGTCCCACCAAGTGCTGACCTTCTGAAATCTCCAGGCACTGCTTTATCCAGCCTGTTCTTTGCCTTCTGTCTTCTTCTCACACTCATTTAGAGCCTTTGAGAGCACGAATGCAGGTGTTTCACAGCTGAGGTAGGATTGCTTATAAGCTAACAAAATGTAACAATATGGCCTGAAATTTTATGGGTGCAGGGATTATCCTGCATGAATTTCTTTTTATTCCTGTGCTATTTCTGAAATTATTTTTGGCCACTTTGCCATGCAAAGGAATTATTTTCTGTTAAGCAGCCCTGGATTCCTGCATTTTCTAGCCAGTCCTCAGAAGTCCAGCAATGATGGCCAAACCTGATTCTGTGCCTTTCCCTGCCCCTATGAAAACCTACACAAATTCAGAAAATTGAAAAATTTGAAAATTTGAGGTTTGCACCTCCTCAGAGATTTGTCTGAGCAGGTGTTTTAGCCTGCTCAGGCTAAAATCCTGTGGAGTCACTGAATATGCTTGAGTTTCTCACAAGTTCCTACACGTGACCGTGCTTTCCCAGGCACAGAATGCAAGTCTGGGCAATTATCTGCTTCCACATCACCTGTGCAGGACTCTGGTCTCACTGCATATGTAAAACCAAGTTATTTGCTCATCCTCTGGTCAACATTATATCCAAGGGCTTTGGCATCAGACCTTTCATGACCAGGTTATGAGATCCTTTACAGACCAGAGGTGGAAGCATGACCCAAGTACTGAATGTCCCTAAAAAGCAACTGAGCTAAAGGAAAGCAGACATTCTTAGTGACTTAGTGGCTGATAGCAATGGTTAGGAGCAGAAAGGGATCATGTACAAGAACCAAGAGCAAGAAACATTTCTCTCCTGTGTCCTCCAGGAGATTGCTGCTGGCAGCGAGGCAGCAGGAAGAGGAATCAGAGATGTGGTTTGAAGGGAAAGATGATAAAAGTCAGATCAGAAGGTAAGAATGGGATCGAGAAGTTTTGTGAGATGGTCCCAAAGCAGGGAACAGAAACCTAGACTGTGTGGGTGTGGAGATGGGGAGCGATGACTGAGTATGGAAAATTGGACTGGGACTTGGGACTAGAGAGCCAGCTAGCTGAGAAACAGCAGCTGCATCTGTACTTACTTGCTCTGCAGCATATCTTAGGGACCTTGTTTCCTGGTCTTCTGAATTCTTGGGCTTGTTATAACATGCTGCAGCTCCCATCCAACACACATGTCCAGGTTTCCATCCCAGCATGAAGCTGGGATATGACTAAGCACACATCCAGACATGGGAACTGGGAAGCACTCTTGGGTCCAAAGGTGTGAACACAGACAGCAAGCCTAGATAAGTAGCTTGAGAAAGAGGAAGATAATGACTATATGACCATGGTTTGCTAAAGGATATGAGCAGTTTGGGCATGAGGGATGACCAGGTATGGTGTGAAAAGACAATGAGATGAAGTGTTAGAACTGAAGGACTCTTGAGGAAAAACTTTGGGAATGGGAAGTAGGCCTGGGGAGAACAAGGGGGCAGAATGGACATGGTGCAGCAGCACAGACAGACTATGGGTTGGGCTTTGGGGCAGACTGCCTGACAAGGCCAAGAGTTTGGAGTTGTGTGACCAGCCTGGGTCATAGCAAGTCCTGGCAGAGGGCTGGGACAAGCTATGCAGGGAAACAGACATTAGGCAAGAGGCTTGATGCAAGTGGTACCTACTTCTGACATTATCCACTGCCTGTTTAATCCTGTTGGTTTTGTCTGACTTGTGACAGACAATCAAAACTACGATGCACTCTGTCCAGTAAAATGATACTTGACATGCGTGGTGACCTGCCTGGTTGTGGTACTTGCAAGTAGAACTTCCCTGATACATTATTGTACGCTGTTGCATCCATCTTAATTATGATTATTTGGGTCAGGAAGCCTGTTTCATTTCTAGTCTTAAATTGAAATACTGAATATGGATTCTCTCACTTCTTTGTTACATATCAAAAACCTAGGTCAAGCCTTTACAGATTTTTCTGTTCGTCTGAAGGCAGTCTCTTGCACTTTTCTTAGATTGCTTTCTTGGTCCTCACATCATCCTTTAAAACACTTACCTTTATTATAACACTTTAAGGCTCATTCTCCTAACCACTTAAACCAAAATCCTACTAATCCTAAGAGCTTGTTTTAACACTGATAATAGAAACTGGAAATAGATTTTCCCAGAAACGTTACGCTGAAAGCCTCAGCTTCTTTTTGTGGGGTCACATCCTTATATGCGGCAGTCACCCTGCATACTTTGTCTCAGACAAGCTTTTCAATAAAATTGCAATGTAAATAACCTACTTCTGGACTTTGTTCCACTGCGCTTTTTCCCAGGTGCTTTAGAGAGTCTATCTATGTGCTTCACAAGTTTCACTCAGGCTAGCATCCAGTTGGCGTTTTTTGCATTTCTAACTCAAAAAAAATATATTGTTTCCCAGGAAGATGTTTGCCAGGCCCCTTTTAGCAGTGGCAATAAGTAGTTTATGACCAGTTTCAACCAGAAAAGGTTCCAATAAAGCATTTTCACCTCTCATGGCCTGAGACCAAGTCTTCCTTCTCTGTTTGAGTTCTATAAGCACCCATGACACATGATCCACTGTATTGCTACTTGGCAGGTCTCCAACCAGCCAGGCCAGTTTTGCTGTGGCTTGTTAGCTGCTTGTGGAACAACTCAGTCTTGGGTTTCCCTTATGTGAGGGGACTGGGGTACCAGCGTGGTAGGAGTGGGCACGGGGAATGCAGCGGGCTTGATGTGACAATGAAGAAGAGGCCGAGTCTCTCTCATGCTGTCTTGGAAGAAGAGATGACTTTTCTGGTAGCAGAGTGGTGAGATGACCTCGGTTAGGGTGGACATCCTACCACACAACCAGCCAGACTGTGCCTAGGGCCTCTATGACCACAGCTCTGACTGGGAGGAGAAAGGAAGGAGGAAAAGGCAGGACATGAATGATCAAGATAATCTGGTGCTAGGATGGGGAGATATTAGGGGAGCACGAGGGAAAGAGGGGGATTCAGAGCAAGGGAGATGAGTTGATGGGATTTTAGGTCACTGGGGAGGTGAAGAGAGATCCATCAGGACTAAAGACAGGTTGGTTGAAGGCCCAGGAGATCTGTGATTCTCATTCACTTCAGTGCTGAAGGGTGGATGGTTCTGAGAGCCCAGCTTTCAGCTAAACAAGCTTACACCTCTAGATTGCTATTTTTTTCTTTCATTTAGGTTGGGTTTGTCTTTTGTTTTTTTGGTTGGTTTGTTTTTATTTCAAAGATTGCAACCTTGTCTGCAAGTATAGTCATGCTGTTGGAAGAGGCCTGAGCCAGTCCTGTCACAGAGTTGTCTGCAGACAACTTAATTTTGCATTTTAAATCATAACATATAGATTTTGGATGTCTACCATAACAGTCATTGACTTCTGAATTAGTTACCTTACACAGATCGTTTTCCCTCCATACAGTCTTCCTTTCCAAGGAGTCCTTGTACCCTTCCTTGTCTACCTGGGCAAGGCTACTAGGGGTGTCATGCTGGTGGTGACCTCAACAGTGGAATAATGTAAAACGCCTTGTGGACCTCTGAGTCCTTGGGAAAGTAGCCCTCCCACAAACCCTTCATGCAAAATCTGACTACCACCATCCTTATTTCTCATAAGCAAAAGGACCACATTTTTTGAGGCTGATTGTAAAGGCAACTTTAGAAGTAAGGCAGCACTAGCAAGCTGGCCATCTTAACCATTGTCCATGATTAGGCACCTAAGGTACCTTGAAATCCCAATTTTAAATCTTAACCTAGATCTAGGAAATTGTTTACAGATAATTACAAGGGTTAGTATTTGCCTCAGAATCCAGACCCAGAGGTTCTGCTCTCAACCAGGCCACAGCCACTGTGTCTTTCAATCAAGGTAGCTCTTAATGCTTTTATTTCCTCAGCTAGGGTATTGCAGAAGTTACTTCACTAACTTTGAAACTTGCAGATTAACAGTTTCACAGAGGATTCCACTTGAGTACTGTTAAAATGCTTTTCCTATGTTCTCTTAAAACAATAGGCATCTCAGTCTAATGCAAATATTGGTAAAATGATTCCAATCATTTACAAGTATGGCTTCAGGCAAGCATGTTCACACAGATGCCTGCTAAGATGAAATGCAAGCAACCTGGGATGCCAAAGGTCTCTGTGGCAATTTCTCATTTAAAAGGGCCGTTATATGCACTTGGGGGTGGGCAGACAGGCAGAGGAACGGCAGAAAACACTGCAAGGGAAGGTGAGAAGCCACAGGCAGACCTGTCCTTCAGGGAAGTCTTTCAAAGGAGGGAAAAGAGAAAGTGGAAAATGAGACGGCATCAAGGCAGTAGAAGGGGTGACCAATTTGTCAGCCCCATCAAGAACGAAGGGAAGGGTTTGCCTGTACCCATGAGATGAGAAAGTGTTGAACCTCTTTGGCTCGAGCAGAGCCAACAAGCAGATTTAGGAGGAAGAACAAAAACTGGGAAAACGTGGACATTGCTGGAAAAGACGGCTTTATCACAGTGTCTTTCTCTACCATTTTGACTACTGAGTCTGTCTGTGACTCCTTGGGTTATTCTTATTTCAAGGTTTGTCAGTAATGAGCAATGATGCTGCTTGATGGGGCTCTTAAAGGACTGACAATCCCTAGCATCCTCTGAGGGATGTGTCTTGTCAAAGTCAGCCTGGCTGAGTGCTAGTCAATGGAAAGGTACCACTATGGCCACACTCAGGTATTAGAATGATGTTGTCATTCATAAAGGAGCCAGGAAAGGGTTTTTTTCAGCTCTCACCTGTCCAATGGTTTATGGATTCCCAAGGTCAGGAGCAATAAAATATTAACATCTAATCTGTCATATCACCAATGAAAACTATAATCTGGTCCATGACCTCACATGAATACCAGGTTGTTAACTAAAGAAAGGAATAAAATCTTCCTATAATAAATACTCCAGACGGTGACAGGTAAAACTCAGGTCATATGTCTCCTTTGAAGTTTTAATGGCCACTCCAGTTTTATGATAAAGCCACTCACCTTATGTTTGTAGTAATTTTGCAAAGCCTGAAGCGGCTCTAGTCATCTTTGGTGCACAGCTCCCAAGGACAAAGCTCTCATAAAACTGCAAGCTTCAAAGGGATTAGACCTCTTCTTTTCTCTCTTTCTCTCTCCCCCTTTTTTTTAAGAAAGAAAAAAAAAAAAAAATGAACATTTCTGAACATTTTTTCTCCTGTTTTCTACATAGCTCCCTGAGGAACCTCCAGTTGAGTCCTCCAACTATACTTTTTCCTCAAGCTCTGTCACTCACTAAAATAAAATAAAATGAAAGGAAAGAAAATGTCTTTTCCCTTTTCTTAATATTATAATAGGGCAATTTTCTGGGTCATTTCTGTTTTTTGTCTTTCTTCTATTGTCAATTCTGAGTAATTTGAAGCAAGTCAATAGAGCCTGTGTATTCGCATATTTCTCAGGCTTTAAGAAGGACCACATGCAGCAGAACTGCTCCCCTGAATGCCATTTCTGCTTGTTTGTTTGTTTGTTTGCTTCCCCCTTTTTTAAAGTCAGGGGGAAGCTGAGCTGAATGTGTCAAAGCTTGGACTCCAAAGCTGATGTCCATCTTGGTATATGAAATAGTGCCAGGGAGCGTTCCCAGGCACTGGAAGGCGATTGTCTGTGCTGTTTAATTGTTAGCACAGGGCCTGGCACAGCTGAGCTGTGGCCAACATTCCCAAACAATTCCCAGTAAGGGGCCAAGAGCTGGCATAGGCAAGGGCTGCACTCAACAGGCAGTTTGTGAAGGGCACAGAATTATAGAATCGTAGAATCATTTCAGTTGGAAGAGACCCTCAGGATCATCAAGTCCAACCATAACCCAACTCTAGCACTAAACCATGTCACTAAGAACCTCATCTGAATGCCTTTTAAACACCTCCAGGGATGGTGAGTGTACCACTTCCCTGGGCAGCCTGTTCCAATGCCTGACTGTCCTTTCCATGAAGAATTTTTTCCTAATATCCAATCTAAACCTCCCCTGGCGCAACTTGAGACCATTTCCTCTTGCGCTATCACTTGCTACTTGGGAGAAGAGACCAACACCCTCCATGCTACAACCTCCTTTCAGGTAGTTGTAGACAGTGATAAGGTCTCCCCTCAGCCTCCTTTTCTCCAGGCTGAACAGCCCCAGTTCCCCCAGCCGCTCCTCATCACACTTGTGCTCCAGGCCCCTCACCAGCTTCATCGCCTCCTCTGCACTCTCTCTAGTATTTCAATGTCTGTCTTATGGTGAGGGGCCCAAAACCGAACACAGGATCCAAGGTGGGGCCTCACCAGCATCAGGTACAGTGGCAAAATCACTTCTCTAGTCCTGGTGGCCACACTATTCCTGATGCAAGCCAGAGGGGAGAAAAGGCCAGTAGTATGGATGTGTCCATCTCCACCAGCATCAGCACCAGGGAATGGTCCCAACCATGCTTAATTTACTAGTACAGACACAGCCATGGTTGCTAGAACTTAATGCCTGTACAACTACATTGTTGCAAGGAGAAAGCTGCTTATTCCAGGTTCCTGGCATAAACACACATATATGCTTGCACACCGAGTCTATGCATTGCCTTGGATGCAAGACTGATTTCTTTTCATTAATTGCCAAGGGTGTTTTTTTTCAGACGTTTATGCTTAAATGCCAAGGATATGACACTTGGGGGATAAAAACAAACAAACAAACAAACAAACAAACAAACACATTTGTCCATTTTGTTAATACCACAGTGTCATTAACAACTGAAAGTCTGAGAAGGACCAGATGGGAGCTTCTTGCACTTGCTCTGAGCACCTGAAAATGATTCAAATCAGGTGTCTGTCCAGGCATGGGTCAAACCATCCCAAACCACAGTTGTGTAAATAGCATGCAGTTGAGTCTTATTTAGTTCTATCAGCATATACGCCAGCCCCAGGTGTTTCTCCTGGCATGGTGAGGTGAACTGACCCCATGCACCTTATGGCAGTGGTGGCTGGTGGCATCTGCATGAAAACAATACTTGCCTGGAACTAAGTTGAAGCCTGGTCAGATAGACATCCTCCTTTCAGCCACCAGACCTCAGCTAACAGCCACTGCTGGGATGAAGTCAGGAACACTGAGAAGAAACAGCAGTTGGTGCCTCTAAGGGACCACCACAAAACAACAATGCCAGCCACAAGCAAACGAAGGAACATCTACCAGCTAAATCATGTAAATACACAAAATAATCTCACAAAAAAAGATGATAAAAAAGGAACATGTGGGTCCCCTGAGCCTAATTTTTCTGCAGATGGTGCATGTCAGAAATAGCTGGTATTCAGAACTGTCTTTTCAGGGTATGCTTCTTTAAGGTTACTGAAAAGTTCCTTTATTCAAGAAATTAGCTTAAATGTCCTAAGGCACAGTATGTACTCTGAAAATACTCACATTTCATTTGATTGCTGTTGTTAATGTTTCAGAAATGAAGTAAGTTTTCCCCTGGGGACATTTAGCCTGGCTTACCCATTTGTCTGAGCTTCTTCAAAGGAGGAATGATTCTTAGCTCTAGCCTGATAACAGCACAAGAGAGAAACCAAATGCAGTGTTAGAAAAACAGAGATTTATTAATTTTGGGGGTGGAGGGGAAGCCACAGGTAAATTTAGTAATAGCATACAAATATTTGTATAAGAAAACTGCTGCTATTTCATTATGTAGCTGGGAACACTGAGAACAAAAAACCAAGCCAAACCAATTTAAGCTTCAAGCATATCTGAACACATTCCTATTTCTTTTTCTTACCAGCACTTCGTGAATTTGGGTATTCAATTTGAGTGTCACAGATGGGCTGATGGGAAAGGTTTTGACCATGTAAGGTTCTTACTGATAATTTGCTACGGAGCAAATGGTGTTGCTTTTGCAAGAATTTTTCCATCTTCCACAATAGAAATCTCACAAATTCTGCTCTTGGGATATCACTGTATTTGAACAAAACTGGAAAATAAACCTCTTCTGGGGGTCAAATCTGGACCTGGCCCCACGAGAGGCTGCAGATTAAAAGACTGGAATCCAGAAATGTGTTGTGAAAACTCCCTGAGAGCAATACGCTCAGACTTCAGGTCTTCTTTTGTGCCATACTTAAATACAGCACTTTTTCAAAATTAAATCCTATTTTACTGTATCATTTCAATAAGCCATGGAGGTCCTCAGTGAAACCTGAAGTATAGAAGGTGCCTGGGGTCACCTGTGTCGTGGTGGTGGTGCACACCTGGTGCCAGCTCTGCACCATCATTAGCAAGGGAGAAGGCTGCTCCTACAGAGCCAGACGTCGAGCACGGCTCTGGTGCCAACGCAGCCTGCAGAAACACATTTCTTGAGCCTCCTCCAGTGATGCGAGTTATTGAAGCTGAACATTGCTGCTTCTCACTGAAGCAAAACATCAGGTTTGATCCCCCTAAAAGGGATTTAGCACCTAAGGTGGGGTGTAACATAAGCACATAAAGCAGAAAACCTTCATTCTGCTAATGTTTAACCCTAAAGGTTAAACTCTGTATGCTGATAAATTTATGAGTTTAAAACGCCTAACCATCTTAGAGCTGTGCTTGTGTAGATATGCAGCAGAGCCTCAGGCTTCATGCTGTTAGGGACTCAGGTCATGCTCATCCCTGATCAGGAGCCAGAAATTAGGTTATTGCCCTGTCTAAATACTCTAGGGGACCTTAATGTCAAAGGTACTCTTCTGGTTCACCTTCTGCATATGTACAGGATGAGGGTTCTCACAAGCTGATGCTGCTTTTCCTTGTTAATACACTGCCTTGAAGGAATTTGGTGGTGTTTCCCTCTCTGATAGACGAACCTATGAAGCAGACAATCTTCTTGTGGCCAGCAGATGCGGTACCCACTCCTCCAGGGCCTGAGAAAGCTGAAAGCCAACATCCTCAGCTTCCCAGGAGACCCACCAGGCCAAGGGCTATTCAGAGGCAGAGAGAGGGCTCAGCGTGTTGGCTTTCATCCTCCTTGAGGCCAGGCCAGCGAGCAGCAGAGCGTGCGGGATTCCTGGGACTGGAAAAAGAGTCTTCAACCTCGCAGTGTGGGTACTGACCTGGGAGACCAGGACTCTGGTCCCTCTGAGGGTGCCTATGTCCTTTTTTTGGTCTAGTGATCCACCCCAATGGGTTGGAAATAATGACAAACCACAATAACAATAGCCAGCTAAACAAAACAAGTATAAACAGAAACAACAACTGAGGCTGGGAAGAGAAAAGGCCTTGGGGGATATTATTTAGAAGAGACTTTGATTTCCCAGGCAGAGAAGATGGCAAATCAGCCAATGTGACTCTTCGGTTCTTGAGAAAGAGGCAAACCACATTTTCCTAAAGCTGCTTGTAGCCGAAGCTGTTGAACTGACTCTACTACAGTAAAAAAGGAGTTCAGGCAGGAAAATGGGGAAGGTCAGCACAAAAAGCAAGGCTGGAAACACCATGACTCTGCACTGAACAGCTGAAGGTTTCTGAGTTGCTGCCTCAGATGTGTAAGAATCCCCCGTGGCATCAACATCCCTTTGCTCAGTCCCACAGGGAGGAGAAGGTTCTAATCAGCTTCCCGAGCCCACGTGGAGAAACCACCACACTCGGTGCAAAAGTCATTATGCATCTACCAATAGCATGCCCTATATGTTGACACAAGCGACGTGCATAAAGAAATAAAAGGAAGGTTGGCTCAGTTATATAGGGAGACTGGCAGAAAGCAAACAAGCTGTCCTGTTGTTCTTGATGCCACAACGTAAAACCTGAGTAAGGTGAGGCACATGTCCCACCTGGGAACAGCACTGCAGGATGCTACTGCTGCCACCTGCACAGGTTCTCCTGCAAAAATAACACGTAATTTTAGCTTGCTTAGCTTAAGAGTTACTCTCTTCTTCTGAGCAAGTTCTGCAATGTAACTGCCCTTCCCTCTCCCCACAGCTCGCTCTCTCTCTCAAATTTAGAAGACTTCAAAATAAAGAAATTACCTACTCCTTGAAAACATAAATTAACTGTTGCATTTCTTCCTCAGTACAGTACACGTAGCAGGGAAAACAGACATTTAAATTTCTCCAGCTGTTGGGAAATTTGGTGTGGAAACACAGGAGCGCCCCTTTTCTCCTCCCTCATCCATTCCTCAGCTAACCTGGGAGCTCGCTGCCGTAACACGTCGTGAAAAGCAAGTATTTGCCAGGATTCAGAACTGAACTGAATATGCAAATGAACACGTGCGTGCATACACGCGCGCCAATAGGTATTTGCATACATATTTATATAAACAGTAACTATTTTTAAAAAGCACAATAACAACATCAAAGAAATCTCAGGAACCGCAGCACTCTTCGCTTGCCATAGACGGGCCTTTGTTCACCGTAGATAGACTGGACTCTGCTGGGTCTGCCATGGGTTTCTCCAGTGGCCCATGTCAGCTCAAATCCCAAACCCCAGCCAAGCAGCACTGGTGAGGAGGCTGTATACAAAGCAGATGACAACAACAAACTAATGGTTAGTGGTGGAGGAGAAGAGGAATAAGTAAACACAAGGGAAGTACGCGAGTCGCTTTATTATAAGTATATCCATGGGGCTGCTTCTGCTACCTACAGCAGCCAATAAATTCCCTCTGTCCTAGTACACTCCAAGCGCCAGGATGCATTATTCAGCACATGAGTAATTCACCGCATTCTTTTAGATAATAGTCAGTTGTTGAGCCGGACTCTCGTTCATAAAGGTCAACAGCAACATCATTATTGTGTTTGTAGGGCACGGCAGAACCTTGTGGCACCTTACTGGCCAGATTAAAACAAGGATCCATGCAAAGATCCCATGTAATGAAAGCCACAGGGTTCCCATGTGGGCATAGAGGCACTTCTGTGGAGGATCAGACCCTAAACTCACATTGAAAATCACAGGAAGGAACTCAGGACCCAGTCAAGGGCACGACTAGGTGTTCACATGGCCACCAGAAAAGCCAGTTGGCCAACTGGAGTTTCTCTCTTTGTCTGGAATGATAATTTGGGTGCTGAAGGATAATAGCAGTGTTGAATTTGAGGGTGGCCTCAGTACCTTGGGGGGGCTCTGCACCATCTGCTTTAAACAAACCGTGCAGGGGTTAGAGTGACACTTCTTCTTGCAGGTTTTCAGATCAGCCGTGCTGTTGAACTACTGTCTAAGTACCATGTGTTGTGGATATAGGACTTACCAGGGAAGAAAATTCCTCTACCTTTGGTTTTGTAATGTATTCTGGTGCACGGGTCTGCTGTGCCTGTCTCTAGGTTAAATGCTCCTGAAGTACATGGGCATAATTATGGCTTTGGTTCAAGATTAGTATGAAGCCATTAAGCTGGTTTATGCAACCAGGCAGCTGAGCAACAGAAACATCTAAAACAAGTATGAGGCAACATTGGAGACTGAAACCGTGCAATTGTTGTGAAAAGGCATGAGAAACGCAGAAGTGGGCGCTGCCTTCATCTGTGGACAGGAGACAAAACACAAGATGAGAGAAGATTCGCTGCGGAAGACTGGAAAGAGCTATCAAACCCACCACAGGTCCAGCCCCAAATCAGCCGTGAGTTACACGGGCTGAGCGGAACAGGGAGGTTTGCAGCTCCGAACGCCCCACGCCGCCGTTGTTATTCCCTTCAACCTGCACTCAGGAAAACAAGTGTGATTACCCAATTCACTGCCAGCTTCCCCTCCGAGCAGAGACGCTCCGAAGAAATTCAGGTGTTTTTCTAATGGCCGGGTCAAAACACAGTAACGCCGCAGCAAAGCTGCTGCGACTTCTCACTCCCTGTTCTCCAAAACACTGCTCGTGTTTGCTGTTGGGCCGTGTTGGGTGAGACAGAGGCAGATTTTCTCCATAGTTAACCAGGTCTTCATTGACTTTGTTAATGCTATCCTAGGTATTTTTAAAAGGAGGGATTAGTGGACATGTGGGAGAGGCTAATTAAGAGAGAAAAGTCAATCTAAGGAAAATCAAAGTTAGGTTGTAAGGAAAGAACAGGGAAATTCGATTAAGGATTTAGGAGCCAGAGTTTAAAAGACAACAACCAAATTTTGAATAAACTGATAGTTGACTAAATTGGATTATTATAATCTGGAATAGTAAATGAAATTTAAACTGAATGTTCTATTGTTTTTCAGAACAATTTCTTTAAAAAAACTCAGTGTGCCTGTTTTCTTTATGCTCAGAGGAACAGATGAGAAGACAGATGTAACTCAGATCTGAACTTACACATTGACTTGAATTTTTCAGCTGGACCACACTTCCATCTTCCAAGGGAAAAATACTGAAAAGGAGACGTTGCTTTTGGGGGGCATTATATAGAGCTGCCACGGGACCTTCCTGTCTTTCTAGGGCATGAAAGGAACTTTTGATGGAGAAAGTTCTTTTGGGCAACGCTGTAGGTGAGTGTGAAATAGGTTTTACCCATTTTGAAAGTGGGCGAGAATTCGTATACTTCTTCTCTGCACCCAATGGGTAACTTTAATTCACAATCATGCTACTGTTGAAGGACTTTTACAACTATTTTCAGGCTACTGTGCACTCCCTTTAAAGTTCTGATGGCAGAAAAGCACCATAAAGTACTTATCCCTTCACATTTGTTATTTTCACCAGGGCAGGACACGGAAGTGCCAGGTACTTTCCAAAGAGACAATCCCCGCTATGACGAACATTCTTAGCTCTATATTGCTAGGATTTCCAGCTCCCAGCGCAAAAACACAGAACTTTCATTGTCAAGAGCTAGAGAGCACATGCACGCACGCACACACATTAGGCACTTTGTTTTATTTTGCAAAAAAAAAAGGAGTCTTTATATATAAACCATTTCATTCTCTCTCAAAACATTCTACAACTATACAGCTGTTTGCTCCGTCAGTTGCATAGGAAATACCACAATACAAAAATAAGGTAGGGGGAGGCAAAAGAAGCAAAACAGCAACCACTTTATGCATGTGTTTCCACGTATAAACATTTGAAGCCTTACAAAATTATTTACATCGTTTGTCAACTATTTACATTAAGAGCAACATTTCTAACTATAACAAACAAAACTATAATTTATCAAGTAAATGTAAAATTGTCTTAAAAAAAAAAAAAAAAGAGTCTATCATATACCACAAATAAATAAAGACAAACAACAGTTTTAACAACGCTAGGTTTTCCTGCAAGACCCTTTTTTGGTATTTTGATTGTCTATTTTAGCCTTTGGTTGACAGCTTAATATTACGGCTTGTGAAGTGCAGACACTTACTATGTTTGTTTGGCTTCTTCCTGTTGTCTGGCCAAATCCTACACGGTCTAACCTCATCTTTGGCCCTTCCTCTACTATTCCGAGGCTGAACACTGTGGATCAAAGTCATTGTAAGCATAACAGGGCATCACTTCATTGACTTCAGTGCAGTTTCAGCTACTTATGTCAGCAGTAAATTTTCCCCTGCCTGTGTCAATCTGAGCAGTGGATTAACTAAACTGCACTGTAATTTTGAACAAAATTGCTGTATCCTTTACCTTCTAGTAAATTACACACAATATCCACATGAAACTAGATCATACTGGTGCTGACCCAGCTTAACATGTCTGTATATGAAAATTGCATCCTAAATCCTTCTTTTTAAAGTGATACTAAGTTTAGCTTATAGTAAGAGGTTTAACATTCTGTGTCCTTTGTAACTATCCCCGTCATTTAAGCTTCCAACATTGACTTTATGGTTCATTCTAACTGCTTTTGCACTTTTGAGCAACTTGGAAACGAATTCCTGCTTTGAATACTCAGTGCGCACCGTTTGAGTCAACAGGTCCAAAACGTCTGAATGCTTAGCTCACTTCTGTTAAGAAAAATCACACTAAGTTGGTACTGTTTTGAGAGGTATTTAAATAACGTTTTTTGTAAATGTGCCGCCTTATCAAATGTAAAACAATTGGTTTTTTCAGATGATTCTTAGAAAACTTTTGTATTAAACCTAAAAAGCTGATTTGCATATTTACAAAATCTTTGTCATAGCAAACACGCAACATACAGAACAAAACGTTTTGTTCTATGGCTGTTTATGAATTTTTCTATGTATTTTATCTGCACAGAATGACTTAACATTTAAAAAAAAAAAACAAAAACAAGAGTACTAAATATGTCCAGTAAAAACCTGACAGATTACCATTCATGGCTTTTCCACTGCGTTCATTCATCTGCAGCCTCTCATTAATTTGTTTACTAAACACTGTCACAATAATGACAGTGCTTTGGTCAAAACACCGCAAGAGAAAAAAAAAATGTATAAAGCTGCAATGTGTCAAGACATAATACTTGTAAAGAGATGAAACCTGCTGACTAAAGCCATATACATCATGAGAGCAAACAAACGACCGAACGCTCTGGTATTGAGATACAGTGTCTTCCCTTTTTTGTTTTTTTTTTTCTGCATAAATATACAAAATATACATTTCCAGTTTCTTTTGAGATTTCTTTCAAACGGATAACCCATACTCAAAAATTAAACTCATTTCAGTTGTATGTCGAGAGTCAATAGGAAATTGCATAGATACAAAACAGCCTTGACGACCAGTCCGGCATTTTTTTGGGGTGTTTGTTTGTTTGTTTTTTAGTTCTGATGCCTCTTCATGTGGAGAGCCAGGTGGTCGGAGCGGGAGAAGCTGCGGTTGCAGACGGCGCACTGGAAGGGCTTTGCCCCCGTGTGCTTCCTGTAGTGGCGCGTCAATTCGTCCGAGCGAGCGAATCTCCAGTCGCAGCCTTCCCACGTGCACTTGTACGGCTTCTCACCTGGAACACGAGCAGAGAAACGAGACCGTCAGCTGCTGCTCCTCCAGAGAAAACCGATGTGATAACCCATCTGATGTGACGTCCCGCTGAACAGCACTGCTGTTCCAGTTAAAGAAGAGATACGTGATGAAACAGGAGTTGATGGCTCCTAATCAGTCACAGCCCCAAACTAACAGCCCATTTGTTTTT
The DNA here is from genome assembly GCF_036013475.1 of Columba livia. Taxonomy (NCBI): domain Eukaryota; kingdom Metazoa; phylum Chordata; class Aves; order Columbiformes; family Columbidae; genus Columba; species Columba livia. The sequence goes on along the minus strand of NC_088602.1, from coordinate 44,180,062 downwards.
TCAGCGAATTTTGCTCCGAATCTGTGATTTAATACCTCGGAAAAAAAAGCAAGAAACTTCCAAACATACAACTTGGAGACGGCTCCGGTACAGAAATGCACAGAGGTAAAAAAAACCTGCGTGAGACTGAAATATGCTCCCTTACACTCAATGGGAGAGGGAGTAGGAAAAAGAAGCCGTCTCGTCACAATCTGTCCTAGTTCGTAACTTACGCTTGCACCTTTTAAAAATGCATAAATTAAGTTACACAGAGCTTTTTTTTAAGAGGTCTGAAATGGGAAGGAAGATTTCTATAAGGATTCTTTGTAGCATGCAGATCTGTCCAAGGGCTTCTGATGTGTGAAGAAAGGAACACAGTGTCTCACAAACACAAGGAGGACAGTATTTTCCAAAATGTCAAGGGCAATATAAACTTGCGGTATCCTGGTTTGGCCCAGCTATATATAGGAGAAAGCACCTAAAAGATCAAAGCACCCGCTTTCAGAATTCAGTGTCTACAATCAGGTGCTTAAATAGTTGTACTGCAGCGGTAGCAAGTGCTTGCTGTCTCCATCAGTCCATACTGATGCAGGGGGGCACAGCATCTCTGAAAACAACTTTGAAGTATCCAGCCAGTCTTGAATACACCGGCCCAAGCACCCCAAATATTTGCATTCATCCATTTTAGAACTATAAACAGAGTGTTCTAAGTGTGCCTATGATTTATAGATTTGCTGTTTGACACGGGAGAAACGTGAAGCCACGAAGCCAAGATGACTTCTGTGTGAAACCAGAACTTTAGACAAGTACGTACACCTGCTCGGGAGCTGGTATGGACATGATGTCACCATATAAGCAAGCTTCATATAAATATGAGGTTAAGATTACCCTTTTATAGGCTTTTGGTTGACACTGGTTGACAAAAACACCTTTCAGTTGAGAGTCGATTGCTATCTATGTTCTTTACATTAATGTGACCCATTTGGCAAAAAGAGAAAGAAAACAGAGTTTTATGAAAGCACCCGGCAGTAGCTTCATCTGGAGCGAAATCAAACCAAAGCTGAGCTTTCCAACACATCTGACAGACTTTCTCCCTCTCCATGGGTCTCAGACCTTTACCCTCGCAGTCTCGACCCTGCAGCACTGTGGGGTGACTCCTGCTTCTCCCTGTTTTCCCATCTCGCGAGCACGCGGAAGAAGGACAGAAGCCAGTATCCTGCAATCAGACTCTTTGTTCTGCACCAGCTACGCAGAGAACACCATTAGAGAAACTCAAAAACATTACTTCAGAGATGCTAATTTATCATTCAGATGAAATTATGAAACTGGTTTCGCCTGCGAGTTTCTACTGCTTCTTCTGATCAACTAACAAGTAACTTTCTGTCTACTCCTAAGAGCAGAATGAGCCCTTTGCTCACAATGGGGATGTGACTTCACGTTGGCAGTGCAGTCAGAACCAGAGCCAGACCTCTACAGAGAAAACCCTGCCAAACAACCACCTATTTGCATGAATGGTGACCAGGATTTATTGAAATCCCAGTGAAAACATATAATCTCTTAAGAAAAACAAACCTAGAGCCCGGCATCACCTCTCATGGAGTTCAAAAATATTTGGTGGATGGCGAATCAGAGCACAAATTGTTACAAATTTCTATCACAACTAAATTTACTCTGCCTGATACTGATGGAAGACTGGAATGACCTACTATATAGGACTCTTTCATGCAACATGTTCTATAGGTTAAAATACAGATTTCATTCAAAAACAGTGTGTAAAGCTTTTCTAACACTCAAGAAGCCAGTCGAGATAACACATTTGGTCTTCACGGCAGAATGACAGGAAAGGTCTCTATTCAGCAAGGGATCTTTTGCAGTATATACATCATCTTTAATTTATTTAAACTGGGTTATTAATGGCTTTGCTGATCCATAGGCATAGCACCGGGGAGATCTTCCATGAACACCTTCTGTTAAAACACAGGTCCATATGTGGAGGTTGCACAAAAGCATTGTTTCTGTATTTGAAGCACCTTAACACAGAGCCAGTGTATTTCTTTCTTTTCCTCCTGTATCTTCCCTCTTCTCCCATACTAGCCTCAAACTCTTCTTCAAAAAACTCCACTTAAAACTGCCACATTATACTTGATGCTAAACTCCAAATCTTGTCATCCTCCCACTCCAGCTGCCAGAGAGAACGTATATATGGTCAGGCCTCTGCATACTCCAAACACGTGCTTATCCATTTTGCAGAATTACACAGGGAAGGAGAGAAATGGTAGAGAGGTCAGGGAAAAAGCGCTTGCTGCACAGAAGCCTAGGAGAAATCGAGACCACACCAGACCGGAATGAGGACCAGAAGATTAAAATCAGAGTTTCCAAAGTTGGTGTCAAGGAGGTACTGAAGTATGTGACACTTCACCGTGTGTCACACTACTGGAAAAGCAGTCTCAAAGCTGTCCCATGTAGGTGGTACCTGACCCTGTCCGAGTGCAAACAAAACTGCTGCCCTGCTGTTAACACTTTTTCCTAACCTGTGAGCAGCATCATCAGGTGAGATGAAGGCTCCTGGCACACAAGCCACCAGCAGTCAGGGCAGAGGTGAACCCTGTGCCTTGCCAGGTGCCACGGCTTCCATGTCAACACTAAGTACAATGGTCGGACCCTCATCAAACTCGCTGAGGATCCAGCTTCCCAGAGACACTATCAAGAAACTCACCCCATTGTCACAGTCACTGCACCACCTGCCACAGCCACCAGTCCTTCCAGGTGATGGCACTGAGGAGCAGTTGAGGGCACTGGGGCTGGAGAGGAGGCTGAGGGGAGACTTTATGGCTGCCTACAACTACCTGAAAGGAGGTTGTATCATGGAGGGTTTTGGTCTCCTCTTCTAAGTAGCAAGTGATGGGATGAGAGGAAATAGCCTCAAGTTGTGCCAAGGGAGGTTTAGATTGGATATTAGGAAAAAATGCTTCACAAAAGTGCTGTGAGGCATTGGAACAGGCTGTCCAGGGCAGTGGTAGCCACCATCCCTGGAGGTGTTTAAAAGGCACTTAGGCGAGGTTCTCAGTGACACGGTTTAGTGCTAGAGTTACGATACGGTTGGACTTGATGATCCTGAGGGTCTCTTCCAACTGATTCTATGATTGCCGGGGGGAAAGGCTGGGCAGGGCCAGGCAGAACAGGCAGTATTGCTCCCCTCACACCCCAAGTGCTGCTGACCCCGGCGGCACCGAGCAGCGCCCAGAGGATGCGCAGGGGGGAAAGCGCCTTACACAGATTGCTCTAACAGCATCGCTTTTATGTACTGGAAATCGAAGCCAGAATGCCGCTTTTAACCCCTGCTTTGGCCAACAGCGAGAGCTGGAAAATGTATTTTTAGAGCCAGTGGAGAGGCCTGGATTATTTTGAATAAATCCTAGGAGTAAAATACTGAATATCTATGTTTGTAACGCTAGTTTCCGTTGGAAAGTTCTATTTAAGAACTGAATCAATTTCAAATGTTTTCCTTTTGGGCAAGGAGGAAGGGGGGCAAGAAAAAGAAGGTGGAGATTATTTTCACTCCTTTAAAGAGAGCAGAAGAACAACTAGCTGGTAGTATTTTCTCTTTCTCAACCTATACACATGTTTTTTGTCATTTAGTAGAAGTAAGAATTTGGTTCAAGTTCCTGTGGCAAGGGAAAACGAGCCTCACGTTACATATTTTCTGAAGTGATTTGACTTCTTTGCTATACTAGCTTTAAAGCGCAGAGAAATACGGGGTTGAAGATTTATTTTTTAAAAAAGCAGGTATACACAACAAGGGACACTGAACCCTTTATACGCTGTTTTCATTGGCTACATAGTAATGTAAGATTTGTTTACATTAATGATTGTGTGAAATACAGTAGCTGTAAAGTTTCAGAAATATTTGGTTTTCCTCCAGCAATTTAAGGCTTCTATAGAGTGTTAAACCAAGAATGCCACTGGTCATCAAATACGAAGGCAGTACGGCTGGGTTACTGGAACACGATCACGGTATCAAACAGATATTTCACTGTAAAAGCAAGAAAACAGCTAACTCCTCCACTTCAGGGGAGCTTCCACGGGATTTGTTAGAATGTCAACACTGTTCAACTAAAACACCATGGAGGAAGCTGGTACCGATTTCCAGCCAAATAGCACACTCCAACCCTTTCTTCCCAAGCCAGAAATATTATACACAGCACTTCTGGGAAACAGAACTGCTTTCCTTTAAATTATACTTCAACAGGATAGGGATTTCATAAGTTTAATTGGATTTCTGCATAACCTCCTTCCAGTATCACTGACTTTAAAATATTTTGCTAGGCTTATACATCATAAAATATATTTTTTAGTTCTTGAGCTGTTAATGTGTATCCATTCTCCAGTTAAAATACACGAGAAACAGACTTGTAGTTGAGCGCAGAAATTTTAAGCCCTAATGTTTAGTTTGGAAGCTCTTTTACAGAAAGCATCCAGCTAGAGATAAGGGAGTTTAACCTGAAAGGGGACTATTTTGCTTGCAATGTGTCTGTCTGTTTAAAAAAAAATAAATATTTATGACGCTGCGAGATCACAAGGATATCAAAAAGATGTCTGGATATCCAAACATAACATGCGAACCTCAACAGCCACTTCAGCAGCTAAACTACCCCAACGCAGATCCCCAGGTTCGGGATCTTTGCCGATACCACAAGAGAATGGTCCAGACCGGTGAGGCACATCATGTTGGCTCTTCTGCCTTTAATTTATCTTCTTTGGATTTAGATGTTTCAAAACAGACTGATTGCTTTCCTAACCTTAATTCTAGCCACTGGCAATGACTGTGGTGGCCACGCTCATTCAGGTCACAGTGCCATCAGTTTGGGGGGGGGCGGGGGGGTGACGCTCATTTTGAACACACCCTCTATCTCCAACATACTCAAGAAACTGTTTCTGTTTAAAATCCTGTTTGGAAAACAAACCACTGAAAACCTCCATTAGTGGTAAGTTTCCCCATTAAGAACAAAACACACTCCTTACTTCACCAAAGAGTTGTGCGACTCTATTTCTGCAATTCCCTGCTAGGATGGCTTTGTTGAAACACAAAGCTGCAAACAGCAAGGGCTGGATTTTTCAAACCTAAGGTTAGGTAACTCTGTTGGTATGCAGAGATCCAAATACAGGTATTACACCAGCCAACGCCTGCAACTTCTCTTATTTCCTATCACAAATTTCTGTCAAGAGCAGTGACTTTGCAGCTTCCTTGAGGAAGAAACAGCAGCACGCTTCTCAAAGACTCCAACAAGACAACACCCATATAAAGACATTCCCCCCCACACCATTATTTCCATCATTCTAATACTGCTTGTGTTTATTACGGAATTATTTCTAGTGGCAAGTGTTCGGCCTTAAAAATTATTCGACTAGGCGTGACAAAAAGGTGGTAGACAAGCAGAGGTTTCTGCACCATAACTGCAACAGTTGTGTAAATAACCTGTATTACGTCCAGATTTGAAGAAGGTTATTATAAAGATTTATGTTGTCTTAAAGTTTTCTGGTGCATTTGTTTTCAAATTTTTCACATCTTAATATCAGTTGTCTGTATCAGCTGGCTATTAGCCTCAATTTTTTAGAAAAAAAGTGAGAACAAATGAAACGTTTTTCCTCTATTTTAGTTTGCCTGAAAAAGCCTTCCTGTAGTTCATAGCACCATGGTTTTAAACTCTGGTCTCTTCCAGGCTGACTGGAACTGACAGCAGTTGCTTGGGTGTATGCCTGCACTCATTCAAAAGAAGTTTTTAACTCCCAACGTTTACCTAAAATTAGACCTTCCTTCTGCCATTGACTGAGTGCTGTAGCCATTGTTCAAAGCAGCTTGCTGGTTGGGTTTTTGACCTTTTTTAAGACAGTTTTGGGTTTCGTTTGTTTGTTTTGGTTGGTTGGTTTTTTTTTAGAGAATGAGCAGAAAGCTGAAACTTCAAAATAATAATAATAAAAAAAAATCAGAAACCCCACAGGTGTTTAAAAGCTCTTTAGTGCACTGAAATTCTGGGTTGTCCAAGGCAGAGATTGATCAGAGGGTTGATGGCATGCAAGGTACGTCCAGCTTATTTTGGGAGTGACCAAGTAAATTTAGTCTTTGAAACATCCAGCCCACCAGCGATATCAACATGTAACATACACTGCACATTTTTAAACGTGTTAAAGCCTTTGCCTAGTATAGTCATGGCTAGGGGGTGACCATTAAGTACCACTTCACAACAAAACAGCGCTTTAAGGAATCCTGTAACAGAGATCGGTGGTGCTTCGTAAGTCAAATCACTGATAAATCAAGCAGTATTTGATCTCTAACAAGAGCAAGAAGAGAAAAAAAAAGAAGATAAATGATTGGGAAGCAAAGGGGACAGTCAAAAGAGTTGTGCATCATTCACTTTTTGACTGCAGAAGGCATTATCTTCTCAGAGCTCCCACCGGTGCTTGAAGCACTCTTGTTTTGCTAAGTGTTGTCTTAGGCAGTTCAAGGATTACTGGGGAATCTTGACCGGCCTGTGCAACGGTTTATTTTCTTTCTGGCGTAACATTCTGTCTTAACAGAGGTGGTCTCTCCTCAAGGAGATATGCAAACAAAGTGGAAAGGTTTTTTGTGGGGTTTTTTTAAGTAGGTTTATAAGAAACCCATGCCATCTGGGGTGCATGGCTGTGTCTACAAGTCCTGTGCTGAAGACCCACATTTCCTCATCTACGCCTGTGGTGCAAGAACAGCTTTTTAGCGCTCACACCAGTAACACTGGCTCTTGTACAGTCAGATAAGAGGTTCTCTTAAAATGGAATTTATTTAACACCTGCTATAGACTTCCAGATTTCCATCTACCGTATGCACACACACATTAAAAAAAAAAAAAAAAAGAATGAAAGCAATACATTAAAGCTATTTTAACTCAAAGCAAAGCACTGTGCACTTGCCAAAAATCAAAGGTTTTAATATGTCCTTAATCAGAGTTGTTAGAGATCACTGAATATAAATAATGCAGCCTGACAGGACAGGAATGTTGCTACCAAGATCCTCAGACTAAACTAGGACATTACTTAAATGTTTCTAATCTTTCACCAATGGGAGGTGCAGGTCATCTAACAAACAACAAGCAACACTCTACCCTGGAACCAGGAGTCAATCGTCCCAGTCAAGCTCGGAAATTAATTACAATAAGGAATGTCAAATCAAATAATGGAAAGTTTTAATCACTGGCAATTGCTGTGAATCTTGGGACTATATTAGCCTATGTAGGGCGGTCTCAAAACGAACTATATTTAAAGCCGGTCTCTTAGGTCAACAGTTTCCTTATCAGGAATCAAATATCCTGGAACTGAAGTTTAATCCTCTCAGGGAGCAATTGACAGAAACAACAGGTTTTTTAAGCTTTCATGCTTAGAGGGACTTTTCTAGGGTTTTAATCAAAAGGAAAATATTAGGCTTTTCTTTCCAATATCTAAAATCTAACAGGAGTACACCTCACCTGACACCTTGGAATTTAATTCCTGCTTCATAAATACTGCATGCCGGACACTGATGTGAATGACAAGTAATACTTAATTAAAGTGTAGGTTTATGCTGCTAAGATTTCACCCTCTTCTGAGCAACACATTCAGACATGTCTCATTTAGCTTATGACTGCAGATGCAAGAACCAGATCAATTAATCCCAAGGTCTGCGATCATTCACAAAGTGTTTGAAAAAAAAAAAATGCATTATTTTCCCTGAAACTGTGGTTTGCACAGGAAAGTAATGTACTTCCATTTCTCACACAGGCAACTAATGGATTTAGCAGAATTCATAAATAAAAGATACCAACATATTCTCCAGTAGTGTCTAGCAACACTTAACTTTAATGCACTTTGTCAACAGTTTTATTTAGCTCTCCTCCATTATTTTTCCGTATTGTCTCTATCAATAATGGCATTTACTGACACCTCCTTAAAGTATAATCTGTGCGACTGACTCATCTAACAGGTTAAAGCAGCAGAATCCGCACAGAAATATTACTTAATTGCCATTTTCATGATGCAAAGATTTTTCCAGGATGAGGTTTGCTAAGTACAGGGAACGCTGCAACCATGAGCAACGCAAAGTGTTTTGGAGCCTCTGCTCCCCATTTGTACACCAGGAGTGAAATCCCTCACCTAAGTCCCAGGATGATTTGAGTCAATACATGTTTTCACAAGGTGCTTTTATTGGTTTTCTTTTTTTTCCCCAGCAGGAGCCCAGCCACCACTTTTCTTCCCTTCAGAACAACACTCATCAAGAGTTCCTGGGCAACTCTATATGGTACGACCTCTAACAAGTGCCCACATACAGCTACGGTAAAGTCCTACGGTGCCAAGTCCTATGGACTCCTGAAGTCTATTCACACAACTGGTTCTAATTCTGAGTTACCATCAGAGCCTAATTCTGGATCTACTGAGGCAGAGATCTAAAATAAAATAAAACGTTTAACACCTTGAGGAACCATGCAAGCCAGCAGCTGTCCCATGCCTTTGAAATAACTAGGGGCAGTGGAGGTATTTTGAGTGCATCTCATTTAGAGAAATGCCATTTCTCTTGAGTTATCTCGGCTTCCACTTCCCATCACCAAATAAAAACTAGATCTATAGATAGAGACGAAATAGTTCAGCAGCTAATGCTACAAACTATTAATGGCAAGCCCACCATGTGACCAGAGAACATGCCTGTACAAAGACTCTGTATACAGAAAACCAACGTGCAGCTGGAAAATGTCCTCAATGTGCGTGTCTTGGTGTGTTCAAAACAATGACAGATTTTCCTCTTAAAACCGTACACAATTCTCAAGTGCCCAGCTGTTCACAGAAATAATAATAATAATAATTTAAAAATACAAATAAATGAAAAACCAACAGCCAGCAGTCAGTGGCTCTTCTGCAGCATTACAGGTAGGGTATTCCAGGTGCCTGCATAGCAAAGGCTCAACTTCCACAGCCCAAATCTTTAACATATATATATAAAAAAAAAAATCTAACAGGATAAGTCATAGAACCGCTGTTTCTAAAGGATTACTTGATATATATGTATATACTCAGGTGCCAGAGAGGGAGCCGAATTAAATTTATCTGCAACATGCAAGTAACTGCTTTTCACTGTCATTTGGCACATTTTTCAGGTTGGACGTACAGCTGCGATGCCAGTGGTTTTACTGCTGGGCAGCCTGCGAGGAACACGTAACCCTCTCCACCATTAGGTACCCGAGTTGCACAATGCCGGTTATGAAACGAAACTTGTTCCATGACTAACAGGTAAAATTATTTTAAAAGAAAAAAAATCCCTGCTTCTAAAGGTCAAAAATTCCAATCTGTTTTGAGAGATGTTCCAGCAGGTATTTTACCATACTGAATACTGTGTTACCTGTTCCTGGAACAACTAATATCAAGTTAAGATACCACAGTGACGTGTTTTAATACCTTAAAATGCACCAGACATCTGCTCCAGAACTGCACAGAGAAGGATATAAAATGTCCTGTATCTTTGTAACATTTGAATCTTTGCTCATGTTCAATTTTGGGTTTATCAGTTTATCAACAACTAACATTTACTTCATGATTCAAATGCTAAAGCATTACCTAAAGAAAAACGTGTGCCTGCTTCAGCAACTGGCACAAATACATTAACCTTGCTTAGCTCTTTAAGAGAATAATCAACAGCAAAGTCCAGCGTAATTACATTAAATCAGAATAACCACACCAGCTTATACCAGCTGACTTGGTGTAAGGTAAACACCTTGAGAACACTTAAGAAGAAAACTGTAAGGGATTTTCCCTTTTTTCCACCTTCCCCTCCCCCCCCTTTTTTTTCCCCATTTCCTATAGTTTTATTTAAATGTAATGTATAAAGTCTGCCTGTGCGTTCATATCTGAATTGGAAAACAGACTACAGCCTACATTCCACCTATCAAAAAATAACTTTTCCCTTAGGTCTGTTCTCAAAGAGCGTCTATTAAACCCAGTGAAAGCCTTTCAGAAGAGAAAGGCTGCTAAATAAATACTGTGAAAAAGCCGAGATTTTCCAATACAAAAGGCAAACCATAAGGTTTGTCTTGACTTTTAATGGCAGACAAACTTTGCTGCAGGCTCTTTTATTTTAAGATGACAGATTGCTGAGAAGGGCGGGGACCGGTTTGGATGAGAGAGAGACTGCAGCCAATTTTAAAAGGTATTGTTAAGAAACTAAGAATAAGGAGAAAACAACTTCAGTGGTCCATGATTACTAAAGAACGGGTTTAGCCAGATAAACAGGTCTGCTATCCCTGAAGGGACTTGAAAGAATATCACACACAACTTTATTTAAACGGGTTATGTGACACTTGCTTTAGGCTTTGAAGGTATAAGCTTCACAAAAGTCCCTTTTTTCTAAAAAAAAAAAATGAAAATAACAATTAAACAATAAGAAAATCAAAGCTTAATAGTGCTGTATGAATTCACAGTTTTGGGGGATGGGATGCACAGTAACACCACCCAAATTTAGCCCTCGGCATCGAGCCCTTCGGAGATCAGTAGCGAGACTCCCCTGCGCTCCTGGGGGAGCTGGACAACTTCACAGGTTTCCCAGTGTTTGCGCCCATTCACTTTAACATTCATTTATTCGATTTACAGTACTGAATAAGTCAGAGATTTCGGTCCTATTACAGGTTTCAGCCACACGTTAAGGCAGAGATCAGAATCGGTGCTGGAAATCTTCGAGCATTAACTGAATATTCGAGAGAGTTAAACTAATGCAAACTCTGAAATAAAGCAGGTAACAGGATACGGACTCACATTCTTGCATGTAATGCACGCTTTAGACAGTTAAACCCTTCATCCACCTCCCCAGAAGACCCTTTGTATTACAGACCTGCTTAAGTTCACTAGATTTTTATCTAAAACAACATTCTTGTTTCCAGGAATACATCAGCTCCTCTGACCTTTGCACATTTATCCACATTTCTAAGGTCAAATATCTATAGATAAAAAAGTGAAGGCAACAATAAACATTAGTGACCCTAAGCAATACATATTAGCGATGTGGTATGTATTTCTAGGCACACAAGTATTAACTTTATAAACCCTAAAGTCATTACTACGCAAGGTACAAAAAAATATTTAAATGGATTTAAAAAAGGAAAAGTGTGCTGAGCCCTGAGTAGCTACAAAACCGAGTCTGGCTTTCAAATGCTGACTATGTAATGTTAATTTTCAGACTTAAGCTTTGCTTTTATCTCTCTTCTTAGTTATTGTATAATAGGAAGCGAGATATTTAAAACTGGTATGTAGTTGCTGGCTAAAGTGCGTAAGTGGAAACTGCACTCTTAAATTTACAGGTTATTTATTAAAGAGCAATGGGATTATACTATCTGACATTATTCACATTTATAGCCTAATGAAAATATTCCTTTCTTACTAAGCTTACTGCTAATGAGTGATTATATATATATATATCAAAAATATTTTTATCAGTGTTCTTGTTTAGTCTCTTATTACTGCAAAGCAATAATTTTTGTACAGTTGCTCTTAATTTTTACTGTGACTGCAACACAGATAACTCTTTCATTTATCAAAACAAAATTTCCATAGCAACATTTAGCCTGGAGATACTCAATTTCTTTACAATAATCCAGCGATCCATTCAAAATAGCTGCTGAATAGAAGGCCTTGTTTCCACAGAGATACTGAAACATTCTGTTAGATCATAGTTCACGCTAAGTTTTGTTTTGACTTTAAAGTCAGGTGAAAGCCCATTACTTGAATGGCACAGCCACAGCGCTTCAATAAGCGAGTTGCTTGTACTGCGACTCATGTTTATCCCTAAACCGAGGTCCCCGCACAGAAGAGCTGAGGTTCCAACTCAATTTTAAAAGCAAAAGCCGCAGCCCTCTCCCTTGATTTCTTTGTAAAATCAGTCACGTGCTTTCCACTGATTTTGCACAAGCAGTTCCGTACTAAGATCTCAGCAAAGAACCGTCCTAAGTAGTTTAGGGCACACCGTGTTTTCCTCCCCATGTCCCTCTCTCCTCCTTCCCCTGCCTTGGGCAGGTAAGTGCCCATGGCAGTTCCACCTCCCAAGCGCCGTCCTCCACACCCACGCACAACCAACATTGTCCCCAGCTCCGCTCCACACGGGCCCACGGACAGGGACGGTCCCTGCGGCTGCAGGCGGTTTGACCGAACCACGGAAAAAACAACTATCATCCACCGACACTTTTCGTTTCCTCCGTTTTAATGTCTTTCGCCAACAAAAAAAATTGAAATTGTCTTTTTTTTTTTTTAAATAAATATGTAGAACCACTTATCTTAAAAATTTTTTTAAATGCATGCAATGGTAAGGATGGAGAAAATGGAAAAATCTTGGGGGTTTTCATTACGTTTCTGAAAAATTCTAAGATGGAATAATTGTAAAAGGTCAAAGAGAAAACCCAAACCAGAAAATACTGTCTATTTAGATAAATCTTGAAAACTATAACGCTTACTGATCTTAATTCATTATTCAAAGGAAGAAGTCTTTTTTTTTTTTAACACTTTACGGCACTTTAGATTGAAAAGTTTCCACCTGTTCTATTCTTAGCTACTTTGAGCTCTGTATTATAAAAGGTTTAACAAAACTGCATTAGGAATAAAAGCAATTTTTCTTCTCATTGACTGAAGCTTAAAGTTTTTTTTAACTGAATGGCCAGCCTAAACCCATCCCACTGTACAGAAAAAAAACAGGGAGAAGGTGGCAGATCGAACAGCCTTTCTTAGAAAATGGGTAAGCCATGAGTGAACAGGAGACAGTGAGAGTGCGTACATACCTGTGTGAGTCCTCAGGTGCGCTTTTAAGTGAGAAGACTTTGTATAAACTTTCGTGCAGCCTAGAACAAAACAAAAAAGCAGAAAGGCATTTCAGTAGGGACAACAGGAACGCTCCACGGCACGTTTAAACTTCCTCAGTGTTGGGGTACTATCTGGAAACATTTAACTCTACTACTTTCTGGCACCATCATCATTTAGAAGTAAAATTTAATATAGAAAGCTCCTAGGGATACATTGCTTTACATAGAGAAGAGGAAAATGTGTATGTTTCTGGCAGACTCACTACCTTGTAATGTAGTATAGTAGACCAATAGCTGCTACAACCTACTCGCAGTAACACCTGCTACATAACATCTCAGAGGGGGAATTTATTGTTTTTAAATTTCCTAGAGGATCTGACCAAGCCAGACTCAGTTTCATAGTTACTCAGGACTCAGCACAACTCTTCCACTAACCATTTATCGCATGGCACAGCAAATGGGTGACACACTGCTGAGAGATAGGTCGGTAGAGGCGGAGATCAGCCTTGAGCAGCAGCTTCTCTCTGCGCTCGGATGGGTGCGAGCGCCTTGTGTCCGGGATCACGTACTACACGGAGGCACGTCCCCTCCAGCATACAAGAACGGGAGGTAGGAAGGGAATCCATCCACGGACAATTTTCAGAGGTTTTAATGGATTTATGCAAGCAGCTGAATCCCAGGTTCAGAACAGGGAAGATACGGCTGTGGCCTTGGCTACCGGGAGCTGAAGTGATTGTTTCAGCGCCAGGGGACTCCAACAGAGCTGTACGGAGTTGGACAAACTGAGCTTCTGCTCCATTGTGGGCAATGGAAAAGTGAGACCAGGAGCTGTACAGTCACACCGAGCTACACCAGAGAAAGACATCATTTTTTATCTGTTTGTTTTGTCCTATGTAGTTTTGGGTTTTTGGGTTTTTTTTCTATGTAGTTTCGTAACATGGTAAAACAAGCTCAGGTGTTTAAGAGAATTACAAATTACACGAACAAACAGGCATATATTATTTAAAGAATGTGAAAGTGTGACACACAAAATAAAATAGAGAAATTTTACTCTGACAAGAAATTATTTGGTCCTTCCTAGGTGTAGACTACAGCTAAAAAAAAACACTTATAGCTCATCCATGATTATTCACATTTTTATTGCAAGAGCTGGGATATTCCAGCACAGATCGCTTACCAGGATAGTCACAGTAGTGGATACGTCTTTTCTCCAAATCTGGGTTACTTCTCCTGTTGTATCTGACTGGTTGGATGTTCTGGGGGGTTATGGGCAAAGTCGCTGGTAAATTCGGATTGTGAATTGCCAGCTTGGAAGCAATAGTCGCGGCATACGATGGAGGAGGGGTTAAATTCTGTAGCATCTCTGCTTGTCTGTCTGGACTTCCTGGCTCTGAGCTTGGGGGTGAAGGAGGGAAATAAGTGGCCTGCTGCTGCAGAAACTGGTTTGGCATGGGGTAGGTGCAGGGGGGGATGCCCTGGAACTGTTTCATCGCAGTCTGTGGGACAGCCGGGGAAAGCGTGTTGAGGCCCGCCATGGCTGATGGCATGGAGACATTGCTAAGGGAGTCCATCACGGCTGCCTGAGTGGTTGCGTTGGGCATCTCTAAATCCGGCGAGCTCAAGAGCTGATACAACTGGCCTTGCTGGGGCGTGACGGAAAGATGAACGTCTGGAGTAGGAAGCTCCTGCTTGATAAAAATGTTGTTCACATCAGGAGTTTGGTGGGAGCTGAAGATGCTGGTGAATTCGGGGAGGGCCTGAGTAGGGGCAGGGGTGGGGGCAGTGGTTTCGCTCTGGTGACTGAAGATGGTGACCGGCTCTGTCTTGATGTGGGTTACACAGGGCCGCTGAGATTTGTACAGGCCAGTTCTCAGGTGGCTGATGTCAGGGAGGAAGACGTTCATGTTGATGCTGTAAGGCAACCCTTCACTGTCAGTGAAAAACTGGTCTACAACCGAGGCACTGTCTCTTCTGTACTTCTTGTGTTCGGGGATGACTGGGACGGGCGGGAGCTGAGGTGCCAGGTATTTCTCCATTTCACATCTCGTCTACAAAAAGAGAACAGACCATAATCCACGTGATTTCTTACCGACTAAGATGACGGCACGCACGTTGCATGAGGCTTTGCAAATAAAAGACAATACTGTTCAGCCAGCCACAAACTACCGACGGAGGAAGTTATAATCACTCACGCTAATGAAAACCTGTCTTTTATAATCGGCGCGCTAATCGACATCATCAAGGACAAGGAGATAAAGTTATGGCAAAAGTTGTTCACGCAGAGCGAGCATTAAGATCGAACTGATGTTTCGGTGTACGACAAACTTTTCATCTTTTATGCCTACAAGACAGCGCAAGGCGTAAAACTGACAGGCGCTGTGCCTAATCTGCAGATCTCCTGCTCTGGAATTCACTGCTCGAGCAGGGTCACTGCCTATCTGTTTCACCCGCTTCTCTTTGAAATGCTAACTTTAAAAGCCACATCCTCAGCTGGCTATTTGAATGCTAATACTTCAAATAATGTTTTTATATATATATATATTCTATACTTCTAGGTTTTTTCATTCTTAAAAGAAAGGTATTTGATTAGAAACACGACACCAGAGTGTAAAATTATAAATAATACCGAATAAAAACAAGGCGGGCTGACTGCATCAAATCCTCTTTGTGTAAAGTGTCTCCGAGGCTACACTTAAAAAAAAAAAATCTATGTGTATAATTGGCTAATAGCGTGATAAACATGTCCCTAGCCATGCCTCGGTCCTAGGAGAGCTCTTTAATTACTTGGAAATCATTCTCTTAGCGTAGTGGTGTGAGGGAATCCGTGGGTGGCTGGAGCCCGATCCATTACTGGTACAGTCATCGGCAAAACATCCATCACGCACTCTCCAGTGGGCAAATGCTACATTCCCCCCTGCCCTGTCAAGACTGCGCTCATACCAGACCCGTTTAGCACCCCGCAAGAGAAAGCAGCTGACAAACAAGCGACTCTGCCCGAAAGTGCAGTTTGGGACCTTTCTTCAAAGACCCCCGGTAAACACCACAAACAAACAAGAGCCGCCTTCCCGTCCCTTTGATCTGAATCTGCCCCGACATGCCGGGCTACTTTTTCCAGCTCTTGTTTACGAGCCGAGGGGCAAGCTCGCTTTGAAGACGGGAGTTATTTACTCGTCGGGGAACACACCAGCGAAACGCGGCGCCCGACGCTCCCCTGCCCGGCACCGGGGGCTCCCCAGGACCTCTCGTCCCACCGCCCCCGGGCAGCCCCGCGCAGGGGGTGGCCGGTGCCCCACCGGGGACCGCAGCCGCTTCCCGAGCCAGCACCGTCCGCGGGCTGAAGCCCGACTGCGGTCGACGCGTCCCGCTTTCAGCTCCTCCAGCTGTTTGCCCGTGGATCCGCTCCCAAAGAGCCTCCCAGGACAGGCAGAAAGTCCCGGGAAGTCCCCTCGCCCGGTGCGCCGTGTCTCCCCCCACTCCTCCCCCCGAACATGACTCCCTGCGTGGGCGAGGAGGACAGGCGGCCGCTCTAATTCTGCCGCCGGGCAAGTGCAAAAGCAGCAGCTGTAGCTTTCAACACACCCGCGGGGGCAGCCCTGCTCCCCCCGCCAGCCCCGCCACCCC
The DNA here is from genome assembly GCF_036013475.1 of Columba livia. NCBI lineage: Eukaryota > Metazoa > Chordata > Aves > Columbiformes > Columbidae > Columba > Columba livia. The sequence goes on along the minus strand of NC_088602.1, from coordinate 44,163,629 downwards.
GGGACGGCCCGTCAGCCGCCGGAGCCCGCGCCCCGCCTCAGCCCGGCCGCGCCCCGGGCCGCTTCACCGCGCTCCGCTTCACCGCGCTCCGCTGGCGGGAAAGCGGGAGCCCCGGCGCCCTGCCGCTCCCCGGCCCTCCGCACAGGCGGGCTGGGCGGACAGATGGGCTGGGGGCCGCGCCGCCTCAGCCCCGCTGCCCTCGCCCCGCAGCCCGGCCCCACCCAGTCCCGCCCGCCCGCTCCTCAGCGGCCGCTCCTCGCCGCGGGAGAGGGGCGATGGCCGGCGGGGTGTGAAAGGGGTGGCCGCTGCCTCCGCTGCCTACCTGCACCATCTCCTCCGCCGGCAGAGTCGCGGCGCCGCCGCCTCCGCCGCCTCCCCCCGGGTGCTGCTGCTGCTGCTGAGGCGGCGGCGGCTGCTGCTGCTGCTTCAGGTCCTCCCCGGGGAAGATCGCTGCGTCCCTGGCGCCCAGCACGGGCTTGAGCTGCGCGAACACCGGCTCCTCGGGCTGCTGCACGGGACCCAGTCGGGCGCTCATGGTCAGCACCCTGGTGGCCATGAGGCAGGCTGGCGGCGGCTGAGGCGCGGACGGGCTGCCCGCCCCGGCGTAGGAAGACTGGCCCGCGGGCGGCTCCGGGCGGGCGGTGGCTACTCGTGCGCTCACTCCCCAGGAGCCCCAGCCCGAAAGCGCATCCACCGCCGTGTCGTCAGTGCCTCCGCCTGTACCTGGCCACGGGTATCTACCCGGTGACACACGCCCGCCTCTTTTTCACCCTACTCCACCCCCGGCCCCCCTCAACACACCCCACCCAGCCCGGCGAAGGGGGCCGGCCCTGCGGGTCGCCCTGCCTACGGGCAGCGCGGACGGCTCCTCCCCGCGGTGTGCCCGGCGCAGGGCAGCGCGCCGGCGGCTGCGGGGGTGCCTGGGTGTTGCTGCGGGTCCCGCTTGGGCCGTAACACGGGGTCAGCAGCCGGGCTGCCCCCGGCACAGCGCCCCGGGGAGACGTGCCCGGCGGAGGGGCCGGTGGCTGCAGGCGTGCCGCCCGGAGCGGACATGGGTGCGATGTGCGGGCAGGGGACTCGTGGTGTGCAGGCAGGGCTGTGGTGTGCAGGCAGCGGCTCTGCGGGCTGGGGCGGCCGGCGCGGTGCTCGGACGAGGGTTTTCAACAAGTGCGGCGGTCTGCCGACACCCCCCCCAAACCCCTTCCGTGCTTTAGTATTATTGATAGTCTTTTAACGAAGCGCTGCTAATGTAGGCATTTTAAAATAACCGTCTTTCCCACCTTTCATCTTCAAAAGGGTTTTAAAGGCAGTCATTCAAATTTATTATTTTTTGTCCCGAAGGCAACTCGTCCCCGAAACCTGCTGCTAATAAATTTCAGTGCCGCAGTGTACATCACCATGTGCTGTGAAAATGCTGTCAGAGGAATAGAGGAGAAAGAACATGGGGAGAGGAAAAGAGAGAGCGACAGTCGTCTCTCCTCTCTCCAGATGAGGCAAGTTTCTGTTTACTTGTTTTGAGGTGTGGTTTCGATGCAAAGCGTATTTCCCCGTAGACACAGGACGATGAGCTAAGCTCCCGCGCACTGAAGGAGGAGGAGGAGGAGGGACACCGTCCTTTAGTGCAACACCAAAGGGCTCACGTCCTTTGGGAAAACTACAGCACGTAGGGGAGACTTGGAAAAAAAGCAAACTTTCCACCTTTTCTGCCAGCCCCGTGCTCCCAGTTCGCAGGGAGAGAGTCTGTGAATATGTTGTGAATTCATTGTGAATCCGTGGAAATGTTGGCGTCCTCACCGTCCCTGCATTTATCCCCTGTCATACACAGACATGGCTCTTTTTAAAACGATTAAAAAAAGCACTTTTTTGGTCCACCCGGCACTCCTCCCCTTTGCCTTCCAGTCCATGGCGAGAGGGATGTCTCAGAGCCTGCATGCAGAACGCTAATTACAGAACCAGGAAAGAGTTCAGCATAACATTTCTTTACACAAACTGTCTGTTTAGCAATATGTAGCCGCTTGATGCTTGTTATTACTAACACAGATCCGGCTACTCCCGTCAGCGCAGCATTTAAAGTCATGCAGGGTCATTTCCATCCAACGCTAACACGTATTCATGTAACATGCGGCTTCAGTGTCCTTTTCCAAAGACTCATCACTGGCATGTCTTTCCCCATTCTAGCCTAGGAACAGGTGTTTTAACCAACAGATTTTAAAATCGTGTTTTGTTTACGTGTGAACGCCCTTCAAATAACTCTAGTTCAGGATTAGGCTTCAAACTATGTTTTCTGAATGCCCTTCATGTACTCTGTTTTAACCCAGTTAGGCTTTGAACTGCGTTTTTGACCCTCTGAAATTACAAGTTTGGTACGAACTGCTCTGTAACAGCTTTAAAAATGCAAAACTAGTAATACTGCACTATGCTGTCTGGAACTTAATTCGACTGTAATTCTGCTAGAAGACCAGGCACAGAACAGGGCTGGGCAGCATCTGATGTAGCACATATCCTAGTAACTTTCAGACATTTATGTAAATTGTATGGTTGTAGTAACTGAAATGTTTCTGAGACTTGCATAGTTGAATTATACATTTTACCTCCATCTGATTAAATGAATGATAAACAGATAATTTCAAATTTTTTTTTTTCTTTCTTTTGCTTTGTTTTAAATATGTACATTTATAATGGGCCTGCTCTGGCAAACGCTTTGACGGGCTGATTAGAACGGTATTGCTGAGTAAACCTGTGTATACTGAAAACATTTTCAGAAGGAGCTCTGAATGTGTTTTAGTTTTTTAAAAAAGGATGTAACTACGTCTGTACTGCAGGTAAACAAATCCAATCCCATCACCACGTTTTTGTGCTAACGACGGGCTCACTCCTACGGCCTTTTGTCAACCAACCGTCAATGGAAGATTACTAAAGACCATATAATTTTTAAAAGGTTTTATTTTAGCATTTCTGCTGTCACTAAGGATTAAACAGGCAAGTCAGATCCACTCTTGTTCCTGCTCAGCTTCGCTGTTTATCTGACCTATACAGTGCAGCATTGTTTAGCTTTTAGATAGTCTAAATGAATGCTTAGATTCAGAAAAAAAAATTGCTAACCTGTTTTAAGAACGTCCATTGTTATTAGATTTTATACTTCTTTGAACGAATAATTTTTACTTACTAATTTAAAGTCAGTTGTAAACTGCAAACTAGCATCATCTCCTAAATTAAATTGAAATGAGAGTTTGTTCAGAAATAATAATCAGAAAAAAAAATGCAAGTTTACAGTTATAATAATTTTGGAACGTTTCTGTTTTTTCACTGATTTTGCAGATGGAGTTATAAGTGAGTTTACACCTTAGGAGACGAATTTGCAGCAGAAAAGCGAGTAAGCTCTTTTAAACCCAGCACAGTTCTGTTCGTGTAAGACAGACGTTCGGCAGAAGCATTCAGGAGTTACAGTGAGTGATTGTTGCTCTGTAATACAGTTCCCTGAGCATCTTTTCAAAATGACAGCTCAAGGTCTTAAATTACTGTCCTGCAGAGGAAAAAAAGGAGAAATAAAATGCTGGGTGGTAAGCAGCTGGAGCTGGGCATGTGAAAGATTCCCTCCAGCGTCTTTGGTCACCGGTGAGAGAAGCGCAACGCTCTGCGCTCGAAAGAGCGTTACCAGGTTCGGCGAAAAAGGGTTAAACTTTCTGAAACTATGTAAATGCTGCAGGTTCTGAGCGGGCAAGGCTCCAGGATTTCTGAATGAATGTAGACTCAATTACTTTGAACTCCCTTGTTCTGCGCATTCCTCTTCGCTTAGTAGTGTTGGACCCATTAGGGGAGACAGGAGAAAACAAGAACAAATGTCGGGTCCCCGGCGGTCGGTCGGGAGCTTGGCGGGGAGGGGGCTTGGGAGCAGAGGAGCTCAGGATGGGTGGGAGCAGGGACAGGGTGGATGGAGATGGGCTCCCGGCTTTCCTAACTCATGGGCTTCGCCAGACATACCTCTGAGGGAAGGTACATGTGTTTTGCTGTCCTGGTGGGGAGGAGAAGGGCTGGAGTTGGTGGGGAGCTGTATGTGAGTTGTTTGGAGGGGCCAGGGAGGGTTGGGAAGATGTGGATGAGGTGAGGGAGGCCTGAGGACCTCAGTTGAACTGAGCCAGACTTGAAGCCATAGGATGACGTCTGATAATAATTTCAGGAGCTTTTAGCACATTCAGAGGCCTGTTCTGAGTTAGCAAATACCCACCTCATTTTTTCCTGTAAACTTAACTAGAGAATTGGAAATAAATTTTCTTGCAAAATCAGTAGCTGTCTGTACTTTTGACCACCCATTGGACTCTATCTCCCCAGGGGAAGAAATGTTTTTTTGTTCTTACTTTCAACTTTCAAAAGAGAGCCAATATGACCCTTTTACCTGAGAAAGTAATTCTTTTTTCCTATTCTGACTTTCCGCTGCAAACAGGATCGCACTACCCACGAGGTACCATCTCAACTCATGACAGGCTTTGCAAATGCCACTTGCGCTATATAATACAGCACCACCACAACGAGGAATGTAGCGGGGTGACTTTCTGTTAAAGCGAATGTGGAAAATCATGAAACGATAGTCTATTGCTGCGTCCCTTTATCTGCTGCCATTTCAGGACAAGCTTACAGAGGTGTTCCCTTTGCTTATGCAAAGGCAAGCCCGGTTCCCTTTTTTCATTTAACTTTACCAAAAATACTGTGATAGACCCTGTGGAGAAAAGGATATTCTTCCTAAAATAACACATGGCACTCCCTAATTAGCTCAGCCTGGCATTTGGAGTAAAAATACACTTCATCTTGATTTCTTTCCCCTCGTAACACGTCAATAGTCATCCAGTTCCACCTTCCCGCTCTGGTGTGCAGAGCCTTACAATCAGGAAAATACCTCCAGTTCCCCTTGGACAAGTCTTTGTTGTGAAGCACGTACAGAAAGCGAGTTGTTTTATTTTTGCTAACCCCTCAGTATACCCTAAGAGAGTTGTGTAAAAACTTCCCATTCCCAATGGAGCCCCTCAGCATGTTTTTGCTGTGCTGCTGGAAGCGAAGAGTGTACCATCCTGAACAAGCTTGGTGTTTTTCGTTACTGGAATTGAACTGGCACATCATGTCAGGTAGAAACGTTCTCAACAGACTGACTCCAGCATCAGAGAACTGGATTTCACATTTTTTTTTTAGAAAATAAAGATATAAAAATAGCAAACAAACCAATTCCTCTATTCCACAGGCCAAGGGAGAGCCACCATTCCAAAGCTTTGTACACACTTTATAAAATGAGTGGTGTACTCAAGCTTCTCTTTTGCACGGTTAAAATGAGGCAGAACTTTTAAAGTTACGTTTGAAGTTTGCTGAAATTACTAAAAGCACCCAGATGCAATTGTAGTTGTGGTTTGTTTTTATCCTTTAGCTAAACATATTTTTCCTCCACTGCAAGATGAGTAAGTTAGAATAGCAGTGAAGGTTTGTGACAACCGAATGAAGGTATGTAAACTTACCCACAAATAACCTTTGAAAAAAAAATTTGCAGCAACAGGTAAAGATCCTACCATGTCTGCATTTTCTGTGTTTTGACCTGAGTCAGTCTGCACTGTATAAAGCCTAATTACAGATTAATTATGTAAATCTGTCTATGCAGAGATCTGTTCGAGTATTTTCGCTCCAGTTTAACTTGAGCATGTGTGTATACACTGGCATGCATCAGTCTGATTTGCTATTTATCAAGGCCAGTGCTGACTTGGTGGAACAGATGCTTCTAGATGGAAACTTCAACTGCTCATTACTTGAATTCTTGGATTAAGAATCATCAACCTGTCTGGAGGAAACAAGACATCTTACTCAGTAGCTGAACCCAAGCTTTACTTGGATTTTAAGGATTCTTAATAACTTTAGGTAACAGCGTCGTATTTATCAGTTTGAGGTACATATTTCAATGTTCTCAGATCACCTGAGAAGAGGAAGTACAGAAAAACTTTTATTGTTTCCAGCCCCATTTTTTGACCTCTGTAAGTTTAATGCATATCTGAACTGGAGGCTGTTTATTACAACAGGCCTTTTGGAGAACAACAGGTCACTGACTCAGCTTTAGGAGACGAGTGTTTCCTGTAGTTTCATCCCTTGTCATACAGCCGCTCAGCTCTGACTTGTTGCACGGTAGGGCCAGAAACTACCACAGCGTGCTCCTTAAGCACGTCATTTAATTATTTATGTACTACTAGCGCAGATGGAAATCTTGAAAAAGGGGTAATTACATGAGATTAATTTAAAAGGCTACTTTGAAAATAACATCCAGGATTTTTAGGAGGGCAGTTTGCCTGTCGCTTGAAGTTTGATGGGAACCCCCACCACTCTTTTCTTCTGCCTCCCCCGTGCAACGCGGAGTCTGCCCGCTTTATAAAAGCAAATGCTGTTTGGCAACGTTTGTTATTGCTGGGTGGTCCTATGCTGATGTTTAACTGCTTGAATACATGAGACAAACCCACATTCTTTGCTACTAAAGAAAGCGTTTTTGGCTCCACAGTGTTTACGCCGAAAATTTGTTAACAAACACGAACTGTAGAACTGCCGTACTTGCATGTTCTGGCTGAAGTCTCCTGATCAGAGAAATAATGTGGAGTGGTTTGGGTTTTGTGAAATGCTGGTCCGCCAGCTGGGGAAGTGGAGCCTTTGAAGGCTTGGATGTAGTAGAGGGGATGTTCTGGCTGGACGGGCTAGGAGGGCATTAAAGCGGTGACACGCTACTTGTTTAACAGTCCCAAGGAGCATAATGAAGTAGGGCAGCGAATACTCATTTGGAACTAAATCCTGACGTCGAGAGCAAAAATAATTACGGGATGCGGTCAGAAAAAAGAAAAAATCCTTCACCTCTTATGCTGTGTGCTTTCAAGCAGGGGAAGAAAGGATAAGCTGCTTAATCAGCTGCCTACAGAGTGCAGAAGGAAGATCTGGGTGGCTTTTGAGCAGAATATCTGCTGTGTGATATCTCACACAGACCTCTCGCTGCAGACCCCCAGAGACCACTTTGGCTCTCCAGAGATGCTCATGACCCTGTGTGGCCGTGTCCCCCATGGTACCTGAACTGCCTTATTCAGAGCAAGGATAGGAACGTAAATTTCAGTGGGTCACGTAGCTGTACCCTTAGCGGTGCAGCAGCAGAGCTCGTGCTACTGGCGCTAATGTCTTCACAATTTCTAAAATTACGCAGTAGTCTCTGTACTCAAACAGTCTTGCATCCAGCACAGCAGAAATCCGCACTAGACATGGTTATAATTATTAGATCTGACAACGGGTCAAAAAATGGCTTTTGGTGGACATCCCAAAATGATTATTTAATTGTACCGTTTGTAATCGGCAGAAAGGACTGGAACAAAAAGCTCTTAACTTGGTGATTTAAAAAGGCTAATTTGACAAAGCTGAAATAAATAGTAGGCTTAAGTAATGACCAGTGGGTAATTAGGCAGAGCGTGAGTGATGTGAGTGTGGTCCTCAAAGTCTACAATCCCACAGAAGCTGGTCAAAACAAAACACCCCTTCCTCTTTCCTTCTGCCTCTTTAGAGGGCATTTGGTAAAGCACTTATAATTATAGATACTCAACAGCTGGGAAAAGAACTAGTAACAGCAAATATAATTTTGACAGCAGTGATTGTGGAAAAATAATATGGAGGAAGAGAGATGCCTAAGAAGTCAATGACCCCACATTGAAAAGAACATCTAAAACCAGTCCATGCTATGTATTAAGAACCCTACCAATTGTCTGGTTTTAGCTAAAACACATAGAACTGTTGATAAGCAAGGAGAAAAACATGCTAAATATTCCTGTGCTCTAGTTGAGTCGATAATGTATTTGTATCATATGATAATGAAAAAATATTTTCCATTTCAACAGTAATTCAAGAGCATATTAAAACAGCTACTATTAATGGTCTTAGATGGGTATGTCTGGATAACTTCACACCAAGAATTTTAAAAGAGCTGGTCAGTGAGCTCTCAGGATTAATATTCAGTAATTGTTAGAATATTAGACATGTTCCAGAAGATTGTTAAGAAAGCTAGAGTTAGAACCAATACTTAAAAGAAAATGTAAATTAAATAATTTGGGTAATTGTAAATTTGTATTGTGACATTAATTTGAGCAGCTTAATGTTAATAATAAATGTGGGGATTTATTAAAATAGAGAGATAATATAATTTATGCCACTCGGCATATGCTTATGAACAAGTCCTTGTTGAACTCCCTTTGAATGAAGATTGTCACAAAAGATAAGAGAGTTTATGCAAAACACATTTTTGTGAAGGATATCACTTGATTGAGCTCAACATTTTTGACTAAAATTCCTAATTGGCAAGTCTCAGCTTTTTTCAAATGGAATATTGCCAGGTTGGTGTATAAGGTCTTACAGGGCTTGTTTTTTCACAACAAGCTATTTACTTTTTTTTAAAGAAAACATAATAATTTATCAGTTTTATTCAGGAGATTAAGTGTGAGGGAGAAATAAATAATGAAGATGGGAAATCTGTCTATTGAAACAACAAATCCCTAGATTTCTTGCTATGTTGGAGGCTTCCAAACTATACATCTTCCAGTATAGATATATATATGAAGACATGAAAATGTTCTGGGCTTAATAATAGCTAGTTAGCTCAAGATGATTCCTCAAATGGCTGAGAAGGATGTAAATCTCATATGCCTAAACGGGTGACCCTCATGCAGAGCTGTTACACTGTCACTGGTGAGGATGTTTTACTGAAATCCTCAATCTTTTTGAGCATCCACCGTTCAAGAGTGGGTGAAATCTACTCTCTCACGCTCGGCTGTTGGGTCTGCACCCCCTTGTGTCTACTGAAATAGTGCATGTATAGGTGATGAGGAGGGACAGATCTCCAGATGGAGGCAGACCCTGCGTGCCTCTGAAAGCCTTAATTCTGTATTGACCATGCAGTAAACTGAGGAGCTCGTTTTAGGAATGCAGGTTTCACTCTTTCCTATCTATTGTCGTCCCACCCCCGCTTTTTTTTTAATTAAAAATAAAAAAGCTTGTCTAATGAGTTTCAACTTATTGCCAATAGGCTTGCTTTTCTTAGTTACCCCTTGAAGAGTCCTAATAGTTCATGAGCACAAGCTCACAGAGTGATGGATGCTGCTTTACAAGGACTTCTTCACTGCACACTTAAAACAAGTTCAATATAGATGCCTAAACAGAGCAAGAGCTATGAGAATGGATTCTTTGAGCTATCAGATCAAGATCTGTCAAGGTTGGAGGCTAGATGGCTGGAATTAATCCTACACAATTTCAATCCAGGTCAGTTGCCCAAAGTGAGGTTGCTTGAGTATCACTGGTTTTGTTCCAATGGATCTCTTTTGCTAGTATTTGAGAATCACTCTGAAGCAGCTTACAGAGCACCCATGGCAAGCCCACCATAGCTCAGGGATTCCTGATTTAAGTAAGCTGGTAATGTGGGGGTTTTTTGCTTCATTTTTGCTGTTGTGTGCCACAGTTCCACAAACTGTTCAGAGGACACAGCCCATCTCAAAGAAGCACAAAGACTTAGGTAGTATCTCCTGTCTATCTAAAGAGTATGCCCCTGGTCAGGGGGAAGAAATAAAAGGGAGGGGAAAGAGAAAAAAAAAAAACCCAACAACCAAAAAAACACAACAAGAAAAAGAAAACAAAACCCAAAACCAAACAAACAAAACTCACCAAAAAAACCCCAAAAAACAAACCCCAAGGCCCCCACAAAACCCAAAACAGACCGCAAACAGACAAACCAAAACCAAAACCCAAACCAGCAGGAAGGAACCAGCCCTTCTGCCATCAGGAGCAGCTGCAGCAGCAGCAAAAGGAGGATTTTCAGTCAGAGGATACTGAAATTACGACAGGGTTCTCTCTTGCTTAATGATAAGGGTAATAACTCAGATGACCATGACATTCTTCAACATATCCTAGTGGCTTGACTGACAGATTTTGGAAAAAAAAAGAGGAAGTTTAGGAATGAGCAAGTAATTTCAAAAACTGACAATAGCAAGTACTGACTTTCCATGCATCGGCCTCAAGAGTAAGTGAGGTTTTACTTCCACTGAAGACACATTAAACATTGTTCAACAGTGAGCTGAATAACTGGATGTCTCTTATCAGGAAGGATAACAGCAAAGTGGAGATTACAAAACCCCACCTCAGGCTGCAGGAGAAGGGTGAGTCAGGAGTTTGAAAGTTGCTTCCCATTAAAGTTTCAGAAGGTGTACTTGATTTTTCATCCCAATCACACCACAGAAGAGGAATGTGATGAGAATATTTCAAAAGCCTGATCTTAGTCAAAACTCCAGAAATCACAGAATGTATTCAGACTCACCAGTGAAGCTAAAAACTCACCAGAACATCTCCTGTATTTAGAGGCCATCACAAAGGTCTTAGCTGACCGACACAGAAGATGAATGAACCAAACGCTACCAGCCTCAGAGACTCTGGACCTCCACTACGAGAAACCTGATCACCCTTGATAAAATGTGGCTGCACAGGAGTCCTATCTCCTGTTCTCCTGGGGGCTTGCAGAGCTGGAGACAATATCCATCTTGCTGGATGGGGAAATTTATGTATTTCTAATGGTGTACTGTAATAAAAAGGCACAGCTGCACCCCCTTCATGGTTACTATTTGCCTCACGGTGATCTCCTCCCATCAGGGAAGCATCTGCCTCCACACAGTTTGTCTAGTTGCATTTACTTAGGTAAGGTATGGTCAGAAAATGAGCAATTTACCAACACAGGAACAGTCTAGAAATAAGATGATATGGGAAAAATGACAGTGGCTATTGGTGATGACTCATGTGTCTATTTGCAATAGGGCTTTAGAACTGACATTTATGTATCTAAATGCATGTGCACAGAAATGTCCCTCTTCTCAAATAAGTAACATAAGTAAGATGTCCATTAAAAAAAGAGTCAATCAAATGTCACAGAAAGTGAACTGTCTAATGACATAGGACCATATTACAGATCTCACCTTAGCTTAGCAAACTATTTTATTCCCCTGAGCTGGAAAGGCATTTGATTTCAAAGTCTTATAGAATGTGTTTAATTTCAGTTCTCAGACATCTATTTAGTAGATTATGTTAAATAATATACAACATAGTTAAACAGTTAATTAAAACAATGTTGCTTTTTTTCCTCATTATTTTCTGCCTTTCTCAAAATATTTAGAGCCTGATCAACAGAAGTAAATATTTTTTTCAGTGAGAAAAACATGAAATACTTTGTTAACATATTGGCACTTGCAGCTTAAAGTGTTACATTATTTTTTACAAATCATGCTGTAAAAAAATAGCAACACAATATGCAGCAAAATATTCAATCTAGCTCTTTCTACACTTATTGTAAGGATATTAATTTATTCAGGTAATGAAAGATATTATTTTCCAAAGAGATAAAGTTAAATTGCAATCATCTGTTAAAACCAGCTTAGCCATTTTCCACTTGTAATACACTAATAATTTTTTTAAAGTTCACCTTTTCATCATTTTTGAAAATGCTTTCTGAAATATTAGAAATGAAAATAAACAAGTAAAAAGAAATGCTTACTTTCAGAACAAGAGACCAGATAAAAAAACCTTCCTCCATCTTAAGGATATATTTTGTTTGTTTGGTTTTGTTTTGTTTCACTAGAGATGCTCCAGATAAGAATATTTACATGTAGAACGTTCACATTTGACCCATAAGTATTCTTGCTGCTGGATGACTTAATGAAAGCTTGGTCAATGTCTGTTGTGTTATGGTATGAAAAACTGCAGTTCATGAACGTATAGCCCATTTCAAATGCATTTACCTGACCGGTTCGTAAGATGCTTAGTTAAGCTATGGAAGCTGCTTACGCATGAACGCGTAACTGATGTGGCAAGTTGGATGAGGCAAGACTTAAACAACACATCTTAATTCATGTGCTGCTTGAAAGATATAAGTAAGATAAAGGAGAGGAAAAGTTGATTAAATCTTTCAACAGAACGAGGCTTCTTTCTCTCTAGATTGCATATTGATAACTTTGTAGAGTAACAAAATACAAACTGTTTTTTTAGTGATTAGAAAAATCTTGCTTCTGTGCTGTTCAAGAGTAAACCCTAAAATGATTCACAAATTTGGCACACAGTATTGGGTACAAATTGCTGTAAGTTACTACATAACTGCATGTAATCAGTGGAAAAAAATCCAACCTGTATTTTATTGCACTGGAGAAACAAACTAATATTAAAACATATGTTTTGGCAGGACCAGGAAAAAAAAAAATCACATCTTGTTCTACATGTTTTAAAGTGTTTCACCACACAGCACTACATTTTCCCAGATTTTAAGTTTTGTATTCAGATACGACTTCACTGAAAAGAGAAGAAAGGAAAAGTGGAGGGACAAAGGGGAGGTGAGCTCTTTTCCTTTTGCTTCATTACCAGATCCTGTGAGTAGAGCAGGCTGCAATTGCACAGACTCTTTTGTTGATATCGCATCTGCATCCATCCCTTTTATTTTAAATCTTACATTAAAATAGTGAAATTCACCTCTGGGATAATTATTAATCACAGTGGGTTAAACCAGCTTGTTCCACTGTGTTCTATCAGCAGAAGCTTTTTGCAATGACCCATTGCAGCACTTCCAATCCAGGTGACGCTATTTATATTATGAAGCAGTGGCAATAAGCTTTCACGGTATCTAATTTAAGAAGAACAAAAAAAGCTCTGTGTTCTTTATCCCAAGGACATTGTGGTACCATTAAACTAGTCTCATGTCCATGTTTCTTTCAAATATATCACACAGTGTGATGAAATGCCCGTTTCCCTCTCCTCTGAATGCAGGAGTGAAAACTGCTCACAGAAAGCTCAGCAACAGCCAAAGTTGCAGCTTCACACTGAATTATGCAACGTAAGGAATTCCTCTCTCTACAAATACTTTGTTAAACATTAATGTATTATATTTTTATATTGCCACCCTCCATCAAATGCTATGGCCCCGTAATTTGCTTTATTGGATTATACCTACTCTCGCTGGCAACCCGAAACTGAAAAGTAAGAGCTAACCTTTGCAAAGTTGAGTGTTGAAGTAGTCGTGGTATCTACACTCTCCAAGATTTGTATAAGGTTGCTTATTATTTTATGAAGTTAGGTGCTTAGGAATGGGATAAATAAAAACTAGAAAACAGATATTTTTAAAGCAGACACCGGAAAATGAAGAGGGAAGAGGCATATATGAAATTCAGTACCCTGTCAGTACTGAGGAGCTTCATGGAGTCTGTAGGAGGTGCTTCAAGCTACAGACTGGAAGCTCTGAATTTCATCCTAGCTGTTTTCTTTCCAAAGGTGAAGGACGCTCCTTTCTTCAGAAATGCTGCCATCATCATCTTCCCTAAAGTTAACTTTGGTGAACACTCGAGATGATCAGATTCAATATTATTCACCACCTGAGGAACACGGTAACATACCCAGTTCCCTATGGAAGCATCATAACGACTACAGAGCACTGTAGCCTTGCCAGTTCCATTCAGACCAGGTCCCAGTTTCTGGTCCAATAAATGCATGTCCAGGATGATGCTCGTTCTTATTACCAAACCCAACAATTGGTATTTCACACAGAGTGGAGCACTGTCGGTACCATCATCTCTCCCTGTAGAAATGGGACATGGCATTGCCGGGACTAGGACCAGCATAGGTGGTCACTGAGAACGCTGGTCGGTCTGTACTTTTGGTACCTCCATAGCTCAGTGGCACCAACGCAGAGTTTTAAGACCCTTACGGCTACATCTTTATGTTTTCAGAAATCAGATAGAAGCAATAAGTAAAAAGAACACAGAAAATCTCCTACGTGAAAGAATAACAAAACACACAGCTGAGAAGGTGGATCAGGTATTCCTGTCTCCAGAAACATCCAGTGAATCTGAAAACTTGCATATTAAAGATATTGTATATTTTAATGAAAACTAGGGCTGTCATTCAAATCAGTGACTGTGGTGCTGTCTGCTGTTGGCTCTTGGGGAGTTTGCACCTTTCTGTCATGAACCTGTCGATTCTTGGAGACAGGAGAGTAGATCAGACAAGCCCATGAAAATGATGCAGTATACAGCAGCCTTTATATTTTTTAAATACAATTAATTTCAAGATATTTTGTTGGCATTTCATTCATCATCAAAAGCACCTTAAGCATGGATGTTCACAGAAAAAAATATTTTGCTTTGTATTAAAAATAAATATGATTAAACCCAAATAATTTAACTTATATTTATGTTTAAAATGTGTATTTATATATAGTATTTCAGTTTATAAATGCAGAAGAATAATAGTAAATTATCAAAGTTCTTGATGTTACTGCAGCTGGAAATGTAAGAACTTTATGTACCGTTTATTTCTTTGCAGTTTCACAGAGTTTAATGGATTGAAAATACTCTGTGCTTGTCTTTAAGTCATGCAGCTATCTCAGAATTACTACCATGGTGTAAAACTATTTCACAAACGTTTCAGCCTGTACGGATTAGAAACAGCATGTCAGAACGAAAACCCGCTATATTTCGTAGGACCGTGTGTTGGGTTTTGGTCGACACGAGCTCTCGTCCGCTCGCTGAGGTTTCCCCAGGGCAGGTTTCGCACCGTCCCGCTGTGCAGGACACCCCAGCTGTGCACCCAGATTAGCCCGCGGAGGTTTCGCGGGGTTGAGAAAGAAAGGTAAGTGCCCTCCTGCTGCTGGTAAACACTGTTATTGTTCTCCGCTCCCTGCTGAATGGAACAAATGCAATTCTGTAAAGTTAATTACTGCAATAATGAAAGAAATGACACAAAATGACGAGGAATGTGCTAATTCAGTAAGACTCAAGTCATTGATGTGTTAGTCCCTTTACTGCTCGTTGTTACTTCCAGGCACGTACTCCTGTACTCATAAATACTGAGTGGATTTGGGGGACTTAGTATTTGAGTAGTAAGTTAATAAAATAAAGATTAATGTGTAAGAAGTGGTGCCTAATGATCTCTTAGGAGAGCTCTGGTCAGTACCTGGGACCTGAACACAGATCATCTGTGATGAAGTATCTGAAAAAAAGGACTGAGGATATTTCCTTCCCAATGTCCAGGAATGAAAACTCACTGGAATTTTATTTTTATGCTAAAACAATTTAACTCCTGAGAAGGAAAAGGTGGCAAGTGAACAGCCTGCACCAAAATATTGTATTTTTTTTACGCTTACACTCGTATCACAGAGGAGGTGAGTGATATTGGATTTTTGTGTGAACACCTTACACGCAGCTTCAGATGACAACCCGTGAATCTCTTTACAGGGCTCCACGGGCAGTGGGAGCTCTGTGCTTGGAAACCAGAGGCCAGTGAAACGCAGAGTGACAGGTCTCCTGTGTGTGTGGTGCTACACCAGTGGAGGGGTTTGGGCACAGAAATGACCCTCTCTCAAGGTCTCAGACAGAACTTGGTGGGAATATGTCCAGCTCTTCATAGAAAAGGGCCAGAGCACTTAGGTAACGATCCTGTTTTAAAATCCACATATAAATTCTAGATGACAACTCCATCGTAGAAGTCAAGCACTTCTCTGACAGGCTGCACCTTTTAATAATACACAAATAAACAAATTCTTCTAAAGAGCTGAATAAGAAAGCAAAAGAGAAAGTCTTGCATGCTGCAATACTTATCTCTAAAATATGATAAAATCTAGTGCTGGGAATTGCTAACAATTTCAGCTACAACACTGAATAATATAAGTAATGCTGCTTCTATTTAACCAAAAGGAAAAATGAAAAGACTTTCATTGAAATGCAGTCATAAATTCCATCCATGAGACTTTTCCTGCAATTAACTTACATTTACTGATCCACTACTCCTTAAAAGAAGCATTAACACAAAGACTTCAATTATTCGTGGTCAAACAAAGTTGATTCTATTGCTTCAATCAAAGCGGCATTCTCTCTTACAGCGGTTATTTCTGTAGTGTCTTCAAAAAGGGCACATAGTCTATGAAAACATGTAAGTTTCTGAGTAAAAGCTGTTTCCACGATCAATCGTAACTTTTTTTTCTCATCTAATACTTCTGTCATTTTCTGCTTTCATGGGGATGAAACTTTGGGGCTTTTTATACCCTTCATCCTTTAAAGTGTAAGCTGGTATTTATTGCTATGGAAAACTTACGAAGAAAGAAACCCAGCGAACTCTTCAAAATTAACCCTGTGGAACAAAGTTGGTGGTTCCTGTGCTGTCAGCAGAGGGCTTAAAGAGCTGCCGAGGGTCTCACATCTGTGAGCTGTACCTGCTTCTTCTGCTGCTAAAAGTTCCTGCAACACTCGCCACTCCATAATTCCCAAGTGCTGCCCATTCCCGCCTGCGATGCCGCCCCCCAAGAGTTCGCACCTTGTCCTGCTGCTGGTGGCTGCCCAGCTTCGGTCTGACATACCCGCACTGGAACTGCCTTCATTAAGCGACAGAAGTATGCGTTTTAAAGGTCAAGAGTTCCCAATCAATCCCAGGAATTTAAGAAGGGGATAATATTGCCCAAAGACACTAAGCAAAACTTGATCTTCTGGAGATACTTGTTTCATTCGCAAAGGTCGAGAATGAATGCAGATTCTCCATATTCTTTGGTATAAGAAAATAACACGGTTGCATTCCTTTGGCTCAGTAAATCTGGCACGTGTTCTATTAAATGTAATGTTAACAGGGAGATAAATTCTTTCCTCAGTGGATCTCCCTAATGGGAGCAACCCCGAAAGATGACAGGCAGTTACAGACTCAAACTGCTGTGCATAATTCTGTTTGCAAATAAACATACAACAGATCGACAACTGATTGAGGCACGTACACAATAACATAAAGATTTCTTTAAAAAGTCTTTTTTTCTAGGAAGTCATGCTCTCTGAGTCATGTCTTCCAAAGACACAGAAGTTGATGAATACACACCAGGAGCAAAAGAATTTGATTGAACCATCTTGCAGATGTCAGAGGTTTAGCAGAGTTGGTGTTCCTTTCTTTTGCGGGAACTAGATATCATACACAAGGATAAATGAAACAGAAAATAACAGCTAAAGTGTAAGAGGCAGCAAATTGTATCCCAGGGATACTGACAAATATTCAGACAACTAATATTTGGATTTAAAGTTGTTCCTCTTTTGTAAGGTTTCACCACTGTTTTTTAAAAGAAGTCTTGAAGGGGAAGAAGACTACAAATGCCAATGAGATACCATTTCTTTGCGTAGGAAATATTCTTTGCCAAGGAAATATTCAGAAACCATGATGCCAGCAAAGTGTGACCACAGAATTCAGCAACAAGCCTTAAAAGTTTAAGTCCTTATTAAAAAAAAAAATTCACGTTTTCAATTTTTTCCTCAAACAAAGTTTGATACTTTATAGCTTTGTTGCTTCTAGCAAGAGACAGAAAGGTGAGAAAGCAATTAATACTGTTAGAAAAAAAACCCTAACAACCAATTGTAAACCAATTGTCTTTCCTTCTTTCCTTTTCAGCTCATATACTTATGAAACTTATCACTTAAGTAACACCAATCTAATGTACCAAGAAACATAACAGTGCATAGCGATTTTTCTCTCTTTGCTCCCTTTTGTTTGAAAAAGAGGAACTGAGGATGATTATGTGGGTTGGGCATTTAAGTCACAAGTTGCTTACACGCATGACTCCCCTTAGAAATTTCTCTCTACTTCATTATTTTTGACTCATGCATCACTGACACAAGGCCTACTACAGTGGGAAACTGCAAAGACCATCTCATGAAGAAGAATTTTGGCATAATTTATTTGACAACTACGTTTGTGGGAAATAACATCAGTAAAGATGATGTACAGGTAATGCAACTGAACCTTTTCATTACTTAGAGAGCAAAAAGGTTCATTAATTTTTGCTGTAAGGCATTTCGCATTTGAGTAATTATTTAAGTGACATTTTAGCTCTTACATGAAGAGCTTAGAAGGTGTCCTCCTAGATAATTAATACAGCCTTAGAGTCTAGTGAGGAGACACAGGAAAAATACAAAGTCTTCAACTGGAAAAAAAAATACATACTGAGTAGATCTACACATGGACTGCGTGAATTACAAGAATTTACCAACAGCATTATCAGTATATGTCCACAAATTACTTTTACTTTTGCAAATTTAAAGATGGACCTTGTTAGTAATTTTTTAAAAAAAACCTTTTGCCGGAATACATCTCTTTGTCACGTGAAGAACTGTTTAAATATCAATAAAATTTCACCACAAATCAGCCTGATTTTCTGTCAGCTTTCCTAGAAAATCACGCTGCCTGGAGGACACAGAAGTTTACAATGTACAATTCATTCTGGAAGCATCAGAATGTTCTTGTGTGTTGTATTTCCACAGAAGAATTAAACACTTTGTGTCTTTTGGATGCTAAGAAATAAATGAATATCACTATCTTACATTAGTATATTTAGCAATATTGCCATAGAGTAATTTAGGTTGGACAGGGATTCTGAAAATCACTCGTCTAGTCCATCTCAAAGTCAGGTCCAATTATACCAGGCTGCTCAGGACTTGGTCCAGTTAAGTTCTGAATATCTAAAGGGATGAAGATTCTACCACCTCTCTGGACAACCTCTTCCAATATTTTACCACCCTCACAGTAATACCATTTTTCATAATAGCTGTATTTTCTAGTGGTCTGTCCTGTGTCCAGTGCCTCCTACTTTATTTCTGTGCACCTCAGAGAGGAGGTTGTCTTTGTACCATCACATTAGGTAGCTGGAGACTGCAACAAGTTCCCTCCTAACCCCTCTGTTCTTAACAAGTTCAGTTCTTTCTGCCTCTCCTCCTACATCAGGTGCTCCAGCCCCTGGTCATCTTGGGGAATCTCTGCAGGACTCACGTCAATATGTCAATGTCTGTCTTGAACCGGCCCGAAATGGATGCAACGCTCCAGATGTGGTCTCCCATGCACCAAATAAAAGACAAGCTTCTCTTCCCTCCATCTGCCGGCCATCCTGTTGTTGATACCAGCCAGGATGGGTGGCGTATTGCTGAATCACGTTCCATTTGTCATCCACTAGATCTTGAGGTCTGTTTCTGCCAAACTGCTTTCCAGCCAGTACTGGCATATGGGGTCACTTCCTTCTAGATGTGGGGCTACAGTTGCTTTTGTTTAACTTCATGAGGCTCTTGTTGACCCAATTTCCAGCCAGTTGAGGTCCCTCCAAGACCCTGCCCTCCAGTGTACAGCCTACTCCCCCAAATTTAGTGTTGCCTGTGAACTTGTCGAGGTACGTTACTGTTCGCTGGTTGCCAGTTGGACGTCACATTGCTGATCACATTTCCTCGAGCTTGGTGTGTCAGCCAATTTTCCACCCACCTTATAGTCCGCATCTCACCAATTTGTCTACAAGGATACTAGAGGAGAACAAATTGTGAATCATTGAGATTCCAACTAGTATCTTGCCTAAAATAGTTCACAGTCCTTCTAGATAATACAGTGTACTAATTATTGGGTGATAAAAGATAAACAGGACAGTCAGGGAAGTTAAACTAGGGACTGTGAATCATATAAAATGTCTATCACAAATTACAAAATTAGTATTTGCATATAGGAGCTGTTTCCCATGAAAAACATGTTAATGACTCTATTCACATAAAAAGTCAAGTTAGATAAAACCATAGACTTCAGGAAACCAAAGTTTATTCAGGAATGTCTGTACAGATAGATTTCTGAGCCCAAAGGTTTCTGTATTTTTTCCCCCGTGAACACCAGTTAGTCTAATAAAAGATATTAACTCTGTCTATGCACTTGGCCTTCCTCACACAATGATAATTTTAATCCTGTGACATGCAATTGCTAGCCTTATAACCTCATTCTCTCAGAATTAAGAAGAAAATAAAAATAAAGAAATAAAGAAACTGAAGCTTACCTGGAACAGAGAAAGTACTGCTGTGCTTCAAAATGCTGTTTGGAAAATAAATAAAAGTGAATCTACAAATCATAAGCCTGAAATAGTTCAATATTATATAGTAAAAAAATACTGTTCATGTCCAGGTAGGAACAGCAAATCAGTTGAAGAGTTATTATCACGGAAAAATGAGGTAAGAAAAAAGAGCTTTGTCTTAAATGAAATCTGAGCAGTATTTTCAGTACACAGTTACTTAAACAATATTGTATTTATTTATGTGACATATAGAAATGTACCATATGCAGTGAAAAGTGCTTTAAAATATTGGAGAGCTTTTCTATATTCTAAGTAGACGGTGGAGTGGAATAAATAAACGGGCTGTGTTCTTGGAAGACGTGGCTTATTTTCATAAAATGAAATATGGCACGTTACCCATTTCACCATTACATGCTACAGTATTCACACATCATGGTTTGATTTTCATTATTACACTGATGTAACTACGCAAGAGCAAGTGTATATAGCCCATTAAGTATCTGTGCTGATAATTAAGATGTATTTTATTGCTTCTTTAGAATACTTGTAATGCCTGTTTGGTAGAATAAGTGACATGAAACAACAAACTATACAAATCAAGGCTGATAAGAAATGAACTTTTTTTTCCACCTGACGTGAAATTCCTTCATAGAAAGTAGGACATAGTCTAATGTCAACTGATGTATATGTTTGAAATTTCCATGAGCCAGAAAAGTTGCAAGGAATGTGGCATGAAACACAGGATCCAAGAAAAACAATATAAAAAGCTGAAACATGCATGAATTTGAACACTCTGAATAACACGCCCTTTAACTGCCCAGATTATAAATGTGTACAATATGCTGGTGTTTATTTATATTTTAAAATTCAAATATATGCTAGTAAAATCGTTGCATGCATTATTTCCACACATTTTATTCACATGACAGGTCTAAAAATTATTTTATGAAGCATAAGACCGTTTGATAGATATAAAAGACCAATTAAAAATAAAACAGTTGTTTGCTTTTACGATAAAAAGGGCATCATTATGGTGAAAATAACTTTCTTCAAAGAAAAGCTCCCCAAAGGATTATTTTGAATAATTTTGGAGAAATGCTACGGTGAAGTTTTCTTCTGTAGTTTCTTGTACCATACGGGTGCCTCTTTATTTGTCTGTAAAATAAATAACGTTTTAATTGTGAGACAGTGAAAGTCAGAAGAAAAACACGCAATCTACACTAAGTCTCTTTCCTTCCTAAATAGTTCACAGTGATAATTGCATTATTTGCTTAAATGTAAATAAATTAAAAACAATTTAAGGTTATTATTACTACATATCTGTATTAAAACCTCCCTATTTCTAGGTTATAAAAAGCAGATTCTACAGTAAGAAGTAAATGATTTGTTTTAACATATCTATCACAATGAAAACATGCATCAGCTGTGCTGTAAATAGATTTCATTTGAAATAGCATCATCTGCCTTTTCTATTTGAGAACGAGATGGAACTTAGAAAAGAGATCTTAGGTGTGCCATATTGACCAACACTTTATACAGAAATACAGTTCTTAAAAATATATATCATTAAAAATAAAATAATTCCGCAGTTTTCTGACAGCGTAGAGAGTATTTGAATCACAAATAATTCTCTGTGAGGAGCTTAGCCTTGCCTTCATAGTCCTATGGGCTACTGCTACACAGTCAGGATTTCATAACATTTTTGTGGCAAATTCAATGGCTGCTTGTATGGAGAAATAAAACTAAAGAAGTGGAGGTGGAACAAGGTAAGGACTATTCTGCTTCAGGGTTGGGTATAACCTCTTGCATTAGTGGGCACTGTATCTTTTGTCTGTCGTCCCTAACCTTGTCCGTTTCTAGTTCTGTTTTCTGTCTGCTCTCTATTCATTCTTTCCTCCAAGACAAAATAACCATTCAATTTAAAATTTGACTTTATTCAGCTGGCCTTATGGTGGGGGTTCTCATCACAATCTCCATCTTTTTCTCATGTAAAGATTTCAGCTACAAAAACAAATCTGCTCTATTTGTTCAAGCTTTTAAGATTCTAGAAATTGAGCTAAACTGGCAGGATTTTCACAGGACTACTAACTTCTTTCCCCATATAAGCAGAAAGTCTGCCATCTGCCTATTTTCGATCCCCTGCTCCAAAGTTTGAAAAGATTAGAACTTCTCAAAGATAAATTGGTCACAATTTCTAAATGTAAAAGCATTTTTTTTCTAGATTCCTACACCATTTCTGTATCCGCAAGAAAGACAGGCCAGATTAAACACTGAAACCCTGGATCGTCTACACAACCTAATTGTTAGCTCACATATTTGCTCTGGTTTGGATCACTGAATAGCTCTGTCACAGACTAAGTTTGGACAGTATGAGAAAAGACTATGGGTGAGATAACCCTGAGTATGCCCGTGTTTAGTCTCATAACACTATCCAAGCAAATTTTGAACCCCTAAAATCTCCAAAAGCCCTCACATCACATCCAAGAGTTGCGACCATTTCCTATGTTTTGTATTATAAAAAGAGCATCTGATGTCCTGCAATACAAACTTCATATTGTTTAAGACACTGAATTTTAAAGTCTTCATCGGGAAAAAAAAAATAGTGTGGCTACAAGCACTCTATTCTAGGGAATAGTAGCCTCAAGAAGTCATGATTTATTTTGTGACTCAGCATTGCAACTTTGCTCTCTTAAATTTATCATTTCAGACATAGTCATAGTCAGAAACTTCTAAACCATTTTAATGAAGCTTTCAAACAATAGAGGCACTAAATCTGAAGCAGGCCACTTGAAATGTTTAAATCCAAGCATTTAGTTTCTAAAGGAATAAAAGAGGGTTTTATAATATCAGGCATCCTTAGTAACAGAAGTGATATCAATACTGGGCATGCTTTTTTTAATATCTGTTTAGATGTACACACATTAATATACATGTATACATGAATATAATATACATAAATACACCTCTTTCCTCACTCCTGCTCCTAAATATATATATGCACACACTCAACCCACACATGATCACGGTAGATTTAAAATGGTACACAGAGTCTGTGGATTCCTTCAGCTATTAAAATATTGCTCACCACTGTTAATATTGCAATAGCATAATGTCATTTAAAAGAAAATCTAGTTTGCTGGGAATTTAAGATGCAGAAACTACCAAATAGCTAAGTAACATCATAAACTGTAACTTGTCTTCTCAAGATTGGCCATTCCCATAGAGAGCTGCAAGTATTCAGCTAAATTAATCATACATTCCCTTGAAGTATGAACCCACATTTTTCTTTTTAAAAAGTGAGAATTATCAAAAAAAGCTTATGGCACTTAGTCTTAGCATGGTACTTACAAATAATGTTGGCTTAGGAGTAAATACATTTTCTTCCTCAGGTTCCAGCAGCAGTTTTACTGAAGGGTTTGATCTGTTTTTTGCTGTTGCGCTTTTTACCTCAATATGAGACTGAGGTAAATTTTGTTCATAGCGTTTACCATGTAGACTAATTAGAATCTGTTTCATTGTGGCTAGTTCCTATAAAACCACAAAAGAACAATGCTAAGTTATTCAGTAAAATTACATTTGAACCTATTAAATATTTATTTGTTAATAATAGATTTATGTTCAAACTACACGTGTAAGTGGATCAGTAAATCTAGCAAGCATGAATATATACTTGCCATAATTAATTAGAATACTAATTGAACACTAGTAAAAGTAAGAAAGGCACATAGGATTTATACAACTCAAATTTTGTATTGCTTAAAGGCTGTAAAAGAGAACATTTACTGTGTAATAAGGAACCCACTATCTCTTTTAACTTAAGCTGCCATTTAATTTAAAAGAATTCTTTTCAATTTATTTTGTCAGGCTGAGGGAGTTTACAGATCTAATTTCAATGATCACGACAAATTGTACTGTTGAGCGCTAGGTCTTGCACAGAAGTCTTACAAATACATTACTAGAAATATGTATGTCTTTATATATATATCAGAAAAAAAAAACAATGAAAAAACTTATGAGGACCTACAGCAAAAATGGGATCAAAGTGGAAAAGAAAAGGAAAGTTCAAACATGGGAAAAGAAAAACAAAAACATAAAGAAATGCAAACTTTTTTTGGATATTCTAATAATTTGCTTTGTAAAAAGTTTGGATTAATTAAAAAGAAACCTTTTCTTACTACTTAGCTGAACAACACCGATTACTCAAAATTACAGTGAAGTGAGAAAGAACATAATATTTTGTGACTTTAACTGGACATCTTCTGTTCTCATCTTGCATCACCATGTGCCAAACATTCTCTCCCCGCACATAAAATGGGTGTAATCACTATAAGTTACAGAATTTAAAGTATTATTTAGTAGTACTATTTATTGCATTATTATTATTTAGAGCATTCACTATTGCAGCACTAGAATGGCATTGTCAGTAAAAAAGCCTTTGAAAGTAAGTTTTAAGACAATCTTACATTTTTAAACTATTAATATTCTTGTTTGCTTGCTTTTTACAAATGTTGCCATCTTCAATAAACAATACTGTTAATGTATTAGCATTCTATATATATAACATTCTATCTTATCTCTCAACCAGAACAGGGTAACTCATATTTATAGCTGAATGACAAACATTTGTCGTATCTTACCTATTTCTTAATACTTGCCAGAAAATTACATTGATGCACGTTCTATTTTCATTGCATTATTAGTACCGAGTTCAAAAAACCCGTCAGCCTTCTAAAACATTCCTGCCATACACATTCTCTCTGTCCACTGCTGCCTTTAATACGAAATTTAAAGTCAAAACAATCATGTTGTTGCCTTTAAACTGTCCCTGACTAACTCGGTTATATGAATGGATGTTACACACCACAGACCAGCTTTATCGAGTGTACAAATTGTTCTTGTATCTCAGTCATTTAATATTAACTATTTGCATAATTCAGCCATGTGTGGTGGCATGTTGAAACAGCATGACTGCGGAGCAGCTGTTTGAAAGGACTGCATAGCTGGTGCCAACATGTTTTTCAAAGTTGTAAACTCTGCAAAGATGTTGCCAAAGCGACACATAGACAGAATTTCTTGATGAAAATAACTCCAGCAAGTATACAGCAAGTAAATACGCCATCACAGGAGATTAAAGTGTACCTAAGCGATGTTTTCCACAAGGGCTGTTCCTCTACTTAAGCTGCGTTTTTCTGTGAACCAAATAGCTACACATTTGAACAAGGCAAAACCCCAAAACTGTCACGCAGATTTATTCAGAAACAGAGCTGAAACCTGTATGTGTCGGGTCAAATTCTCTTGTGTCAAGACCCACTGGGCAGCCTAAGGTCTTCTCTGCTCTGCAGAATCCGTCCCGTACTTGACAGCCCTGTCTGTTTCCAGACTTGGAACAGGCTCTGGAGCGGCAGCTCTCACACGAGCTTCCCCTGTGACAGGAGAATTCTCCAATGTGAAGCTACGGGAAGGAATGTCAGGGAGTGGGGATGACAAATGAGCCCACAATGAATAAATTACTTCGGCATCACAGCCAAATTTATCACGAGAATTTAGCAAAGTTGCCTTAATATTTGTTCTAAGATCCTTCCACATTTAGTGAGAAAGACCTTAACAAACTTGGCAAAATAGCACAGGAAACACTGAATGCCATCAAATCATTGGTATGTGTACTGCTAAACAAGAAAAGAAAACTAGCCCAGCACATTTGCAAAAGATGTGCTGTTTTCAACTAAGGAAATACTGAAAACTTCTGTCTTGAACTGCAATACTTTTACCCATCTCTTTAGTTTCCTCTGCTCCTGAACACGATTTTAATTCTTTGCTTTTCTTTTAAATTCTAAACAAAGAGTTATTAGTACTGCTTGCTACTGTTAGCATGCTACCATGAGTCAATAATACTTCGCAATCCTAAAAAGTGGCAAGTTGGTCTAGAAAGCTGGGAAGGAAAAAGCAGCTCTGGAGCTTGTGCTTGAAGAAATACATGAACTTGTGCCAGTGTGAATAGGACCTTGAGAAAAAAAGGGAATGTAGGTATGGGGTTCAAAATACACGGGAAGAATCTTTTGTGCAGAAGGACATGTATTAGTTTCAGGATAAGCTAAGGAAAGGAAGGTGTGAAATGAATTATTAAAATTTCTATACACTTCTACTGTGTCACATCCAGAGTCCTGTGTCCAGGCAGAGCTGTGCAAACTGTTTACTCAGAGTATTCACTTCAGTTACTCAGTGCATTGTAGAAACAGTTTTGGTAAAGCTCTGCATGTCCCAGTTTCTCCATGGAGGTATTTGGTCCTGGCCACGCTGGCTCCTGGACATATAAGCCAGTCGTGCTATGCAAGCCACGTCACTCTGTAGAGGCTTCCAGGTCTGAGGGCTTTGGCTTTGGAAAGCCACACAGCAATCCTTCTTGGGAGGACTATGAGTACTAACACCTCTGAGGGGATTCACCCAGCTCCTTTCTGTGCTGGTTTTGCAGCTTTGGTCCCAAACTTTGGGCACACAAGCACCCGCTCCTCGCTTACACAACACTCTGTGGGGACGTGGCAGTGCAGATACACGGAAAACAACACAGTTAGCAAGAACAGGTGGGTTAAGATGAAACAAGGAAAAAATTAAAGTATGCAGCTGGCACAAAAACACTGTTTATGTATAATGAGTCTCACCCATATAAACAAGTATGAGGGCTATACTGTATTATTAAATGTTTTGAAAGTCCGTCTACAGAAACCTGGTGAATTTTTGTTAAGGATGCTAGCCTGCTCTGCCTACCAGCACAAAGGCCAAAAAACAAGGTAATGAGCTGTGTGACACATTACCTAGGATTTAATTCAAGCTTATAACACCTGCATTTATGTGTCTAAACTTAAGTATCTACACATGAGCTAGGAATCTAATTTTCCATTACAGGCAGTGTACATTGGAAAGTCATTCAACTCATCCAGAAGTGTGTTGGCTGAATGGTGCTGGAACAAAGCTGCCCATATTGATTCGGCTGCTACTGACTATAAAGCGAAGTTAGATGCTTACCTCACTGCAGCCACCTCCATTTAGGTATCAAAATCTAGTGGTCATAAGCTGAATCCATTTCTCACCTCACCCTCCTTATAATTTACTTTTCTCAGACCTCTACTTCACCTAAACCAACTTTCATCCTGAACAGCCAATGTGCAATCCCCTCGCACACATATCTGAAGTACTGAATTGCTGTGCTAATAAGAACTGCATTTTTAGAACAGGCATTCACACCACAGATCGTGTAAGCTTTCCTAAGCATACACAGGTTCATACATTAGAACAATCTAACATCCTGTATTGCACTTACTTATGGACATTAATTCACATTTAATGAAGATTACTTGAACTATAAAAGACTCATTGAAACCTTTGCATACATGACCAGAAATTAGTCAGAATTCAAAATGATGAATGGACTGAGAACAATGCGAGTGAGGTAGCAGGAGGTGAGGTAACATGTATCGCACAGTAAATAGTATCAGAAGAACTTAATTCCTTATTTCCATTTACTTTTGGTACTGTGATGTCCAACAACCTTAGTTAAAAATAGCAAAAGCAATTTTGTGTGCCAATACACAAACAGGGAGATATTTAAGTACTGAGAAGGGAGAGGTGCCAATCTTTTCCATGATGTTAATTAATTAAAGTGTTTTCTGTTCGGCGATTTTTCCCTAATTCTACCTTGTTAATTTATTAGGTTGAATGCTTTCAGTGCTGTTGTTGTGGAACTCTTATAGTCTGCAAAAACTGTATATCATATTAAAATAATCAAGTTTTAAAACAGTGTTAAAGGAATCAAACCAAAGAAGTCTTAATCATTTTAGAAGGTGAAGTAAAAAAAGGCAAAAGAGTTGGATGCTATCTGCTCATATTACCCATATTTCAGAAGAAGATTCTTATGACTATCTTTGAGCTTGAAGCAAGTAAAAATAAGTTATATTTTATTTAAAGTTGCTTTTACCTGTTTAATATGGATAATTGAAATAGTTCATAGAAAAATGGAGACTGAAGATCCTTCTTAGAAGGATAAAATTTGATTCCTTCAACTAGCAACGCAACTAGAAGATAGAAATGAGCAAATGCAAAAATAAGGCAAATAGCAATATGAAATATAAATGTAGTTTGAGTTATAGACACTACAAAGGGATCTCTAGTAACATTGTTTTTGTTGTCCTGGATACATGCTCAAAAATACATGTACCAGAAAAGCATCTTACATTTTCTTAATTCTGTGCTACAAAAATTCCAAAATAGTAAAATATTAAATATTATACTGAAATAAAAACTTAGATAATCACTACAAAACGAAAAATAATTGCCTGATATGGGAAATGACTGAGGCATAAAAGGGAACGGTGTTTTATCAAGTAAATAATTGATGAAGTATACAAAAAATAGCCTACAATAAGCACAATAGATACTTTATGAAGAAAGTTGTTCTGTTTCTTTTCAGTGGATTCACAACAAGTATGATGACTTTTCTCTTTACTCTCTCTGTCATGTAGTTATAATCAAAGCAAGAAAAATCCTCTCTGTGCACTCAAGAGGTTTCAAAGGCACATAACATCACATATGTGTGTATATAATTATAATAAATACGTAATTTATATAAGCAGTTAAAATGATATATATTTATATATTATGCTCTGGAAGCAGATGCAAAATAAGTCTCAAGAAAAAGCAACTGGCTTACAGGAATCAATTACATAAATGTCAGTTCTTATGTTCTTATGGCAGGGATGTCGTGCACCTTCAGATAATCTCCATATGATGATCTTAAAAAGAAACTTTACATAGATCAAACTGAACAGTTGGAAATTCTCAGTAGGAAGAGACACCTGCCTTTCTGGACTGAAGAGAATTCATTCTGGTGGTAAATGTAATGTTTTTTTCATATCACTAAAATAATCACAGAAGCAGCCAATGGGTGTTAAGTCCATCTGGCTTGTTCCTCACACAGTGAAGCCCAGGGTTACTGCACTCAGATAAATATCCTCTAAAGACAAAGTGACCCTAACAATAGCACGTACAGTTAACTGAAGCTTTACCTTGACAAACGGTATTCTACTTTTAGCTTTCCATACAGAATTTATGATTGCAACTTCACCTTGGATTAGAACTCCATTTTGAAGCACAGAACTTGTATTGTGGAAGCTGAACAAGAAATCTCTGTCCTAGGAAATGTATCAGGTTCTGGCAGAATCACTGAATTTTGATGACAAGTGTTCCCAGAGAAGAAAAGTGCATACATTCCCAGTAAAAGAATGGAAACACAGAAAAGGCGCTAAATATTACGATCTTTACACAAGAAAACCAATTTCACTGACAAAACCAGAGAAATCAGCTGAAGGTGAGATAAAACCAGAGGTTTTCCTACCTCAAAGATGCTGATTGAAACTTAAGTTGTCTCAGAATTTTTGAGTCAGGCACTAAGATGACGATTTTAGATGTATGTCCCCACCTCCAATCTGTACAGTCTTCTGTACTGTTAAGAGTAAAGCGCGTATGTTCAGGACCTCCTTTGGAAAGCATTTATTCCTCACTTTAGCTACCATATGGTCCAAATGTGGTTAAATTATAACTGAAAATAAAAATATGTATCCAGTCTGGAGAAACTTGAGAGATTACAGCACTGTCTTTAGGTTCAAGAAAAGCTGACTCTACATCCCCCTTTGCATAAAGGGGACTTGGACAAAAAATTGCTTCATGAGGGACTTAGGACATTACACCTTGAGTCCAGAGACTGGACTCTTCTCAACATGGGAGTCAAATAGCAGGTTTGAGTTCAGCAGCCTGGTGACTATTCTGGCTGTATTCACTTCTAAAATAACAACAACAATAAAAACAATAGCTACGGTAGAACATACAAGTGAGGGAAGACAGCCGTACTGGGATGAAAGACATGTTGGTGCTAAGTCAATGCAATCTGTCTTCACATGCACATCCTCCCATTTAGGCAGCTATTGTAGTCATCAAACAACAAGTCAGCACAGGGAAAAGCAGAGTTCACAAAATGAGGTTATGGGTATGTTAAAGAATACTGATTTGAGAAACCTAAACCAGCATTTAAGAATGCTATATTCATGTAGTAGTGTTTTGTAAAGAGCACATTTCAGAAACGTTTTCTCAGTCTCTTGAGAATTAAAAGTTTGTGTTCAATATACAAACGTTCTTGAGAAAATTCAGAAAAAAAAGAATATACTTCCTATAACTCTCTCTTAAGAGAAAGTGATCTCAATCTAGAAAAGAGTAGGGCAGGGTGGTTCAGAAGGAACAATCTTCACCGTTGTCTGTCTCACAGTGTTCAGTAGGGTCAAGCTTGATGGGCATATAAGGTGATGGTAGATAAAATACTAAGGATATTTTCTGTTATGAAGTCTGTGTGTTTTCTTACCCTCCTCCCAGGCAAGCTCAGGAAGTGTGGGCTCGATGAATGTACGGTGAGATGGATCATGAACTGGATGGATGGCAGAGCTCAGACGGTTGTGATCAACAGTGCAGAGACTGGTTGGAGGCCTCTAGTCAGTGAGGTTCCCCAGGGGTCAGTACTGAGTCCAGTCCTGTTCAACCTGTTCATCAGTGACCTGGATGAAGAGACTGAGTGCACCCTCAGCAAGTTTGCTGTTGATACCAAACTGGGAGGAAGGGCTGACACAACAGGAGGTGAGGCCTGGACAGGCTGGAGGACTGGGCAGAGAAGAACCTGATGAAGTTCAACAAGGGCAAGTGTAGGGTCCTATACCTGGGCAGGAATAACCCCAGGCAACAGTACAGGTTAGGTGCTTTGCAGAGAAGGATGTGAGAGTTCTGGCTGACAACAGGTTGATCATGAGTCAACAAAGTGCCCTTGTGGCCAAGAAGGCCAATGGTATCCTGGGATGCATTAGGAAAAATGTGACCAGCAGGCTGAGGGAGGTTCTCCTCCCCCTCTGCTCTGCGCTGGTGAGGCCACATCTAGAGTACTGTGTCCAGTTCTGGGCTCCCCAGTTTAAGAAGGACAAGGCATTACTGGAGGGTGTCCAGCAGTGGGCTATGAAGATGATTAGGGGCCTAGAACATCTTTCTTATGAGGAGAAACTGAGAGAGCTGGGTCTGTTCAGCTTGGAGAAGAGAAGGCTGAGAGAGGATCTTATCAACGTTTATAAATATCTCAATGGTGGATGTCAAGAGGATAGGACCAGACTCCTTTCAGTGGTGCCCAACAACAGGATGAAGGGCAACAGACACAGACTGAAGCACAGGAGGTTCCATCTGGATATGAGGAAAAACTTCTTTACTTTGAGGGTGACAGAGCACTGGAACAGGCTGCCCAGAGAGGTTGTGGAGTCTCCTTCTCTGGAGACATTCAAAACCCGCCTGGACACATTCCTGTGGGATCTGCTCTGAGTGAACCTGCTTTAGCAGGTGGGTTTGACTAGATGATCTCTCTTAGATTCCTACTGCGACTTTCTGTGAAAATAAAGGTGTGTTAAAAATAAAGTAGTATCATTTAACAGCTGATCTTTGTGAGGGATCTTTGTGAGAACTTAGGTTGCAGTCCAGCTTTGGAACATGTGACCCTGATATTTGGTTGGACTTCCTAATATCAACCTTTAGATATCTCCAGTAATAATATTTAATCTGAGAGAAAGTAGCTTGTCTGACTCCTCTATATACCTGTTGGTGACAAATTTATAAGTTACAATTAGTTTGCTGATTTTAGATGAGGATTTGGTAAATCACACTATGATAGTACCTTTTTTGTTTTTTAACTGACTGCAAATCACTAGATGATTTTCAGATGTAGACATATACAGTACAGATTTTTAAAAGCCATCGAGATCCATCTCTGCTACTTTGTCACTTGACATACAACTACTCGGAATCTTCTTTACACTGATAACTCTTCAATATCATTGGAATTCACCAGTTAAAATGGAGATAAACAAACGGAGCCTTCTGTACAGATTGCTGGCACAGAACATCAAGTCACTGACATATTTCTGGAGAACAACAGACCAGAGGACTGAAATAGAAACTGGTTCTACCTTTCAACACATGCAATGACTTGCACACAGCACTTTGAAGAAAAAGTTTACGTATGGTACTCTAACTTTGGAGTGTACTTAAAGAAATGAGACATATATGTGTCATTATCAAGGAATGAGAGTCTTGAGCAGAAGTAGTACCTGGAATGTCTTCTCTTTAGAAGTACTGACAATTCACACAAAGAATTATTTTAGAACTGTTCTTCACAGGTTTTATTTCTGCCAAACAGCTAGAAACACACAGCAGAAGGGCTAAAGCCTATAACCTCGAATGAAAAATTTGTCTCCCTTTTTTTTTGCTGAAAATGGAAAAAGACCAACACTATTAGCACAGAATTTACAATGCTGGATGTTAATATTAACGATGACAAAGTGTGAAAAGATAGAAAGACACTACAGAGGCTCAATTTTAATGTGAAAGCAAAATGAAGCAAATAGTAAGTCAGTCCATTCCACTATTTATGACTGCAGATGGACAGGATGCAGTGGCACAAATGGTGCAAATTCAGCTTCAATGCTCTGGGCTTGTGCCTATCAGGAGCAGAACCTACCTGCACTACAGAGCTCAAAGAAGATTTTAACAACCACCTATGCAATTAAGAAAATATCACAAGTCATGGTTCAATCCCTCATGTAAAGCAGAGTGTATTTGACATAGTTGCATCCTCTATTGCAGCTGCACTGACAATATGAGAAGTCAGCAAGAATCCTGGTGTGAGATTTGCACATATGGTCATCTTAGGCACATGAATATACACTGTAAAGCTGGAAACTAGAAGACAGCATGAAATGTCCTGATCAAACAAACGAACCTGATAACGGGGTGGTGGAAAGATGCCAGATCATAGGCAGGATGTTGAGAGCTCCTCTGCACTACACTTAATTCAGGAGTTCTCTATATCCCAATGCTTATAAAAAATTAAAATGAGCTGACTCTGACTATATGGATCTGCAAATGACTTCCAGTTTTATAAGGTGAATCCATCAGAGCTGTGGCAACAATAAAATGGCCCAATCTTTGCAGTGAACAGCATCTGTCTAGATACATAAAAATCTCTGCCTATTTCAGCTCTATCTTACATTTGTTCTTAACAGTTCAATCTTTCTAAGTTCCTAAGTAAAACAGAAAATAATTAGTTTAACAATTCAGAACTTGCATGACAAATTCTGAAAGTTGTTTTCACTTTTTGTATTAAAGACCAGAAATATATTTGCAATTATAACTAGGACTAAATCTCCTAATTCTTTTTAATCCGAGCCATTGTGACATCCATTTACTGAAATTCAAGTTTAATAAAAACTATGCTTTCTTGAGTAAGTTCTGCTTACAGGAAAAGAATGCTAAAACTGCTAATATGCCAAAACATCCTTACTTGCCTAAATTATTATGTAGAAGTTCCTGCACTTTCTGAGAGGGTAACATTTTAGTTTGATTCTCCCTGTCTTTGGTATTTCTTACAGATGATTTAAATTCACTTTCCACTTGGTAATATTCAAATGCTGCCATAAAGTGAACAAAAGTAAAATTTTTACATGGGTGGATGAGCAGCAGAATGTGATGGAAACATTCATAGCCAATACAGAAAAAACTAATATAACAGAACATTGGTTCAGTGTTCTGAAAATGTGAACAATTTTAGATTGTTCAACAGCAAACAATTTCTTGTTTAAATGTTTATAATTTTAACTGATTTCAGCTCTCTTAAAACCAAATAATTTAAAAAACACATGCCAATTCCACCCCATAATCCATAAAGAAGTTGCATTTTGCCTATGCAACTTCCTACTTTTGAAAGCAAAAGATGTATTTATGTTTGATTTATATTACCTGACATAACGAAACCCTGTGTTATTATCATGTTTTCTAAGATTCTAAAAAAAAAAAAAAGGAAAAAACTGCTGAGTAGAAATCACCATTTAGTACATAATTGTTTAGTGTGCACCATTGCAAATGGGAAGATAATTCTTTATCGAATATACACAAATATATATGAATACTAGTAAGACATTCTGAGTAACACAGTTCCAATAAAAGAATGAATGTACCCAGCTGTTAAGCCCTTCCTCTTCCTAAATTCAGTATTATTTGGAATTCAAGTTTTATTAAAGCTTGGCAGCAACAAAATAGATAACAAAAATGAGAAATACTGCTTAGGAACATATTTTTCCTTGTAAAAAATGAGCCAGAAACTTCTCTACACTCGTTTAGCAATGTAAATGTCACTTTGTTTCTCCAAGCTTTAAGCTGAGAATAGCTCCAGGGCTTACTTGTGATGCAGAAATGTCCCTGTAATCTACTTAGAAAACATGCAGAACATTAATAGAAACTAGAATCTTGGAACATAAATGTAGCATAAGAAAAATGATAATTACTCTGTGGCTTAACATTTAAAAAGAGAGCTATGCATTGTACATCAGCATTTTTTTTATATAGAACAAGTTGCAGCACATAGATGTGGAGGAAGTCATTCGCTTTAGAAACACAAATAATTTTGACATTATCATGTACAATCTTTTACACAGAAAAGAGAGGAGAGAGGCAGAGCTAGAGATTGTTTGAAGGCACCTGTTACCAATCACTTCTTTTCAGTCGTGTCTTCCCAACCCCTGCAGTTACCTCTTCCTTCCCCTCTTCTCCCAACAAAGCACTGTTCTCCTTTTATCCACTAAGCGTCCATCCCCGATTAAACACGTACTGCCCTTCCCCTTACGACTCCAAAGCTTTTTATGAGCCTCTGAACTTCTCTCTACCTCTGTTTTTTGCAGATGGCAGCTGTTGCTACTCTCCAGGTTCCTAAATCCTACACACTGGCTTTTTGTCCTGTGTTACTTCTAGCCAATCTTCTTCAGCACAACTTAATTACAGCTAAGGACAGTATTAGCCATACTTTAAAGCATGACTAATAATGAAATGATGAAAACTCATCTGGAATCCTCAAGGTCGTTGCTGAGATGGAATGAATGTGTGGGCATAGAGAATTTAGCAGTGAGGGGTACTCCCCACGTAGAATGCAAAAGTAAGATAAAACACAAGAATATAGGAATAACTGGTCAAAGTGAGGTAAAGCACAGATACTTCAGGAGACCTTGCTTCTCCTCAAAAGAGGAAAAGAAGAATAAAAGCGCCTGTTTTTTTCTTTCATTTTTGTAGGCCAAATAATGGGATAACTATTAAGAAGTAATGGGGTTTTGTGCAGGATACTGAGTGAGATGAATATGTCGAAGCACAGAGACTACTAGATTCTCAGACACTGGAAACACTAAAATTCTGCAACAATTAATTGCTAAAGCCTAACAGGACTAATTAGTAGCTGTTCCTCCTGCTTGATAACAAGGAATTACTCCAATCTTACACACACTTGGAAAAAGCATTTGGCAACCATTTACTAAAAAAAACAAACCAAAACAAACAAAAAACCCCAACCAACCAAAAATCCCAAACAAACAAAAAACCAAACCAAACAACAACAAGTTAATTTTCTACATTTTAAAGATAATGAAATAAGTACTTTCTGTTCTTAACCTCACCTTCCCCTGTCATTTGTTCTTTTTCTCTATTCTTATTACCTATGGAATGCTGCTTTATGTTTATCTCCTTTTCTTGCACCCCATCAGATCCTCTGTTTGCCTGGACAAAATAAGCTACACTTCTATTCTCATTCACATAAGAGATCCAGCCTGCTGTTATTTTATAATATATCTGTATTAAAAAATTCCATTCTACATTTCAACTAAAAAAGTCATTAGATTTCATTTTTGAGAGACTCACGGGACTTTGGAAAGTGGCCTTTTTCGGGAGGTGTGGATTAAAAAATGAATATAAATGTAAATTTTTAGAACAATACAAAGTGAAAACGTAATTTGTCTGTGAAACTACTTTCAAATTACAATCAGTTCTGCATAAGAAGATGAATTAGAGAAAGGAATTAATTTCTATCTGGTTAGGACAACTAAACACTAAGGAGATTTTCTTTTCAGGCTTTTGAACTGAAACATGTAAGGAAAGAAGAGCGGCTGTGATTAAGATACTGCATTAGGACACATGAACTCTTAACCTCTACCACGAACTCTGAGAAGTTTTGGGCAAACCATAATTTCTTTCATTGTGGTTTTTACTTCTGCAAAACAGGGACAGTGATACTTTTCTGCTTCAATTTGTGAAGATAATATTTGTGAGGTGTTCAGTTACTGTGGTGAAGGTCAGAGAAATATTCAATTACTAAACAAGGTTATGTTGACATAGTTAAGAAACCATGAAAACCTGGAAAGGGGGAAGAGATACATGGTAGTAAAATAAAAACATTAGCTTTACTCATAAAAGGTGTTATACATCACATTTGGAAAGCTTCTGAGCTGCCAACTGGAAAATAAGTTCGACATTAACAGTCACTTAGGCAATTAGCATTTTAATATTAAACTTGTCGACTATTCTCAGCAAGAACAGTTCAATAAGGATTTTATACTTTAATATGTTTTAGAAAGAACAGGAGCTTGCAACGGCTAACTTTAAAAAAATTTAAGTCAGTCCGGTTGAAGATTCATATCAATTCAGCTACACATATTTAGACAGATGTAGCACTCACTTCAGTTAGAGTGACACAACAATTTATTGACATAAACTGTCTGGATTTAAGTAAACAAATAGCAATCAAACCCCATGTGTCTGTATCCATTTAACTGATCGATATCAAATAGGTTTATTTAAACTACTACTGTATGTCTTCTACTTTGTCCCACAGCAGACAGCCAGAGCCTGGTTTCTGGTTGCCAGCGTCACCTGAAGAGCTTTGGCACAGTGACACGTGAATGTGTCAGTAAGGCAGGTGACTAGTGCAGCAGGCTGACATTCTATCACTTGTATGCACAGCTGCTCATGTACCGCAAGCACACAGATGTGTAACGGAGATAAAATATCAGCAGGTTTTCATATCTTTTTAACCAGTGTATAATATTCATGTGCTGATAACTAATCATGTCTGCATAAACAACTGCGTTATAGGAAATTAATGAGTGTTATAAACAGCCTTCATTTACACCACTTATGTAATAAATTTTACCCTTTTATTTCTTACTACAGTAGTTTCACAGTATTAGTTTCACCTTTATAGATTAAAAATTACTGTATTGCCGGACTGCACCACACACAGATGATTTCAAGCTGTTAAAAAAAAAAGGGTAGTGCAAATTAACTCCCTTATATTCACATAAACTGATGTTTATGATGATCTTATATGCTTAAAGGAATACTTGTTTAAAGCCTTCTATTTGTGTCTCTTACACCACTGGCTCATTTTCATTTCTTTTCATGTCTCTGAAAATATTTCTATTTAAAACATAAAAAGAACACTTCCATTTGTTATACCTGCTCTGTTTTTGTTTTCCCCCAAAACCAATGGATTATGAACTCCACATTAGGAACATAAACAACAGTTTGTTAATTTTCAAGATTTGACAAGTCTTTTTCTGCTCTCTGTGCTTTGAATCAGAAAAGCTAAAATAAATAGATTTAATTGTGCACATTATTGGTTTTCGTTAGTACGATACAGCTGCATCTTAAATATCTGAAGAAATAGTACAATGCCATACATCAAAGCATAGCAAATTTATAACCTCTTAAACATAACCTCAGAAAATGATTACTAAAACTTCTTGCCAAACATCTGAGTGCTGACAGACTGCCCTTCCAAGTTTTCATCTGAAGTCTGCAAGCCAATGGATAAAGTCTAAAATTGCACTTCTGATGTTCCAAAATACTAACAACTGCATCAAGCATGAAAGGCAATGGAAATGCTGAGATCACAGAGCTCATGGTAAGTGTTTCTTTTAGTCAAAGGCTGACTGTTGGAAGAGAAGGCAAAAAAACCCTCAAACCAACAGATAAAAAAGAATCATGGATCAAGAGCTTCAGCTAAAAAGATTCAGCAGATTCATCCCACTTTAGCACTTAACAGAGAACTACCCTCTGGTGTCTTTAAGCTGTAGATTCCTGTTATAAGCACAGAAGGATACCGTTTAGATGCAGATAAAAGATGGCACAGAAGCTTGGTGTGTTGTACTCTACAGTTGTGAACACAAAACACCCTCTTTTCCACAGGCAAATAATATTGACATACAAATATTTTTACTTGCTCTTTTCCTTGCTGGACCCTTTCCAAAGGTGATTGAAACTGTTAACCTAACAGATAGCAATCCACTTTTTTTTACTTTTGTTTGTTTGTTTTGTCTGTCAGGTTAAGTTTCTGTTTAGTGATCTGAATGGTTCCAGTGCAGCATTAGAGATGTGCCAGAGCTGGTGCAAGTAGAGGAGGGAGGAGGAGGATCAGGAGCAAAGATGTAGAGACAGTGTTATAACTATTGGGTCAACTAGGGCATAATGTATAAATTCATCTTGATTTATGCCTTGAAGGAACATCCTTCTTACTCATGCTCCTCTGTCTATACAAAGACACTAGGACAATGAGGATCCAAATTTGAGGGTAAGTGGTGAAGTTAAGAGTGGGAAGAATCAAGACTACAAGTCTTTTTCGTGTGTGTGTGGTTTGGTTATTCACAATAAAAGACAGAGGGTCAAAAGTGTAAAGTTCAGCTGACTAAAAAGAGAACACAGACTACAAATAATAATGCAAAAAAAAAAAATCTAGATTTGAAATACCCTTTAAAAAAAAACCCAACAACAACACTGTTTCCTAGATGGTTATTAACTGGAGACCCCATTGTTCCTCTAAACAATGTGTTATGCTTTTCTGATGGATATGGAAAAACAATTAAAAACTCTGTTGGTTATCTTGACAAAACATGTAAGATTTCTTAGTCTGAAATCAGCTGAAACATCTGGCTGTACTAACTGTACTGGCCAGCATGCATTGAGGGGTTTACAAATGGCATCACAATACTGAGCACCCCAGTTCCTCCTGGTAGCTCTGTGAAGGCTCCATTATGAACCTCTAAGAACAAAACCTCACCATGATCCTGGATACTGGTCCTTCACGACAATGTCATTGAACTCCCTTTCAAAGAGTGAAGTTTGCATTTATCCACATGAAGAACGTAAGAAATTTTACTGTACCGGTTGATTTGCAATGATCTAAATGAGAATCAAGACTTAAAAGTGTTCCACATTCCTTTACTAATTCAGGAAAAAGAAAAAGAAATCGGTCGTGAAACAATTAAGAATATAGTCTAAAAAAACAGGCAAAAGCTTCAATTTTTCTCCTTCATGGCTGGACTTCACCTTTTAAGAATGTGTATAGTCAAATGACCAATTTTCACTTAAATTTCCCACAGCAAAATATAATAATAATCATCAAATTAGCTGTCTACATAATTTAAAATAATGAGCTATTTTATCACATTAATATCTAGTGTCATTTTTTTTTCCTGTAATAAAAGTGCTCACATAAGAGCCCTCTATAAATTCTTCCAAGATTCATAGTTGAATATTTAACTTTTTCTTCCATAATTAAAATACACAAAAGGGGAAGTAAGATTAAGCATGGATGTAAGTTCTTTATTTAAAAAGTGTATAAAATGCTGTAATTACCTCCAAAGCAAGCATTATGAATCCAGCTGATATCACAAGGAGATAAAAATAAAAACCCCAACCCCTGGAACTCTAACATTTCATTAAAATGTGTTAACTAGAGTCTGAGACCACACAGGCTGGAACACCTTAAGTCAAAACTGCGTACTTACTGAAACACGTTGCTGTAAGACGGCATTAACATTGTTTTGGCTTTTTGCTTGTACTTGTAACATACCTAAACTTCATTTTATGGGAACTATGAGTATCTTGGGTTTATCTGTTCAAGAATTCTAATGTTTTTACTTGCAAACATGAGGGCAACAAGGTAATTCCTAACAAGACATGACAGTTAAATATGTGCGATGACTAAACAAGACTGATAGCAATCATATAACATGATAGCATGTACAGAACACAGAAACCCATAATTCATATTTTTCAAATTGCCTAAATCTGTATTTGCAGATTGCATGTTACTTCTGTTT
Source organism: Columba livia (assembly GCF_036013475.1). Classification (NCBI taxonomy): domain Eukaryota; kingdom Metazoa; phylum Chordata; class Aves; order Columbiformes; family Columbidae; genus Columba; species Columba livia. The sequence goes on along the minus strand of NC_088602.1, from coordinate 44,123,690 downwards.
AAAAACACATACCTTGTCTAAATGAAGTTAAGTCTTTAGTAACCCAAGATTTGAAAATTTGGATTGTTTTTTTCTATTGGCAGGGATAGTTACTGTGAAATTGTGATGTTACTGCATATTTAACTGTTTTATTAATATGGCAAAAAAATTCTGTTGAAGACTAACTCACTGTAAACTAAGTTGTCCTGTCCTGTACAAAGATTATTTACATGAGATAATTGCCTTTTAGGGAAATTAATATACTGTAACACTACTGGAAGACGTCTGCATAAAAAGTAAAAAATTAAAGGCTGCATTAGGAATAAAAAGGAATTAAAAAAGTTAAATGTACACACGCACACATACAAAAAACCCGCAACTTGTTATTTTCACACATTTTCCTAACACAACTTCAGCTTATTTTTGTGTTTCTTAGGGTTTTTTTGTGCATTGTACTAGCATTTCATAATTTTTTCCCCCAAGCAACCAACTTCTAATGTTTCTTTTTCAGTATTTATATCCTTTTCTGCATAGGTGACTTGAAAACACATTACCACTATTACGTAAAACAATATGACTAATGTGGCTTATTTTTAACAGATATTAAAAAAAAATGTCAAAACCGTAATAGATTTGGGAATATTTGCTCCATTTCTTAACATCCAGGGTATGAGGAACATTCAAGATGAAGTGTGGTTCAGACGTTAAGTATTTGCTTTCTTTTCTCTCAAGCCTGCCTCGCTCAGCCTCACTTGCATTGTTTGCCACAGTCGGAACATTTTAAGTGGAGAAATGACACAAAGAACCAAACTGCTGCATATCAGGAACAGTTTGTGAGGGTACTTATTGGGGCTAATATTGTTGGGATGTAACCACGGCGCATAGCTCTGAGGTATAAATCGTACAATTTTCTTACAAAACATTGTTAAATTTTTCCTTTATCGCATTCTACTGATTTTCATCAGGTGCAATGCGTGTTGGTTGACATGACGCTACTAAAACTAGTCACCCAAGGTGTAACTACTTTGAGAGCATAACTACCTGGCAGCAGCACTACTTGGGAGAGAAGGAGTAGAAACAGGACATTTTGAAATAAATTAATTTGAAATTAGCCTGCCAAGGGCCTATCATATTGAAATTCAGAAATTTCACTACATGTTTATACAATTAAGTCATGTTTCCTCAGAGTATTTGTCATATCATTAATATAACGCTATGATGATTCATCAATACAGTGATAAGGTTTACAAAATATCTAGAAATGTTTTCAATGTTTTCTGCTACATTAAGATGAGTGGATTTCATATAAACAAACAAAAAAAATCACCAAAAACCAAAAGGAAAAAGCAAACCCAAATATAACCCAAACTGAACATTAGTTTTTGTCTCAGTCTTGAACTTGAAATTTCAATATATGATGTGGGTACAGACATCAGAAATAAGAGCTATGGAATGTTTACTTCTGATGCACCTACAGATGGTTCTGCCAGGTCAATGACACCTGCAGTTTGGGGAAGCATGTCCAATTACTCTCTTCTGTAATTAGACTATTTTCATCTCCAAGCATGGAACTTCACAAGCACTACTATCACAAAAACTGTTCTAGGAGGAAATTGCACCAGACAAACATGCAGCACAATTCAGCACAGAAAGTAAACACATTTGAGATCTGCACTCAGGGAACAGAATTAATACAGTTTTCACTTAAGCCGAGGCTCACTTTGACTCAGCTGTTAGGGAAATTGGTTTGGTTTGTTCTAACAAAAAATGGGTTTGTAACTGGTCAGCAGAGACAAACTGTTTGGGACCAGACATGAGTTTTGGTTTGCTGATCCAAGAAAGGAATTTGGGGAAAGAGCAAGGAAAGGAGATGGAGGAGGTACATGGACAGTCAGGTTTCTATTGAAATAATAGTATTAGAATGAGTGATAATGCAACCCCAGGATAATTTAGGGGAGTTCGAGATACCTTGAGAGGAATCTCCCCAACTTCTCTCTTCCCAGTCAGAGAATTGAAAGGATATTTTCAGAGAACTATTGATGTAATGACTCTATAATGATCTTTCTGAACATGTAACTGGCTATTTAGGTCCTGTCACTGCATATATATAACTTCTGTTGTATTTCCTCACATTTATAATTTTTAACTCATTAATGTTGGGTTTTCTCTGAAAATCCTTGCCAAAACATTCAGCAAATCTGCAAGATCATTTAACAGCTGCTTATGGTCAGCTTTTGATTTCATATCTTCAGCAAACTCCATATTACTGTTCACTCTTTTTTCAGATCATTTGTGTATGGTAAACTTAATTTTGTCCTTCGCTTCAGACATTTAGTCTACAGTAAGATTTTCTCTCATACTCCACGACATGTTAGTCTCTTGAGATTGTTTAGAGCGAAATCTTGAAAAAGGCGTTTTAGGAATCCCCATATAGAGCATATATGTCTAAAGGGCAAGAGTTTGCATACTTTTAGATCTAAGAATGTACTCCAGTAGCACCCTGACTCCTTGCTTTGATGAATCTCAGGTTAAGTACATAAAGAAATATCATGATTCTTGTCTAGATGAAACCTGTGTGACTACCATCCTGTTTCCTCTCCCCAAATCCTATTTTGGAGTTGAAAAGAAACTCGGATGTGCACGCTGGAAATGAATTGTGCAACGGTTTGTCCAGGTTTTTTGTCTTGGTGGTGGTGGAGCAGCAACTGATCGTGTGGCACACACGGTACATGCAAGCCTTGCAGATTACGTGCATCAATTCCATCGCTTTTATCTAAATACTTGTTAAATGCTTGCGAATGCCAAGCACTTCTGTTGCGTGCGCATAAGAAAAGAAAGGACAGTGAGACCAAGTCATTAGAGAGAATTTAGCAACGGAGAGCACAACTGAGAGCCTCCTGATTGTCTGACAGACACGAGCACTTGTGTTTCTGAAAATGACACAGACAAAAAACCCCAACAAATCAAACTAAACCATTTTTTCCCCCCATGGTTTAAGGCTGAGGAGAGAAAAAACATACTTATGGTAGTAATGCTAAAACAGGAAGATTACCTCACGGTGATTTAGAAGTTTCTCCAAATCTGCTGCCATTTGATTCTTGACCCGCAGCAAAGCTGTCTTTTCTTTATTTAAAAGACTGGTAGAAAGAGGATAGGAAATACAGTAATAGCAACAGATAATCTCTTTTAATCTTGTATTCTGGCTGAAACACGAATTTTCTAAAGCTAAATACCAGCAACAATGAAAATCTGCTCAAGTAATTGTATCAAATGATCCTTCTCTATGTTCAAGCGCTGCAACTTTATGAAGGGGCCTGAACGTACCGATATATAAAAAAATCTTATTTTAGTCAAACAGAAATACTATTGAAAATCTTCATAAAATATGTGGGTTTTGTTTGGTTGGTTTTTATTCTCTGAAGAATTATTTAAATTTAAATTTAAATTATCAGAATCTTCTATTATTATGCCTTGGTTTCTTCCAGGCAAAATGAGATCATTTTATAAGCAAAGTTTCCTTATATCTACACTTACATATCAAAATGCAGATTTCTTTGTTGCATGCACCACTAGTAGCAGAAAACACTGTTCTCTCACCGCTTTTTGTACGACTGTATTTAGCATTTTGAAAATAACTAATACAAAGAAGAACAACATCCAGCTCTCCTTTTTAGCTGCATAGTTTCTGCAGAAACTGTAAATTTATTTTTGCTATTTTTTATTTCATATTCCAGGGCAATGCATGGGATTAAGTTTGTCTTGTGAACTAAGTATGAAAACTGTTTTAGCACAAAGGCATGCTTTTATAGTACAATGTCAAGTTTAATTTTAATTGTTCTTTGTTTTCTTATAGAATACGAACCTCTGAAATGTTTAGCATACACATTCTGATTCCATGCAGCAATTCTAATATAATTAAACATATTTTCATATTTAGCCCCAACATCAGTTTCCAACAATAAACTTCAGACTAATGCATGCATAACGCCAGTGTATAATCTAGTTTGTTAAAACAGCCACAGCGATTTTCTTGGAAGACCAATGTTATATTTGCCATTAGCATGACTTATCTAAATAGGATGCTCAATATAAATTATAACACAGATCAACAACTATGCAAAAACCAATTCTGCATATGGTGTGCAAATATGTAACACTGAATATGGGACAGGAGTTCAAAAGCAAATGTATTGAAATTTTATAAATGGAATGGAGCAATTACATATGTTGCAAACACAAATTATTTCATATTCCCAGTATTTAATGCAGAAATGATCAACAAAATAAATCAAACTTTTCTTTAATTGGCTGTGTATCATCCACTTGTTTCAAGTAAGCAACATCATCCTTTGCCTCAGAGATTTTCTGGCAGTTCCTGCAATCTCCGTACTGTAAATTATGACTGTCAGTTCCTTCTAGGCATTCATTAATTCTCAGAAAAATTGTATGCTTTGGCTAAACTGCCTAGTCGTCTGAGTTATTTAAAAGGAAAGTATTAACATTTATGAAAAACTACAAAGATAATTTTATATTTTCAAGAGCTTTATTTTCTGTGACATTTTTAATCATGATGAAAATGTTCTACTATTTTTTCCTGGCCTCATGTGTTTTAACTTACTGATATGTCAGTTTTTCTTGTATTTCTGTACTTCCTAACAACATAAACCAATCCTTTTAGAGAATGACTCACAAACTTATTACAGAAGCAATAATAAAAGTTCCTTAAATAGTGCACTGAATAAGCATAAACATCAGTGTTCACGACTAAACCAGACATTCATGTTCAAGGTTCAGTTTAATCTACAGAACAGAACCTATTATACTAGTTATATCTTCTGAAACAATATGTCATGACTGATCCATGCTGAGCAGTTCTAATTTTCTTTGTTTATGGCCAAATACAGGAATTAGACTGCTACATCACTCAGTAGCACTTGATGTGTTTTCTGCCATACATATGAATACAGAATTACCAAAGCACATGCAGACTTCAGATTTAGTAGTTTTGCAATAGTTGTGGGTTTTTTTCCATTGTGGACAGAAGGAAATACTTCATATACTTCTGAAAGAATAGTGCCAAAGAGACATATATACATTAAACAGAGCGAGAAAGCAGTTACCAAACACAATGGTAACAAATTCACACCTATAATGGCCAAGTAAAGCAGAAATATCTTCAGAAGCTCAATTTTGGGAAGAAGACTGACCATTTCAGTTCATTAATGAAACTGTTCTGAATGGGTATGTTGGATATCAGCAGTAAAGGAAGTTCTAGCCTTAAACTACCTTACACTTCCATCAAACAGTAGTTAAACCTAATCCACTTTTAATTGGCAGGGTAACAAACGAGAGACAGCCTTACAGCTTGTTTCAGCTCACCTGAATGCAAACTGTTGCTGAAACAACATCCTTTCCTAAACACATTCTGGTAACCTGCACTTTGTGCTGGTACTAGAAAAGTGTGACCACATAAGTAGGTCACTTCCCTAACCTGATGGAAGCGGGATTCTTTTTAAAGGTTGTTTTTTCATGTGGATCACCAAAACAAGTTGATTTACCATGTACAGTGGAAACCCACAGCTGAAGGTAAGGATGAGACTGCTCCATTTAGTGACGGAGAGCCTTAACTGCCTTACTGTGCTTCTGAAACCACAATCTAGGAGTCCAGACAAACCAGCTTCTAACAACCGAGCTCAAGGTTTATAACTTTCATCTGAAGAGATGGGATCTCCTTAACCATCCTTAACTATACTTTCAAGTTTTCATGATATAGAGATGTATTAAATTACTAGAGGAAACGCTAAAAGAAATGTTCCAATGACTTGTTCCAGTGTGAAAACGTGAATGCTCAGGAGAAACGGACTGTGTTGAAGTGATCTAAAATGCCTGGAGTTATTTAAGAGCACAAACGGCTGTTTTCACACTGCAGGACAAATGTTGCTCCACAGTCCTGGTCACTGATTGCTCCATCCTGAGCGTTGCGATGCGTCATATAACTGTGGCCCCAGAAATCCAGGTTGGAGAAGGAACTGTAAAGCAGTGCAGCTCCTGCTTTTTTCTGTTTGCCTGGGTTTCCAGAAGAAACCAAATGTCTGGGAGGAGATTCAGTTTCATTCCATCATGCTTTCAAAACCTAGCCAGGTATGAATCCAGGTACCAGGAATGCAGGACTTACCATGGAATACACTTGTCATATACATTCCCATTGCTCACAGCAACCACCGGCTTGTTCTGTTTCGCTTTACTCAAGATCTAAAGCCAAGGCAGCTTGGATATTGTAAATAAGACATTTAAAGGTGACCTGATTTTTCTGGGGAGTGGAAACTAACATTTCCTAGTCTCAAGATTTTGAAAACCTTCTGAATTTGGGTAATTAAGCCATCTTTTAAATCTCTATCATGTTCAGAAGCCTGTATTATTAGATATTCTGGATAATATGCTTTTGCTGGACACACTAAATAGACATGGTTTTATATACTACTGTTTTTTATTATTACTTCTGTTCAGTTTGAAAAAAATAGGTTTATTTTTCAGTGAACTGTGTACCACAAATACTACCAGAAAAAAGGATTGTGCCTCTGTTTATTTCACATTACAGTGTGATGAAGTTGAAAACTGAAGTCCAATCTTCTGCTAATTTTTGCATTTTATGTTCTTAAACAAATATTACCATCAAAAAATCAAACACAGAAATAGTTTTTGTGAAGGTTTTGTACTGAATATATAATATATATAAAATATAACCTGAATATATCATATAGGCATATAGTGCAGTTATCCCTTCTCTGCAAACTACAGATTAATAGCTCAGAGCAGTGCAGACAGCTAATTTTTAAAGTCTAAGTCAAATTTTCTTTTTAAGTCACGTAGTTATAAAGAGAGGTACAAAGAATTCTGCAAATAAAAGTTATTTAGAAGAGAAAATACACAAAAAATTTCCAATTTCATATTGTGTGGTTAAATAACCACAAATCAGATTTTTAAAGGCATTTAAGAGATTGCTGAGTGATTTTAATTGGACTGATTCAGGTAGCTTAAAACCTCATGTGTGTAGTGACCAAATTAAAAAGAAATTACTTTTTTAAATAGTAAATAGAGAAAAAAAAAAAACACCAAAAAACCCCCAACTTTTAAAAAGTTGTAATACACTTCAGAAAATGTTCATTTGTAGGAAAAAAAATGTTTCTATGAGTTTTGTTTGGAGCATTTCTCTGGTAAACTGCAGTAGCATTGGAACAGATGATGCATATCTCACAGAACGCTAATGTTCTCATAAAAACCTCATTGCCCATTCTGTGATGGGAAAACCTCAGTTAACACTGTATGCTGAGCTTTATAATGTTTGGATGGCAATTAGAGAACCCAAAATGTTTAGGTAAGGAACATTTCAGTACATAGCTTCTTAGTGAGCAAAATCCTTCTACTGCTTCTAGATTTGCCGCACAGTTAGGCTTTTGAGGAGTGCTTTTGGGTAAGGGAGCCACTTTTAAAACCAGCCATTGGTACTGAGAAATTTGAGTAACTGCATTGAAAACAAATACCCTCTCTTTATGAATGAAGGCTTGTTTAATGTCTCCAGTTATTTATAAACGTAGGTGTTTTTAGCAAAAAATTATGTACTAAAACAACAATTACTTCACTACACACATAAGAATGAAATTCAGAGATTTGTTTTCCCACAGCGTGACATAGTCACGAGGCATTTCTTTTCAAAAGGAGTGCTAAATGTGATGTTTTAATTTCTGGTTAAAAACCAGTATGCTAGAGAGATTTCTTTATAGCAGGAAGGAGTCATCCTCATCCCCTGCTCTTATTAACCATTGCTATTTGCTTTTATTAATGAGAGTGCTATGTGGACTAACATAAATGAGAGGTTACTTAACAGAATATTTTGAGATATGTGGACCACCTATAAATTCACCCTGCAGATGCCCTGTCACTCAAGTCCAAAGGTTTTGTGTAGGAAGCGTATCTGCAGGTGCATGGCTCAGTGCACAAGCACACATGTTCTGCTCCCAGGGCCACCTTGGGTCTCTCCATGGCCAAGTGCCAGCACAGCCCATGGCCTGCCTGGGTTCTAAGGGGGTGGGAAGGAGAGTGGTAGCAGATACCCCTAAACAACCTCTCTTTTTATGTTTGAGCGATAACACACTTGTGCCTTCACACTTGAACCTAAGCAGTAATGTCACACACCCGTAATAACCTGGAGATGGGTCCCAAAGTCATTGATGCAAAAAACAAACAGCAATGACGGCTGCTCAGCTAAGCATCTACCCCAACCACAATGGCTCTAGTAGTTCTTAGCGAAGGTATGGCTGAAGATCCACAGAGGTGGGTGAAAGGCACACTTCTCAGAAAGACACCAAAGTATCTCCAGCTCTGGTGGAATACACTACTTTAAGGCCTTTATTAGTCTGGTACCTATTTTGACTATTCGTCTCCTTTCAAGGAGAGATCGGATGGGACTTTAAGCAACCTAATCTAGTAGAAGATGTCCTCACCCATGGCAGGGGGGATGGAACTAGATGATCTTTAAAGGTCTCTTCCAACCCAAACCATTCTGTGATTCTGTGTTTCAGTTTGACAGCTACTGACATAAGCAACCTCGAGTACTATTTGAATAGTCCTTCCAAGTGAGGAAGGCATTTTGATACAAAGGGCCTGAAAGATGGCCTTAGCTCCAGAGCAGGGGCATCAAACTCATTTTCACTGGGGGCCACATCAGCCTCTTGGTTGCCTTCCAAGGGCCAAATGTCATTTTAGGACTGTATAAATCTAGTAGTATTTACATTTAGTTTGATGCCCCTGCTCTAGAGGTGTAATGCTTAAGGGTGAAGGCATAAGCTGCTCTGGTTAAAGTAAACTCTGAAGACCATGTTGGAAGGAAACTTATATGGGTCTGCAGGACTTCTCAAGAGTATTATATCAAAATGATCTGCCTGAATCTGTCCCACTCCTCTTGTGGAAATAACTGCTGTCAGAAATGACACTCACAGAATGATGCAGTGTGGGGAATTCTGAACATGTCTGTTGCCTGTCAAGGGACCGCATTATAAGTGACTTTAGGTCATTTTGCAAAAAATCAGTAGAAATATGGCACAAGAACACCCACAGCCCTAACTAAGGAAGTTGCTGTCGTAGACAGTCTTCCTCACAGTTGCCTTCCTCTTGTGATGATTTCATCAAGACTATTTCATCAAGTCTATTTCATCACAGAGTCAAAACCACATCCAACAGCAACCAACAGACTTCTCAATAGACAAGGAAATACACAGCACTGCAGGTTGCTGCAAAACATTTATAAGGTTGCAATAAAGTACAGACTCATCATCCTGGGAAATCTGCTAGAACTTAACCACCCAAGGAGCATGTCCTGAAAAGATTATTGGCCGTCATCACTGTGCATAGAAGCCAATTAAGTCTAAAAAATTAAATTCACTTGCAAATTAGTCCTTGCTGATCCCTCCACACTCAAGTGAAGTGAGAGGTGATAGAAAACACTGGCAATGATAACACAGGTGTGACTTCTCTACTTAGGGAATCCATGATTTACATAATGGAGAACCATCTCTCTTGATGAGCAGATGAGATAAAAACACAAGGCAAAAAGAACACTTCTGAATCATAGATTCTGCACACTAAACATGAAGGAAGGCAAAGCATGATCAAGCACAGGGTAGCTGTGAGGACAAAATGAAGTATTCAGTCTTGATTGGGAGGGTGCAGGCATATCAACACTATGGTGATTCGTTTACAATCTGGTACTCAAATATGAGAATTCTTTTGAATAGTATTTTTGAAAAGGTCTGTCTGAAAACAAGAAATTGAACATTGTTTTTCCATTAGCTGGTACTTGTGAAATTGATTTTTAGAAAAAAACCTAAGGCATGTATTGTATGTAAAATTAAAAAAATTATAATATACTTTGTGTAACTGTAGCATAAATTAAACCTCAAAGAGGCTACTACTGCAGAACTGCAGTATTAACTATTAATTATAGGTAATGGTTGAAAAAAACATTTCCTTTTGAAATAACTTTACAAATATTAACTTTTTCCCTCAGAGCTAAGATACAGAGAAACCAGGCTTCATAAACCATGTTTAGTGTTTTCACTACCACTTTTCTAATAGCAACAACATCATCTGCAGAATTCAGGGCTCTCCTTGAGGAGCATTAATTCTCTGAACTCATCCTCTCAAAAATATTCCACACACAAATCAACAAAATACTGTTTAACAAACTGAGAAAGGAGGATAGGAATAGTGGTCTAAATCTTTTGATCCAGAAGAGCTTCACTCGGCATATATTTGGTAGGGATTATCACTAATTTATTTAAATCCCATTCTGATTCAGTTCTGGAATAGCTGGGAGCTAGACTGGTCCACAAAGTAATCTGAAATCACCTAAAGGATATTTTAATTGAAAACTGTCATCAGCAGATTCCAAAAGGCTATCCTCATGACAAAAGACTGAGGGAATGTAATGGGGTTCTCTGATGAGAAATCCCTTCCTCTAACCTTCCTCTCACTTACGGTAAAGCAAAGGAGCAACATTATCAATTTTATACGAGATTATATTTTCTCCTGTGCCCCAGGGAATATCAGCTAACAGTTTAGGACGTTTGATTCGAATGTGGAGTTATGAATACCAAAATTAGGGTCTAGTGATATGTACCAGAAGCCCTAAGACATTAGAGTTTCACTGGCCTATGAAACCACCGCAAAGCTGAGGCGAAGTTGTGATAATTGAATAATGATTATTTTTAGTACACAAGGAACGCTGGAAACTACAGGAAAAAAACCTTCTTACCAAAACATTTGATGTGCAAAGTAGGTGTTACTTTTTTTGCGACGAAACCATTAAGGATAAAAATATTTTTTTTGTCAGACCACACTTTTATTTACAGAAACACGGCCTAGTGGTGAGCACACCCCAGCTCACCACAGGACAGTACTGCTGGTATGTTTACCATGAATGCTCGCACTGTGCTGCGGATCCATTTTCTTCCTTAACCTCAGGCACTTTGAAGATGCCAAAAATTCCCTTTATATTTAATGGAGAGTAACAGGCATCTCTAGCAAATGACTCACTCCATCCAAAATCTGAATTGCTTTTTGGAGATGCCACTTCCTCTGTGAACTACTAAGGAAAGCTGACATGACTAAGTTCCTAATTTAGGTGCCTTAATTCGTAGGCTAAATTTAGGAAGAATATCTGGGCATACAGATTATTTGTAATGAGCCATAAAAACTCAAGAGGATCAATGCTAATAATGCATTTAAAATTATTACATATTTTAAAAGCATGAAACTTACACTTTCAGAAATGACCTCACCTATTATATTTACTCCCTTTTTTCCTAGCTCTTCAGAGACTTTTGAACTGCTATGTGAATAACGGAAGATGTTTTTGTGTTCCTGTAACTGGAAAATTTAATTTGCTAGTGATCAATTATTTGATGATTTTTTCACAATTGGCAAGTAAGATCCTGCATATATAGAGAACATTGTGAATTTTTGTGTCCTGGAAAAATTTTTAATATGTAATTTATAATACAATTTATACAACGTAATTTATAATACAATATAATACAATTCTTTTATTAAGTCCAGGAAAATATTAAAAGCACTTGATTCTGGAATAAAATCTACCTATTCTTACTGAATCAAAGTTCAGCCCAGTGAAAGATATCTTGTCAGGAAGTATGAAATAATATCTCTGTTTATTTATAAATGTATTGATTTATGTATATATTTATCCAGATAAAAAGCATTTTTAGGTATTCCTCAAGGCATGACAAATACTATCCCAAACCACCAAAACACTCTGAATAGATACATAGCTAATAGAGTACGCAGCATAAAGTATTTAGCTATGCTGAGTCCTAATTTTTCTATTTTCATTGCTTCAGCAGATTTGTCAGAAAAAACCTGTGTTTTTCATATAATTACTTCATAATACAATCGCATTAATGCTTCATAATTGTTACCGTATGTGCTTCCTAAACCAAGATACCACATAAACGCTCAATATTTAAAATGCTAATTCTTCTGTAGTGCAGTGGGACGCAGCTATTGACTTCCCTGAAAATCAAGGGATTTCATAACAGTTTACTTGGCAACCACATGTTAAACATAGTCTATACAGCTACATGACAGTGGTAAATTGCTCAGTAGTCAGAGAATTCTGACAGCTGGATATAACAGCAAATCAGAGTCTCCACTAGAGGAAGTCTGCTCGAGTTATGCCCAAAATACCCTTTGCTGGTGCACTAGTCTATTATTTTTCTCTGACTTGATTTCTTATTTTTACTTTGGTACATCTGGTGTGTCATTCTTTCCTATCACTCTTCTGAACATCCCTCTACTTCATGAGAGCTCTTCTCAACTCCAAACTCACTTGAAACTTGACTGATGTTGCTGCTTTTCCAAACCTAAAGCAACTTTTTTGACAGTGTGTGAGAAATCACAGGTGCCAGAGTTCCAGCATAAAGACTGGACTTAGTCAATGAGGGAGTGTCAACATCTCCTACTTCATGGCCAATAACATAATTGTTTTCTAATGATAAACACAGAAGTGATTTTACTTTCAGTTTAAAATAAAGAAACAGTGATTTTAATTACCTGACATCTTTTTCAAGTTGTGTAATGTGTTCCTTCTGTTGACTTATTTGAGAATCTCTCTGTTGCACAATTTCAATGAGGTATTTGTACGGCTGTTGTACTTGACTCAACAAAGAATTTGCTCTGTCGAGCTGCCAAAAGAAGAATTATTTCTACTGTAAACTTGATAATTTATAAAGCACAATTATTTGATTATTAGTAAATTACTACTGGATATTATTGATTATTACCCATTGCATAATAATATAAAACCCAAACCTGTTATTTCACAAAACAAAACAAAACACAACTCAAATTACTACCTAGCACATTATCCTCTCATTTTTCTGTTCCAATTATATGATATTTTCACTGCAATCATGCTACCACTCTCTACATTTCCCTAACCTGCATTTTCAAGTGTTTTCATGTAACAGCTTCTGTTGATGAAAAAAATTAGTATAGACAAGGCATCTGTTTGTTCACCTTATTGATCACAAGTGAATTTTTAAAAACAGCATAGTATTAGAATAGAATTTTCACCTTGGAAACTTAATCTAAATGAAAACACAGTAATAATGGAAGAAAAGTCCCCTTTCCTCCAATCAATTACTGTGTATAAGCAGTGAAATCCAAGGGGATGTTCACAAGAGTATTATAAAGTAAGTGTCATACCCATAAGTAGGAAACAAACCTTTCTAGCCCTATTCCCTGAACAAATTAGGATCACTAGGTCTAAAAAGCTTGCATGATATGCCTTGCATCTTGAGCAACGTAACAAGATAATGCACTAAAATACGTACAGAATTAAGATCACATATCAAGACTTAGCAGTTTCAGCAGCTGGTGTACACATGAGTCAAGAACATTAACTAGACTTTCAAAAAATAAATTAAAATATTTTAAAAGTTTAGAGACAAACAGGTCTAATGGAATGAATTTAATGGAAAATGGTTAAGCTTTCCAACTAGTTTATAAAATTTCTTGATAGATTAAACAATCTACATTTGCCAAATTCGACTCAGGAGACAGTTTTCTCATTTTATGTTGTTCCAAAAAAGCAGAGGAAAAAAACCCAACCAACCAACCAACCAAGCAACCCCTTCCTATACAACTAGCCCATTTAAATAATATTTCAGGACTTTCCTAAAATCAGATTTCCCTCCTATTCACAATTTTCAAAACATGAATGTATTTCCTTTTTTATCTGATGCCACTATATTTTTATTGAAGTTTTACTTTTGCCCTCTATACTGTATCAAATGTGCAAAGAACTTATAATGGTTCACATTTATGAAAAAACAGAATATAGACAAAAGTTTGCTTGCTCACCTTACTGACCTTACTAAAAGGGGAGTTAACTCCATGCTTTAAAAAGTGAAAGGAGAGACAATAACATTTCACTTCTTCTAATTAATGCAAATCCTTCAGTATTATTTAAATACATTAGTTCCTTCAAGAAACACCTATTCTAGTTCACAGTGAAATTCCATGTTTATTGTAGAGAAGTAAAGAGAATCATCTTCTTGAAGAAACTCCTTGTCTTCAATAAATTGATAAGCAATTTTAAAAGCTATTGTTTTTTCTAAGAGTAGAAGTTATCAAAAAAAGATCTCTTTGAAGAAGACAATAGAGAGTCTTCACATGACACACTGGTAATTCCGAGACATGGAGTAGTTATCTCTAGGATGGTCTAAAAGTTGCAGTATAAAACCTTGAGGCTGCCATTATAGGAGAACATTAATCAAACTGATCTTGTTTGGAATCCTGTTCTTGATAGCCTACAGACTTTCAAAGGATGCTGTCACCACACTGTGAAGCTCCTCATTGTTCTCACTGATAAGAACTGAAGTACTTTAGTGGGACAAGCGAGGTGTTCTAAGCTTGGTTTGATGCTGCTAAGTCATCTGTTGTTAACTTGCTAATTTTACCAGCTAAAAGCATGTTGCTGTTCTGAAGAAAGGCTGTACCATCCCTCTGCATGGTGGTGCTTTGCTGCTCATTTGATTCCATAAAATTAAAAGCAGCTGTCATTAAATTTTAATCAATTAAGCATTAAATGCATTTAATGGCTCAATTTTACTAACATACACAAATGTATATAAATTAAGCATTATCCTTGAGAAAAAGCACTATCCTTTTGTAAGCAACTTTGATTTCTTTCTTCCTTCAAGTACAAGATTTACTTAAATATTTCTGCATCATTCTTTTAAGAGACAAATCTGAGACCTTGTAATTAGGCATTTATTATTTACCCCTCAAGGGACATCTCTATCAAGCTGAAGGATTTCATAATTGATATATATTCTCTTTCAGAGCAAGATGAAAATCTGCTTTTGGTAAAAGTGTTTCAATCAAGGCATACGAAAAGCACAAATACAATGTTATGATGAATGCTTGAAAAAGCCATTTAGCATCAAGCCAAATGTATTGGCTTAGCAAAATTCTTTATTTAGGGTATTGCTTTTACTATATACTGACTCAGTATTTGATTTTTAAGCCTCCCAAAGACCATATTAGCCTTCTAGACGCAAGGGACTGTCTATCCATCAGTTCCAGCACTGTTCTTCAAAACCTCTGCAAAGTGAATTCATTCCAAAATTTAGATTGGGCACTAAATGTAGTAATTGCAGATCACCACTTTGCAGAAGCTGATACATAGCCTTCCACTTACTGAAACTGAGAGTAACATAAAACGAGCTGCAGAGGCAATAAACTGATCTATAACCAGCTGAGGATCTTTCTTGTAACAGGTCATTAGAATTCTTTTATTCTGTTTGTCCTATACACTGTCAACAAACCTCTGTAGTATGAAATAAGTCTCAATACCTTCTTTGACATTGCAGATGACTGCTATACAAAACAACAGAAAGAGGACTTTAAAGGAAAATTGTTTTCTAATGCTGTATCACAGACCTGAAAATAGATAGGATCCTGCAAAGTCTGACAAACTACAATGGGATTGACTGAAACCCAACAGGTTGCTTTCAACATCTGGGCTTTTCCACTGGGTTTCAACTTTCAGCAGGCACATTATATCAGACTTCCACCAAATGAATGAAATTATGCAGAAGTCAATATTTTGTCCTTGGTAATGCTTGACTTTCCCAGAAGATCAATATGATTCCTCTCTATAAAGCTCTACAGCAATTAGTTGAAGACAGTCTGAAAAATAATCTTAGAAAGAGCATCACTTGTAGTTATTGAAATATTTTTCTTTTCCTCCCTCCTTTAAAGAGGTATTTTTTAAAAGTTGTACCATAAATACTGCAGTGAAATCCCAGTATTTAATCAAAATTCGAAAGAAAAGTTTGTCCAATCACTTTGGCAGCAGCTTTCAATCCATCCTCTTTTAATCTAAATGACTGAGCAAACTGTCAGCCAAAAGAATAATAATTGGCTACCTGAACATGCTGTAGTCAACAGGATCACTATTTTGTTCTTAAAAAAAAAAAATATATATATATATATATATATATGTTTATATATATATATAATTAAGAATGATGATAGTTTGGAGTAAAACCCTACCCTAGCTCAGGGGATGCAGTAAAGACAGCAAAGAGAAGTTTAAGAATTTTAACTACATAAAGAAAGATAACAGATAGTAACAACATACAAAATTCAGAAAATTTACAAGAGAAGCTACAACTTCAAGTAGAAATTCGATACCAGCAGCCATAAAACTCTCAGAATTAAAAAAAATGGGAGTGAATAAATCCTAGAAACAGTACAACCTGCTATGGCAGAGATACGGTAAAACTGCATTAATGCTGAGGAAAATACAGAAGTTTTCAATAAAATCTTCTGCCCTCTGTTTGAGAAGAAGTCAGATGATGAGTTTGTACAACAAGAGAATGATGAACTATCTTCCAGTCCATTAGTAACAATTGTAAAGTCTTTGTGAGCATATTGAAGGATGGCAAGCAGCATTGCTTCAGTAATTGATAGCAAGCTAAATGGCCTATAATCATATGCAAAACTAAAAAGAAGAGGAAGAAAGAAATCTGATTAAGCATTCAGACCTGAGTGCCAGACATGAGTTTAATAGAAAGCAGATCTTAAAAGATTTTACTTAACCTTATGAATTTGATGTTAATAGGCTTAGTAGCTGTGCATTAGCTATCTGCAAGACATTAATTTAACTTAGTACTGGATGACATTCTGATTTAAACTATACAATTATATGACAAAATATCAAGAAAGGGCTACATGATATTTCATGGGAGAATAAAAATGAGGTGAAGATATTTCAGTGCAATTTTGCAGGAATTGGGACTAAGGTCACTGGTACTGAATCTTTTATCAGCGATCTAAAAGCAAATACAAAACCACTGTGGGTAAGAAGAAATGTATTGAAGTGGAAATCAGACAGATTTAAGTAGGAAATATAGCATAGATTTTAACTATACTGAAAGAACAGTGATAGAGAAAATGACCAATGATAACACTATATTCACAAATCTCTTGAAAGATATGTTAGTCAAATACAAATTACTAGGATATATCTAAGAAGAATTCATAATAAATTATAGCAATGGTTAAAAAAAGCTTTACAAAAACTTCACTGTTCATGTATCTTCCAGTGAAATAATATATACAAAATAATATAAAATACATAAAATTAATGTAATTTTAAAATATATAGAAAATGCAAGTATTTGCATTGTGAAGTACCTTGGTGTAGTTATACTAAATTATAATTGCCATGGTTTTAAAAAAATCAAACTGTTAACCACATTCCTGAACCAATCAGCCTAGAAATTCTATATGGAGACAACATCTAATAGCAAATTCAGAAGTTCTTTGGTTCCTAAGAAAAACTTAGAAAACAATCTTAAAAATATTTCCAAAAATTAGTTCGCCCTAATTCTGGGAGATTTCAAGCTGAGTTCTGTTTAGTGTTTGTTCTCTGTGTCAATGTAATAAGTCATTTCAAGTATTATATACAGAATTTTAAAATATCATGAAACTAAACTAATTGTAACAAAGTAAAAAAAAAAAAAAATGTTCAAAAAAGCAGCTTATGTTAAACATTCCCTAGATTTGTATATTCAAAAGACTCAAGAACTGAACAATGTGGAAAAGGACTTAAAGAAATATCTTCAAAAGTGATTTAAGAGAAGAGCTGTGTAAAAAGTAATGAGGTATTCATTGAACAATTAAGTATCAAACAGAACAAACTAGTTTGGCTAGCTGGTCTCCTCTTCAGAAATCAGAACACTGTCTGTCTGGTTTACATTCTTGTTTAGCCTGTAAAGTAATCCCTCTTTTGATCTTCATTTCAAAATACAATATAAACTTCTTTGAAAAAGTTTAACATAGAGTTTTGGCTAATTATGAGGCCATTTTTTGACATCAAATAGATAATAAACACTCTTTAGAAAATATTTCATTTTATGAACAGCTGTTCTGCAATGTTTATAGTCTCTACAGATTTGATTTTTTATGTAGCAGTAATTTACCTCTTGTGAAATCTGTGTTACTTGTTCCTTCTGATGTTCCAGATCTTTTACAAGCAACGAGTTTTGCTTTTCTAGCTGCAGTAACCTCCTTGCCAAGTGAACACTGTTCCAGTAAAAAGAAAGATCAAGTTGAGTTTTTTCCAAAATATGCAAAAGAAATTCTCACATTTATACTTAAGAACTTGATCGCCTTAATTTTTCACCAATGCTTAAATACTAGTATCTAAATCACATGGTGAAACGTGCAGAATGGTCAGTTAGAAGAACAATGAAAATATTACAAAATTTAGCAGCACTGAAATAGCATTCGCACAGTTATGCCATTGTAATATTTTACAAAGTAATTACCTACAGAATTCTTACAATACTACACAATTGCAGTAATCATGCCAAAATGTTTAATTATGAATATTTACTTTTTAGCAATTTTAGGTAATACTGTAAATGGCTTCCCTTCGCGTAATTTTTAAAAAATGCATAATAATTTATATTTTGTAGTAGAACACTGAAAAATGTGGTATTTTATCATTTTCAAAACAGAGGCACCATTGTTTTGTCTGACAATTAATATGCTAAATAATTAATGTTCTTGTCACTCAAAAATAACCAAACCAACTCTTCAGCAGATCCATAAATTAACTTAGAAGAGAAAAGATTACTGAGTTACTTAAACACCCCAGTTAAAAAATTAGATCCTCAAGCTCTTGCATGTTTCTTGTTCCAAGTCAAAAGAGTTCATCATCAATTCAGCAGCGTAGTTCGAAAGGCAGCAATGCAACGATTCAGTACTTAATTGCAGAGCCTAATTCCAGACATCTAACCTGGTCTTTCAGGCTGTTCTTAATCACCTCATCCTATTCCATACAGTCTGTAGAGCCTGACTATATTCCACCACAATGGACTCCAGGATGGTGAACTGAAATGTACTCCAAACTCCATTGACGGTATTGATTAGAACTAAATTGGTTATAATGGGACATTAGACGTCAAGTCTCTGTAAGTCTCCAAATAACGGTCAGCAAAGCGTTATCCAGTTCTTCTAAGCTCAGAAAGTATCTTTCAAGCACATCTGAAATCCTGGTTTATTAATTTTCAGATTCACCATTCAAAGGTGACTTAGCAGAATTATTTTATATGTAAGTAATAACTGACCCTAATAAGGTGGGGGAAAAGAAGGATCTAAGCTGAAACTGAGAGAAGTTCCCAAACTATTGACAGAGGAGGAAGGAACTGAAGTTTTAGGAAATGATGCCTCCTGAAACAGACATACAAGAGTATTTCTGATCCCCGCCTCCTTTTTTTATCTTGAATTTTATGCAATATAAAAAGAAATCTTACAAGTAAACAATCCAAAGAGGCTAAAAAACATGGAAGAGCAAACTAAGCCATGCCCAAGTTAGGTACCACATAAAATCTTTATGATATTTGTCAGCAATACGTGAATCAGTGCACAACAGGTCTCATCTGACTGACAATCATATCAACAACACTTTCTTGAAAAACAAATACAAAGGACAGAAGAAGTAATATGTGGCCCACAAATCTTTGTTGCAGACCATCATTTGCCTGTAATTCTCATTAGGAACTTTTGATGTTAAAAAATCTTTGTCATGGAGAAGGTGGAGGCTAAGAGGACAAAACCAATTAAACTAACAGCTATCTGTGACAAAAAATTGACTTCCAGCTCCTGAATAATAGAAATGTACACTGTGAAGCTATGGTTACATGTTTAGATGTGTTTTTCTACTCTTTTTGTGTGTCCACCAATGATGGTGGAGGTTCTCATTTTTGTAGAAGAGAGCATGGTCACAATCTAGCAATAACACAAACTATGCAGTTGACTTTCCTGCATTTGAGAAGATTGTAGGCACACTCGAAATGCAAGGAATGAGTCTGATTCTGGGAGAACCACCTTCTTAATTGTGGTGTCTCTCCTCTGCCAAAAAAAAAATCGCATTGCTCTGACCCGATATTGTGAAGGACGTAGAATCTCTATCCATATTTAAAATCAAAACTTAGCTGTACAAGCTGTAGAACAACTGGATTTGCTGTCAGCAGGGTGTTGGACCCTGCTGACCTCCAATTGTTCCTTCCAACCTAAATCATCCCACTGCTCCTTTATAAAAATCTGAGGTTATGTTTTCTTTTAATACTACGTATACCCATTTCAAACAACAGCAAAATAAGTTTTGCTGTGGTAGAAGTTTAAAAATAGTATAAATAAATCTTCATTCCCTATACTTCACAGAGGGTTGTAGCTTTTATGCTCACAATGAGCCATTCAAATGTCACTATTATTTCTTAAAGAAAGTGTGCAATATAAATCTATTATTTAAAAGTTACTGTGATCTAGAAGTAAGTTATTAAGCCTACACATAATTTTTATCTATTGATCAAACAGTACCAGAGCAAACTGAAGAAATATAACTGGAATCAAATGCTGTATTTACAAAGATGAAATAGTGATGCTTGAAACCTTGGCCTTCTTAATTTCCTGACAGATGCGTTATTGTTACAATTACATACAATCATTTTTAGGGTATTAAAAACTTATTTTGTATTATATAAATGTAAACAATATAACTAGTCTGTTTTTACAGATGTTTAGTTTTATACAATTCAAATTAATCTTTCTGAAAGACAAGGACCTAGAAAAATATGTATATGCTCATTTACATGCATCAATCACACCAACAGGTCACAGAATCACAGAATGTTAGGGATTGGAAGGGACCTCAAAAGATCATCTAGTCCAATCCCCCTGCCAGAGCAGGAACACCTAGATGAGGTTACACAGGAATGTGTCCAGGTGGGTTTTGAATGTCTCCAGAGTAGGAGACTCCACAACCCCCCTGGGCAGCCTGTTCCAGTGCTCTGTCAGCCTCACTGAGAAGAAGTTTCTTCTCAAATTTAAGTGGAACCTTTTGTGTTCCAGTTTGAACCCATTGCCCCTTGTCCTATCGCTGATTGTCACCGAGAAGAGCCTGGCTCCATCCTCGTGACACTCACCCTTTATATATCTGTAAACATTAATGAGGTCACCCCTCAGTGTCCTCCAAGCTAAACAGACCCAGCTCCCTCAGCCTTTCCTCATAAGGGAGATGCTCCACTCCATTAATCATCTTTGTTGCCCTGCGCTGGACTCTCTCCAGCAGTTCCTTGTCCTTCTTGAACTGAGGGGCCCAGAACTGGACACAATATCCCAGAGGTCCTAGTCTTCATTCCGTTCCTGTATACTTAAGTAATTAAAAAAATTCTTAATGTTAATCAAACTGGCTGGATTCTAAGACAAAATATAATGCACGTATCTTTATTTCGAACAAGTAAATTCAGGAGGCACTTTTTTACCTTTGCTTTAGTCGCCTTTTAGCTGTTGTAGGAACATTAGCACCATACCCATATGAGAAGAGAACCCTTTCAGCTTCAACTTCATTTTCCACTGCAAAAAATTCCAGAAAAGTACTGCTGAAGAACATAGTTACAGTGAAAGAACTTACAAACTTCTAAGAAATTCTATTTATAATTATGCACCAATGTTTTTCTACAAGATGAATTTTCAGTTGGTACAGCATTCTGGACTTCAGTAGAACAATTTTGTTCAGAATTAGCATTAATATAGTGCCATACATTAATTTCTCACAACACTGGCAGGCTTTTCACTTTTTATTTTTCTGATTAACATTACGGAATATGAAAGTAGAGGAAGAGAGTTTGGTGTCCTTGAATATTCATATTATCGGTATAGTCACAAAATACATGTTAATAGTGTAAGTTTAATTCAGTAGTACAGGGTTAGGTTGCTTAGGGTTTTTTTCCTAAAGAATTCATTTTCTGTGCATATATGAGACGAAGATAAAATTAGGGAGTGCTTAAGCCAACTGGACATAAACAAGTCCATGGGACCAGAAGGGACACATCTGAGGTTGCTGAGGGAGATGACATGACTGTGAGGCTGCTCACTGTCTGTGAAAGACTGTGGTGATGAGAAATTTCAGATAATGTGAGGAAAACAAATGCCACGCTCAGCCTCAGAGAAGGGTAAGGAGGAGATTCCAGAGAATGACAAACCAGTCAGCCTCACATCAGTCTCTGGGAAAGTTATAAAGCAAATCCCCCTCAAAGCTACTCCCAAGCATGGACAAAGAGGTGGTTGAGAACATCTAGCAAAAACAATTGATGGTTGACTAACTTGGCAACCTTCTGAGGTGCAGTGACTGGTGGTGTTGGTAAGAAGCAGCAGTGGAAGTTGGACACCTCAACCAGTGTAAAGACAAAGACTTTGACAGAACCTCTCATAGTATCCTCAAAGCCAAACTGGCAAGATATAGAATTCACAAATGGACAGTGGTTGCATGGAAAATTAGATGGACCCTTGGGCTCAATGAGTGGTCATCAGTCATACAAAGTGCGATGGATAGTCATTTACTATTGGCATGTCTGAGGAGTGAATACTTTTCAACATCTTTACTAACAATGCAGTTGATGGGATATTGTGCACCACCAGCAAATTTCAGGAAGACAGCAACCAGATTGGGATGGGAAGGCAGCACAGGAGACTGGGGGCAGGGCTGCTATTTCGAGGGACATCAACAGGCTGGAAAAATGGGTTGACAAGAGCCTCAAACTTTAGCAAAGCAAATGCAGAGTCCTGCATCTGTTGAAGATTATCAAGCCGAAGTAATGTCTGTGTCAGTGTGTGCTTCGTGTCTTCTTTTATGACTTTCCAGGCCCTTCACCTGACTTCGTGGCATAAAATATACATTTTGCAAGTTAATGGACACTTATTAATGACAATTTTTTACACTACTAAGCAAAAAAGTACCACTGTGAGGACACAGACAGGTTCATCCTTTTTCTTAAAAAGATACTAACCAATGGAAGCAAGAAAATCAGACAACTAGCCTACAACAAAAATATCCCAAAGTGAAAATTTTACTCTGAAAAGGAAGAATAGACAAATAGCCAAGAAGGTTTACTATTGTTATTCATGTGGAAACCAGTCAGATGCTGTAAGGAGTGGCTACATAAATTCTTGATAGTTTCCTGAATATGCTGTTGTTTCAATATTAATGAAGTGAGGCATAATGATGAGGGAATAACAGTCACAATTCAGTGATTTCTTCCACATGCACATTCTCCAAAGGAAAAATTAAAAAGCTCATAAGAATATATGACAAAAGCCACCTCACATGTGCAAATACACAGTTTATTAAAAAATCCAGACTACCCAAGCCCCACCAGCACCTCCAGATATTGTAAAAAAGCAGAGGCTTTATAACTCAATGAGAAGGAAAAAATATTCCATAGTATTGAAATGTAAAGAAGTGACCACAGGACTGAAGAGTAAAATCTCATTGCCATCAAAGTCCATAGAAAATTCTAATTGTCTTCCACACAATGCTTCAGCCGAAACGATAATTTATGAAAGATAGACTGGAGTATTTCCAGAACACATTAAATTTGAAAAACAATCATATGTCTTTTAACTATTCTTTTACCTTTAGCTATTTATGACACTTAATAATAGTAAGAAAAATCAAAGTTATTAAATAAAAAGTATATTAAAATAATATTGAACTCTAACTCCCTTTTTTCTCCAACAAAATCAGAAAATGAAGTAATTATATTTTAACAGAACAGGCCATTTGGAAAAATTTTTTAAGTCATATTCCGTAGCACAGAATATAAATTGTAATTGGCATAAATACTTAAGATGAAGTTAAGAAATATTTAGTTCCGTAAAAAACTTTACTGCCATCACAAGATAGATGAGAAAATCTAAATCAGTGTAAACAAAACCCAGCATTCTGAACTCTTTCTTCTCCTTTGAAAAAATAGAAGGTAAGGTCCAAAAATTCTGTATTAATACATAATTACTCCTTAGGCAAGTTTCTGTATATACACTTCAAAAAACATGTAACCGACTAAAACATAAGCATGTATTTAGCAAACACGCTTATGGTCAGACTGGAACCTTTGGGTAGTCATGTCATTCTAACAAGTACAAGCTGCAGTGTATAAAATTAATGAAGTATGTACAATCTAATTTCTAAAGTTATACCCACATCACTGCATCCTAGTAATACATCCTTTGCTCTACACTACTGTTTATATACAAAACTTATGCAACGATATGCTACCTGGAAAACATTATTTATAAATTGTGATTATTTTGTGGAGGAGCAAAGAAAGAAAGAAGGACAAGATGATATACGAATTAGTTTGAAATCTTATAACGTCCTTACTCTGTTTACACACAGGCTAAAAGACTTGAAGATTAGAGTCTTAGTTTCAAATTAGAAATGACTTGCTTTGTGGATTCATTTAGGCTGAGAATCAAATCAATAGAGATTTCACAGAAATTTTGCTGTGTTTGAGAACAGATATTGTTGTTTTTGTCAACCAGAGTCAAAACTTTTCAACAATAATCAGGCTTGAATTTAATCCAGGTTTTAGTTCTTGGAACAGAGAGATCTCCAATAAGCAACTGCTTAATGTCTAATTAATATTAATTTAACACAAGAAAAAGGTTTTTTTACCCAGTACATTAAAAAATTCACATTAATCACTTTACTGTATTATGAAACATAATTGTCTGTCAACAAAGAGGGTTTCTCGATATTCAAAATATACTTAAATAACAGGAGAATCCTAAAAAAACATATCTAATGATAATGGGTAATGAATCTAATGATAATTCCTTAATGAATAAGGAAAAGATAAATCAGTGAAAAGGAAACATTGAGATGATTTTTAATATCCCAATGTCTAAGTTCATGTTTATTTGATGCATATTTACAAATACATTTAGAAACTGATCATTAATATTTTCTGTCAAAATTATTACTGGATCTTAACTATCAGGCATAAGGAGGGAGAATGACAGGCACTGTAATATGTTCCAAGTGCCATGAGAATCAAGACACCTTGTCATAACGCCAGAAACACCTAGAGATACGATATAATTTGTGACAGAACTTACTTTCTGCTGTCTGCAATATTATCTCATCAAGCTCTTTTTCAAGTTTTTCATAAGTATCTAGCCTTGCTTGAATCTCAGAATTCTGTGTTTGAAGTTCAATAATGCGTGTTTCACTAGAAGACTGAAGACTATAAAATTCCTTAGTAAGCACCTGTAAGAATGAATAATGGAAAGATCAGGAACTCAGCATTACAGCTACTTATGAAAGATGCAAAATATAATACATGTAAAACACGTTGTGGTATGATACTAAATATTGGATGTAACTTCTGCACAGGAAAGGTTAAAATACTCTAAAAAGTCGTTATTTTTTCAACTATGTTATCTTGCACAGATTACACTCTCAGGTCACATCGCTTATGCCTACCTCGCAAGGCCTTAGTAATTCTAAGAATATATCTCTGAAAAAGCCACAAAAATTTTAAAGGTTAGGAAAAGCAAGGTAACAGATAAACCTAATATACAACAGTCGAAACAGTGTAAATGCATTTATTTTCATTGCCTTAGCTGGATTCAGATTTTGGTTATCAATTTAAAAAAAGAAAGTTCCTTCACAAGATGGTAAATCCTCTGATATCAAAGTTTGGTATTTAAGATACAGCAGATTTTTATTATTTACTAATTACTGAAAAGTAACATGCCATTAACATTCAGGACTAATGTAAATACTTAATCCACTAAGCTCAAACAAAAGAATACATATTCAAAAGTTATGAAGGTCTGTATAAGAACTAAAGCTTGATATAATGCTTGAAAACAGAAAACAACACTGACAATATAAATATTATAAAACCAACTGGAATAAGAAAGTCCTTGGTAAGTAGTAACCTACATGTTTCACAGAAAAAAACACACACACACACCCCAAAAGAGGTAAAGTAATAACCAAGTAGTACAGCAGCAAAATTTAATACTAACTTCCCAAATAAAAAACTCAAATATTCAAGATGATAACTGAATATAGAACTTGAGATACAGAAATATATGTATAGTGTATACAGCAGTAAACTAGATTCACTGTCAAAAACACTAAAGAATGCATGAAGGTTAAAGAAACAAGCCAATTGAACATAAAGAAAGTGGTCTAGTGTCACAGAACAATAAATGTATAGGTTAAAATTTGGCAATGTATAAACCATCTGTTTCCTAGCTTTAGCATGCATAAGAAGAGAAACTATTCTATGCTAAAATCCAAATAAAAACAAGAGTTGGTTCACAAAGCAGTTGTAGCTGAGCCACAAGATACTAGTGACTATGCTATTAATTAAGATCAATATCCTATAAGAAGGGTGAGAAAAAACCCCTTAAGACCTCAATGCTATATATAAGAAAGTAAGTTTAAAAATATGAGAATTCAGTCAAAAGGAACAAAAGTAAGAAATTCAGACATCAAATACTTAAATTCTGCAAGAGCATTTCTTAATGAAAAAGGACTGGTTTCAAAGCCTCTAAGAGAAAAGGAAGTGCCAAAATTCTTAGTAGAACTGAATGCCAAATATTCAAGATGTTATTCAGATCAAATAAATATCCACAAAGAAAATGGAAAAATAACTCAAATTTAACTATCATCTTCTCGAAGTTTAGACATGTCTGTGTCAATTAATAATCTGTTCGGCAACCTCAAAGGCCAGCAAAACTGTCACTCTCAGTGCTCGTGACAACAACCAACCTCATCAGCCAGGACCTGAATGTCCCAATACAAGACAAAACCAAGAAATTACATTTTATCTAAAACTCTCTAATTCTGTTTTTACTCTATAGTTCTTTTTCATAATCACCCTAGGCAGGTTCAGGACTAGAATTGTGGAGACTTGAAGAGCAGCATCCTTCCCCAAAAAATGAAGGCTGCCATAGCTGGCACTTGGAAAAAAGTGTTTTATTCTGTCCTGTCCAGTTTGTATCCTGACATTCGTTTTAGACATATACTGCCAATCTCATTTAAATCTTACAAATTGGACTCAGTAATGATTTTGGTACTAACTTCGCACAGGTGAAGAAATTTTGTTTGAAAGTAAGTTTGTTCTGCTGAGTATTGGAAGAAGGGAAGTTAAACCCAGAAGAAAAAAGGGTGGGGAAGGATGTTTTAGTATTTGTCTTCGTTTCTCACCATCCAAATCTATTTCCATTGGTAATAAGTGAAACTAATTTTCCCCAGGTCAAGTCTATTTTGACCATGATGGTAACTGGCAAGTGATCTCCTTATCTTTATATCAACGCATGAGCTTTTTCAGCTTATTTACCACCCCTGGTCCTCTTGAGGATGGGGAATGAGAGAGTGGTGGGTGTCTGGTAGCTGGCCAAGATCAACCCACTACAACAAAATTAGTAACATTAGGTCTTTTCAATGCTGTATACACCATGCTCCCCTTGACTTCTTTAGCTGTAAAAATTTATCCCAAAATTTCATATCAATAAAAACTATTTTTATTACTTAAAAATACTATTACAAATCACAGTTTTAATGATGTTTAATTCACCATAGCTGTTCTGGTGTAACTGTCGTCTCTGCCTACAACAATCACATAGACTGACATAAGCGGTTTTATGATACAAGCGTATATACACCTCACATAAATGAGGTACCATCTTCAACATCTCTCCGTGAGAGATTGTTTTGCCTTCTTCCTCTCCCCTAAGTCTTGTTTTTGATTGAACTGATCAAACTTAATAAGCTTTGTCATTAGATTTTGCTTCAGCAGAATTGGGTGGAGATACTAATTCAGCCATGTATGTTCTTTGCTATTTTTTCTCCAAGCTTTTCCATTTACATTTTAATTGAAAACCACTACGTAATGCCCCATTAAGCGTCTCTTTATATAACATACCTCCAGCTTTCTCTGATATTTCTCACATTCCATTTGGCACTGTGAAAGATTCTTAGCTGTTTCTTGTTGCATGAGTTGAATGTGTTCACTTTCAAAGGACTTTAACTTACTTTGGTGAAGAAGTTCAGCTACTTTGCTTTCTGTGCCAAGTTGCATTTGTCTATACCTCAAAGTAAAAAAGAAAAAAAAAGTGTTGATGATTAAAAAATAAACAAACTTACAACCCATGCTAGTTCTTTTAATTACAGGTATAAATTTCAGAAATTATTACAGTATTCCTAAGAGTTTAATAAGTATTAGTTTGGTTGTCTACGTAACAATTGTAACCTGCATTTGAAATTTCATTAGGAAAATTCAATACTATAATGACAACAAAACATGGAACACTTAGTCCATGGCTTTTCAGAGTATGTAGCTAATGCATAATCAAATCACAATGATCTTACAATATACATTATTTAAAAAAAATCTTAGATCAATATGAATCTCTTTCTCAGTCCACAATGTGTATACTGAAGTCTTTTCATGGGAGAGATACTAAGGAGATGTTGTCTTCTGTCTTCACCACCATGGGTTACACAAGATAGGGAGAAGTGGTATTAGACGTCAGTGATACCAACGGCGCATTCCTTGGGATATTCCTTTGGGATATCGTGGCTATCAGCTACAGTGCTTTTTCCCATACCCAAAGACGTGAAGGAATATGAGACCACAACGGTGTATTAATTTCCACATTTGGAACCACGGGTCCTTCTCAAAAAGCAGAAATGAAGTATATTTTTGAGAATATCACTGTAAGGTAATTATAGGTGACAGATAAAAAACATTCCACTTAGAAGTGGACTTCACTCATTTTAGTTATATAGGCAACCTCAAAAAAGAGGGGTAAAAAAATTTGCTGATAGAATACTAAAATACTGGACTGTAGAAAATGAGTGTGATATGAAGAACAGTAGAAATCCTTATGAATATCAGCATTAAATAACATCGGAAATTCAAAGGAGATACATGCAATGTAAATCCCAGGTTGTAAAAATGATCCTAATCACACGCATAAAATGATCAACTCCTAGCTGACTATTATGATTCATGAGTGGTATCTTTGGGTTATACCAGATAAATCCATGAAAACTTTAGCTCAGTTTTAAATAAAGCTCAAAAACAATATTTTGGGAATTACTGTGAAAGCAATAGAGAAAATAACATAAATCGCCGTGTCATTTTACGGTTGCACGCTGTTGCCTGCATACTGAATGTTGACTACTGTTCTAGTTCCTGACCTCACCAGGAATATAATAGAATGGGTAAAGCATCAGGGAAGGGTTATAAGGGTGACCCTTGACAAATGGCCACATCATGCACTTACACAGTTACATTGGGTGGAAGAAATTACTTAAGCAAACAAAATCTCTACAGCTTGGAAAAGAGATGGCGTTTAGAAAAATGGAGAAATAAAAGAAGCCTGTAACATCTTGAGTGGCATGGAAAATGAGAATAGGAATCAATTATTCACTGTATTTTCCGTTAGATAAATGAGAAGGCATCTAATAAAGCTAGCAGATGCAGAAGAAAAACAAATAGAAGTTGTTCTTCACACATGAAAGCTGTGAAATTCCTTACCATAAGATGTTGTGGATGCTAAAAATTAACACTTACTCAAGCGGATACTGAATAAACTCAGCAGAGAAATCCTTTGACAGCTATTAAATGCAGGATTGTATTTCTCACACAGAAGTCACTTATCAACAAATTGTTCGAATGCCAGACAAAACCTTTTCACTAACCCAGCATGGCTGTTATGTTAGCTGTCATTTGTCAAATAGCAGTTGCAACACAATTCCATCCTGTTTAGCACCTGATCTTTAGGTGGGATTGAGACCTTTTAACAAAAACAAGGGGATTACTTCAAATATTTTCCCTGAGGATTTCAGATGTAGGAATGTTTCTAAGGCACAAAGAGGAAGCAATTTTCACTGGAATTAACCTGAACAGAACAAACAGGTGTCACTATGATGCCCTTTATAAGCACTCTGTAGACATCCGTGTATGAGTAAACAGTCCAATGCATGAATGAGATTGTTCCCACACAGGCTGTGTAAGCAGAGATTGAAAATTCTGCCTACTGAGCTCATGAAAAGGTCGCTCTTTAAAAAAAAATATATTTTTCAATAGTATGGCCTTTGTTCTCAAACAGTTATTGCACTCAAACTGCTAAATGCCAATTATCTATCTGGTTATCAACTACTGCTGTTAATTTTGCCTGAGGATGCTTTTCAAATGCTGATACTTTAAGTGTTTCATCACCACTCCCTGACTGTAGGTTCCTGTTTTCATTTTACCACACAAAAATAGTTTCGGCACTTTTATATTCTCCACACCTCATACATGATTGGCTGCAGACATGACACTAAATCTGTTCTGCTCTACACATTGTTTACAATCTTGGGAAGACATTTTTGTTCCAAAATGAGTAATTCTTCACAAAGACACATGTCATTCAGCCAACTGATGTGCAATGCAACACACAAATTAAATTTAGCTACAAGTCATACTTATTGACTTTCAACAACAAATTAATTATCTTCTGCCTTTACATAAAATAAATGGCAATGCTTTCCTGTACACAGCTTTAGACCTTAAATTAACCTGAGGTTCAACGATCTGTTCTGTGCAGAGCCTACGCACTGGAAATATGCATAGAAATAGGCTATGCAGACTCCTCTGTACCCACTTACTATACCTCCCAGAGAACTGCATGGTTCTCTGATGATTTTGTAAGTCTACTCAATCAGCTGGGTGCTTCCAGAACATGCTTATCAACCTAACATGAACAGTAACTTCAGGGAAAAAAAAAAGGTAATTTTTATTTTGGAAATTTGAAGTAGCTTACATGTGTATGATCTGTTTTGTACTGGTTAGGTTATGAAGAGTCAGTTTTCTTTTGACCTTACTACACTGTTGAGGTCACTAGTAACTCCTCCACTGTAGCCCCATTCATTCTTTGTCATATTTGTATTTACTTGGCCAGATAGTATCTCCGGTTTCTTGGCTACTATTTCAGCACAAGTGTGCGTGCATGTGTGTACATAGTCATGTAACAACATCAAAATACATTCCTTACTTTGCCTAGATGGTTTCTAAGGGAAAACAAAAGAAAACAAAACCACTCTATGTCTTAACACTACTATTATGGAAAAAAATATAAAACAGTGGAATGCGGAGGTACAGGATTTTTCTCCATCAAGAAATTTTAGCAAACTTGATGTAGTGAAAGAGCTCACAGAAGAATGTGGGTTGTGAATGAAAGGGAAATTACAGACAGAGCTAATATAAAAGAGGAAAAAACTCACATGTAAAAATCGTCTGGAATGAGGTCTCAACTATGTTAAACCTCTGTGCCATTAGGATGACCAGTCAATAATGCCTGAAGTTTGCTAAAGCAGAGTGACACTATGGTTATCAAAAAGGTTATTTGTAGAGTAAAGTAGAAGGGAGAATATTAAGAGAAGGACTTAAACTCTGGTTTGTAAGGATGGTTTTAAGATTTTTCAGTCAGAGGAGTCTGTTTTGGCAAATGGTGGATAACAATATAATAACTTTTCAAAATCTCCATACAATGAGAGTAAACTGAAAGATTTCATGGTAGTTTGTATAGTGAAGGAAGTACAGCAGCCAACTGTTTTTTGAATGGAGGAACTACAAAACAAATCCAGCATAGCATAATCTAATATTGATATTCAAAGATTCCTGTCATCTATGTGTGTAAAGAGAGAATCACTTAACATTTCCAACTTGTTATAAGCATACCATAAGTACTGAGATAGCAACTCTACTCTGTTTTTACTTAATAGAAATAAACTCTCTTTTTAACATTGTCTATCTCATTGACAGAACCGAGATGTACAGCAATACTCCTCAAAAGTGTAACTGAACAATGAAGTACATTAGAAGACAATAAATTTGTAAAATTACACAGTCAGGAAGCAGCAAATTCTAGAATTAAGCTTGTTAATAGGAAAGAATGCCAAGCAAGAAAATACAAATAATACATCTTCCAAAGGAAGTCCTACCAAAATTATACAGAACATCAACCCTTCTTAATTTTGCAAACTTGATTATACCAACCCTAATGCTTTTTAGCATACATTTTAGACATTTTAGTTTAAAAATGGAAAAAACCCTGTAAATTGTGAAATCATCCTGACTCCACAGATGGGTCAGTTCCAGATCTAATACCTTTAGAGTAATAACAATATACTGTGCTATTTGTACAAATCTCTGCGCTCTGGTTCAGTGCCAAATTTGCAGAGAAACCTAAATTCTACAGACGTTTCCTCCCCAACCTGTCCTATTGCAAACCTCCCACTTCCAGCCCCAACATGTCCCCTAATGTTCCTGCCCTCTTCCCTCTTTGTCCCATTGCCAACCCCAGATTTCTCCTGATTTCCAATTCTATTTTCATTCTGTCTACTCAGGTCACCTGTTTTTCTTCTCACCTGTGTTCCTATACTATTCAGCTTCCATTCCTATCTTGTAGCCCTATTCTCTACCTGCTGGTTTTCTTTCTCTCTATTCCTATATCATGCCCACAGTTTGTCATTCTTTGTCAAATTCTGCCCATACTTCTTTCACCATGAGGTTTAAATCCCAGTTTAACTTCCTCATCTTTTGCAACCGAGTCTGGCTGTTAAGGTTTCCTCACTTCCAAAGAGCCCAAAGCTAAGCAAAAAAGGACGGAACAGAATTCTCCTTACTCTTCACTGTGCTACTTGGAGTTACAGAAGGAGGAACAGCAGCCTAGATGGGCCTAAATCAAATTCAGTCATGTTACAGACGGCACACACGTTTTCCATACACGCAGCAAACTGTGAGACTCCAGTTCAAACATGCACTCAAAGGATCTTGTTTTCACTGGTTCTCTTTTTTATCCTTGGTACTAAAAACTGGTTGGCTTGTTTCTGGGCAATCAAAAATTTCCCATGAATTGAGTTCACATGCTACTCACTAAGTAACTGGAAATGTAAGAACTCTGATCCTTAGTTTCAAACGCTTTCATTGCTCAGCTTCTGATGCACTGAACGTAAGTCTGATGCATCATGTATCTGGCTGGTTTCATAAAGTGAAAGTCCGTTTAATATTTACTATAAAATAGGTAAGAAAATTGTCATTCTTCATTTAAATACACATTTTTATGGAGATTGTTATACTAACTTTGTAAGTATTTTCAGTCTTTTGTACCATTTATTGCTTCACTGATGTCTATCAAATGTGCTAAATTATTTCTAATCTGGACTAAAATAACAATGCGCTTAGTAACAACCAATTTAAGTACCTCCAACAAAAGAAAAAAAAAAGCTCTCAGGATAATGATTAAACAGAAGATGGAGGATGCCATCTACAAATTGTTTAAACAATGAAAAAATTGTTTGTTGAAATAGTTTTCACTTCAAATTTGTTTTCCCCAAACAGTATGCTGAGAGTTTTTTTCAGCATGGTATTCCTGTTTTAGATTGTTATTAAAAAACTACAGAAACGTATAGCTCAAATGCTAAAGGGAAAACATGATTTAACATGCAAGTTCTTGCCAGATGTTACATTTGCTTCGTATCAAGTAATTAAACATACAGTACTTTTGCATGTGGTTTAGTAAAATCTGTTTGAGAAAGCTTAGAAGCTTTGATTAAAGCTGCTTGCTTCAAAGCAGATTTTTGTGTTTTGCAGCATTCTAAGCATTTGTTATGTCTTTGCCTCTGATCCTTATTCTGTCGAAACAACTTCCTTGGAGGTAACACTTCCAAACATCCAGATTCAGCAAGATAAACAGCTGGTTTACACTACCTGTAGTTTCAGGACACCTAAATCCAAAATGACCTATGCCAGAGGTGTCAAACTCATTTTCGCAGGGGGCCACATCAGCCTCCCGGTTGCCTTCAAAGGGCCGAATGTAATTTTAGGACTGTCACAACTCCTGCATTTATACAGTCCTAAAATTACATTCAACACTTTGAAGACAACCGTGAGGCTGATGTGGCTGCTGGTGAAAATGAGTTTGACACCCCTGACCTATGCAATAAGTGGAGTTCTTCAGTACATAGAACCCATGTATTCTTGCTACCCGAACCAGACCAATGCCCAGTGTACACTAGACTGGATGCTTGTCCCTGCAGTGTCCCATGAGAATGTGCACACTTGACATGTATTCTTGTGCCCTACACCGGAACAACAAACATGTTGGCTGTTGCACAGATCTTTTCACTAACCTGTAACGTGAATGACTTGTAAAGAGACAAGTTAAAGGTGGGGTTGTAGAATATACATATAAAAGGTACATCTTGAGGAATTACTATAAAGGTAGCTCTTTATCTTCGTGTTTATTCCACTACGACAGCCACAGTGACCTAATGATGAGTGTTCCATCTCTTTTAAGAATTAGAAAAACAAACATTATGAAAATGAGTCTGCTTTCGATGTATCTGCTAAATCATGCTGACTGGCTGGGCCTGAAATTCATCACTGTTTCCTTGTCTCTGGACTATACAATCATGCTTCCTTTATTTCACTCTTGTGAAACTTCAGATTCATTCCTGCATCGAGACCCAGCTTCAACAGTAGAGGCTGCTTCAGCCTTGCCTGGCCTGTGCTTGCGAGTTATAGTTCAGTCATGAGAATTTAATAATAAACCTTCACTAGGGAGTTTTCTCTCAGTCTTGGAGCTCCGATGGACATTCACTCAGCCCTGCACTTTCTGAAAGTGCGCCTTACTTTGGGGCTACTGGAAAAAAAGATGAGCAGCTCCTGTCATGCTTTTTTTAAAAACGAAACAGGATGTGGTTGCTCCCCTGTGTTAATTCAATGCTGCTGACGAATGCTTAGTTTGGTCAGAGTCACTTGCCTAGTCTGTTGTTACTTGGTTTAAGTAATCAGCATCTTGATTGAGTTAAGTCTTTTCTTATTCAATTCAATGAAACAAACACAAAATGTACTCAAATAATCTAACTGAACTTTTATCAGTGTAGCGACACTATGTCCTGGTTTTGCCTGGGATAGAGTTAATTTTCTTCCTAGTAGCTGGTATAGTGCTACATTTCGGATTTAGTATGATAAGAATGTTGGTAACACACTCATGTTTTGGTTGTTGCCAAGCATTGTTTACACCAAGTCCAGGACTTTTCAGTGAGGAGGCTGGAGATGTACAAGAAACTGAGAGGGGACACAGCCGGGACAGCTGACCCAAAGTTACCAAAAGGATATTGCACACCATATGACGTCCTGCTCAGTATATAAACTAGGAAAAAAGTTAGTCAGGAATCACTGCTCAGGGATGGGCTGTGCGTC
This sequence comes from Columba livia, assembly GCF_036013475.1. Lineage (NCBI taxonomy): Eukaryota > Metazoa > Chordata > Aves > Columbiformes > Columbidae > Columba > Columba livia. The sequence goes on along the minus strand of NC_088602.1, from coordinate 44,088,501 downwards.
AACTAGCGGGTGGTGAGCACTGCACTGTGCATCACTTGTTTTGTGTATTCTGTTATTATTATTGTTATTTTTATTTTGTCTTCCTTTGCTGTCCTATTGAACTGTCTTTATCTCAGCCCATGAGTTTTGCCTTTTTTTTCCCCAGTTCTCTGCCCCATCCCACGTGGGGGCACAGGGAGGAATGAATGAGCAGCTGCGTGGTGCTTTGTCACCAGCTGGGGTTAAACCACTACAAATTAATAACAGCATCCTTAACAAAAATAAATTATCTGAAGAAAGCAATACACAGATAATAAGGAAGAAGATCTAATTCCACCATTTCCTCCACAAAAACTGTTTTTTACAGAAATTAATAGGATGACAGAGTCACCCCAGTAATTTTGAGGAGTCTAACAGCAGTTGTTTTTCTCTCTGCCTATGCATCTTAGTCAAGATTTATATCCTTGTATTCTCTTTATGTTTCTGGGGATGAAGAATTCTAAATCTATGAAAAGCTACAAACTTGAAACATAGACATCATCAGTATACACAATTTGTCAGAGAACACCTACCAGATCAGGCATTCCAGGTGATGTAGGGCCAAAGATATCTAGTTTGTGAATCCAAAATTGAAATTATCTCCTCACAGAATCTCTTGAATAAAATGTCAAAATAGCCCCAAAGAAAGATACAAGATTCCTCTTTTTCAAACAGGAAGGCTATGAAATTAGTTTGTTGAAGCCTAGTGAAGGGATAACAAAGGAAACAAAATTATAGAATTCCCCTAAGTACAGGACAACAATCTAAAAGGGAACCACAGCCAAGCTAAAGGATGTAGACACCAGCAGCTCTACCTCAAGCCAAAATAAGTCAGAAGAAACTGAACAGTTCTATTGTTTCTGGCACAGCCTCGGCACACACACAAAGCTATCTTTTCCATCTGTGTGCACCAGCACATAAAATGGCAGAAGTCTCCAATCTTGAAAGAATGAGAAACATGCTGAATTGAGGTGGAATTCATATCTGGACAAGCATGATTAGATATCTCATTGCCTAAGCGACATCTTTGCTCAAACAGATAAATACTTTAATTTATTTTAATTCACTTTGAAGTGACAGATTTAAAAGGATCCCTTCTCTGCAATATGGTTTTGTCTACTGTACATATTTTAATCCAAGAGCATAAAACCTGAATTCTATTTATTAAAAGCTCATTATGACTTTAGTCAAATTTTTTGTGCACACTATTCTCTATTTGATTTTCTGTGGCATCCCAAAACATTAACTTTATCAAAGCAGTATTTTTATTTCAGTTTACTTCAGTCCTTACAAAAAATGACATGTTAACGAACCTGAATTTTGTGTTAAATCAACAAAAAGGGACGGAATAGTAGAGAGGCTTATTCCCCAGCAATGTATATTGATTGGTATAGAAAATAATTAATTTGAATTGTAACCATGAGAGGCTTTGATATGATATACAACAAACCTGAATAAAGAAAATGCCAGCAACTTCCTCACTATAAAACCCTAAAAAAAGAAAAACATCAACTTTTAATATTGCTCTATATTAAATTTCAAATTTGCAACATACACTTAGAATTCTCTGGCTTGATAATTTTTTCTGCTCTTCATAATTATTTTTTTAAGCTACCATACAATTTCAGTAACAAATCAACAACTTACCTCCTTAAACCAAGTATTAGCTTTTCCAATGATATTATTACTTCATGAAAATATTATTTAATAATAGTAATAACAGTACTACCTATGTTTCTGGAATGTAATTGAAAGAAAGTGCTATTGTAGCAGATGAAACAAACCTGAACAGATTTGGGGGATACAGAAAGCTACAGAAACTGTACATTATATTTTTATTATTGCACTGTGAACACTGTTCGTCATTGCTTGAGCAAACTAAGAAATTGGATTCATCAGTTACACAAAGACTCTGAGACTGTTGCTTGTATTTTCCTTGTGGATAAAACATGTAAAAATGTATCTTTAAAAACTCTCCTCTCCCACTAGTCACGGAAGTTATTTTTCATCACATATTCACTTATATTAATATAAATATTTTCAGGTCTTTCTTAAGATTCTGGGTAGGGCAATTATTTCTTGCTAGGCTAATTCAGTGTTCCGGGAGCTGTCAGAGTGCCAGAATGTGCATGCAGTTCTATTTTAATTGGCTCAAATACACTTTGATGTAGCATTACTGACCTCTCGCTTACAACTGGCCCTTAGCATATCTGCATACATTCCTTTCATGGAATGTTCTAGAGCAGGAATTTTTCAAGATCGTAGGGGAAACAAATGTAAGATCAATACTTAAAGAAACTTGACATAACTTTAACTACTGAATTTGCATGAAATTCTTGAGGTAAACAATCAATCAATATGCCCAATAACCTCTCCAGGCAATAGATTTTCTTTTTCTTTAATTAATCAATCCACATCAGCGCTCTCACCATGAAAAATAATACTGCATTCAAATATACATATGCATGTATAAGTATACACACACACAAAACAAACTCCTAAAAGATCACAAACTAAAGCTAGTAGATGTTTTGACTATTTTTTTTTTGGTAAATATCTTAAGTCACAAACTTCAAACCTCTGTAGACACTGAAAAGAAGCTATTGAAAAGTTCTGATATATACCTGTTGGTCAAATCTAAACCATAAATAAACAAGTGGAAGGGGATTCAAGGAAATAAACTCTCCAGATGTTCATGTTGACAAAGTTTGTTACCTTTTGTATTAAAGTACATGATTCACACTGTGAATACACTGATCTCTAAATTGCATATACTTTTGCCTCCAATCCTTTCCCTTTGCTACTTTTCCTACAAACCAGGTTGTATAAGCAGTTTACATCAGAAAATGAAAATTGGATTGCAAAGATATTTTTAAAAAACCACAGACACCTACAAACAGAAGAAAAATGTCTGGAATGCCATATACCTCCTTAAAACAGTCAGAAATGAACATATAGATTTTTAAGTTCTTAATTCCACATACTTAACTTGTACGTAATTAATAATATCAAAACTAAAGCTCTATAGAGTGATGATGAAAAAAGAAGCTTTTTTATCAGCAAGGAAAAAATAAGAAAAGGAAATGTCATCACTGCAGCTTCCCAGAAAAGGACATGGAGAGAAATGGGAAAGCAGGGACAAATCTTTTGAGAAAGGGCTGACTGGGAGACCACCGGACAAAGCTCCTTTGGCATCTGAAAAAGTAAAGATACACGTAACTATTGTATCAGCAGAGAGACTGCTCCCTGCCTCCATTTTCACCCCGAAAGGCTGGCAGAATAGGTCAGAAGGTTAGAGTTCAAAGTGCCATAACTTAGCAAATGATTGGTATGTCCTTTATATCACACATAACAGGTCTGATTTCCTGATAAGGAGAGTTCAAAGTACAGGCGTACCTCGATATCTGCCAAGGATGTGTTCCTAAAAGTGCTATGGTAAGCAACGATGGACAGCAAAGCAAGTTTTCCCCTAAGAATTAATGTAATGGAGCGTCTTGGTGTTTGCAGTGACTTAACAAATAAGCAGCATTTCTACACGAGAGGCCAGTATATTGCTGCATAATTTTCCATTTATTCCCCAGTATGATTACCTGTTAAAAACAAGATCTCAACAATGCAAATGCAGAACAGAACTACTGAATAGTTTGGGTTGGAAGTGATTTTAGAGGGTATGAAGCATCCTGCTCTGAGCAAGGTCAGCTCTGAAATCAGACCAGGTTGCTCAAAGCTTTAGCCACTTGGGTCTTGAAAATCCCCAAGGATGGAAACTGCCCACAGTTATACTTGGCTGTAGTAAAGAAGTTTTTCCTTATACCAAGTTGGAATCTCCTGTTTCAATGGATGTTCTGTGATCCTCCCACCATACGCTGCTGTGAAGGGCCTGGCTCCATCTTCCTGGTGACCTTGTAGGCACTGGGGGTGCTGCTGTCAGGTGCCCCAGCAGCCAGATTGAACAACACCCCCACTCAGTCTCTCCTCATGGGACAAGTGCTCCAGTCCTGGCCATTCTGGTGGCCCTCCACTAGATTCACTCCAGTTTATCATTATGTTACTTGTATAGGATGTCCCCAAACTGGTCATCCCTTGACATCTTCACTATTCTGCAAATACAGCCCAGGATGCTGCCTGGGTACCCTGCTGGCTAATACTGAGCTTGGTGTTTAGAAAAAAACATTTGTTCCCTTTGAAGACAAGAAGGATGATGTTTAGGCAAACACAAGATAATTTGCATCTCCTTATTGGCATTTGAATGCTACATAAAATCTATTAAAATATTAAAAACCATGTATTGAAGACTACTATAACTGTACTTCCAGCAGACATTTTAAAAATACATGGATTTTCATCTCTCTTTTAGAACTTAAAGGAACTTCCACTAAGCCTCCTGCAGGGCACCAGGCATGCTTCAGTGCAACTGGCAGCTCAGGGAAGTTTTTCTTAGAAGAGCAAAGGATGGAAAGACACGATAACAATAACAGCTAGCAGAGATGGGTCTTACATACACAAAGAATACTAAAATGAGTGACAGACAAGCAACAGGTAGCGGAGCATTACGGGATCTGTCTTCTCTCATGTCTAAGATGTGAAATATCCTGTCCTATGCAGTGACAGTGACTAGAACCATATTACCATTAACAGGAAAACAAAGGAGACAGCGTGCAGACCTCTCTTCATTTGTATGACTTAAAAAAATAAGCTCATCAATTGCATTTCAGACTTAGAAACAACTATCAAATAATTAAATGTTGGACACTAGCTAGTTTGTTAGAAGTCTTAAGATAGGGCTGTTTAGCCTGAAAAAAAAGGAGGCTGAGGGGAGACCTTATCGCTGTCTACAGCTACTTGAAAGGAGGTTGTAGCATGGAGGGTGTTGGTCTCTTCTACCAAGTAGCAAGTGACAGGACAAGAGGAAATGGCCTCAACTGCACCAGGAGAGGTTTAGATTGGATATTAGGAAAAATTTCTTCAAGGAAAGGGTTGTCAGGCATTGGAACAGGCTGCCCAGGGCAGTGGTGGAGTCACCATCCCTGGAGGTGTTTAAAAGGCGTTTAGATGAGGTTCTTAGGGACAAGGATTAGTGTTAGCTTAGGTGATGGTTGGAATCAATGATCCTGAGGGTCTCTTCCAACCAAAATAATTCTATGATTCTATGCAGATACCTGTGTGTGTGTCATTATCCAGAAATGAAACATATATTGCTTCCAAAAACTATTTTCTTGAACTGCACAGGTCCTTCAAATCAATCAGATACTCTTTTGAAGATACTGTAAAAACAATGAACACACTTAAACAGCATCAACAGTGTAAAAGAACATGGAAGAAACTCTTACAGCCCAAAACAAAAGGAAGGAGCTACAGTACATTCTGCATACTCTTAAAAGCTTCAAGCAGAGTAATAAACGAATCCTGAACAGATATATCACCAAGCTGTTTATGACACTAATGAAACAATCTCATTTCTCTTCATTTCTAAGCAGGAAAAAAGTCCAATTAATCTAACTTTTCTATAAAGCAGCCTATCCCAGTAAATTCTTCAGTTATCAAATTATCCTACATTACCTGCAGAGGCATGTGAAAAATGAAAATACTTCAAAAATGCAGTAACTATTTTGAAAAATAATCACTTTACTCCAAGCTATCTCTACTCAAACATATTTGCTTTCACAACATACTTTTCTATATTTTATCAGTTGTCTGACAAGCTTAACAAAATTTTTATAGACAGACACAACTTTGCCATAATACAGCTCTTCTACATTTTCTACTGTTATTGATTTGAGATGAGTAGGATTATGGGAAGCCGTTAAAAAAGATAAAAACTCCAGAGTTGAAAAGAAGAGGAAGTCAGAATTCATTAATTATGGGGATACTAACATGCTTTGCAAGAAAAGTTTCAAGCATACCTTCTAAGAAGAAGCTTAGATGTGACATAACCACCACCTGATTCCTGAGAGACCACAGCAAAACACACTGAAATTTATTTTAGTGCATATAATTCTTAGACTAACCAAGTTTTCTGTTTCTCTGCTTCCTCTAATTATGTCCAGCTCTGTTCTCCCTTCCTAAGTATCTTTGTCTAAATTTTAGGTATTCTCCTCCCATTTTCTCCATTCTCTCACCATTCAAACAACTCTTTCTTCAGCTGAACTATCACACTCCCTGCAATCGCCACATCTGAGAAATAGAAGATTTCTTCTTCTTGTAGTGGACTTGAAAACGAACGTTTGTTCTTTCAGGTCTTTTCTCCTAATGGGACTTGTAGACAAGACACTCATCCTTAAATATTCCCTGTCCCAACTGAGTACCTGGAGATGATAACCTTTTCTTTCAAACTTTTAGATCATAGAATATCAAAGTAGACAACTTTTTACTGTGGAATAGAAAGAGAAAGCTCCTACTACTCCGTGCAATCAGTACTTGTATCATTTAATCCCTGTCAACATCCATTCTTTCTGCTAGGAGCCCTAGAATATGGCTCCATCTCTCATGCAATGAATGAAGCCACTGAAGATGGAATTCTAGTACTCACTGGGCAGCAGCTGGAAAGTTCCCCTCTAACATAGCTGTACTGTTAACATTAACTCCTTCGATAAAATAAAGGAACCCATTCACTGAACAGTATGTTAAAATATGGCTTCAACCCTTTGTATTCTTATGGTTTACAAGAAAGGCTTCCATTGACTGGGGACTTAGATATAGATAGAAAAAGTTCATTTCCCTTTAAAATTTGAAGAATGAACTGTTGCACTTCAGTTTGACCATGCTAGTTACCAGTTTTGTGTGAATACGTAGGTCATGACTGAAAAACAGTCTAGTTACTACTGCACTTCTGTTAACCTTGCTTTGTGTGATGTGCAATTATTTTGCCTTCTTACTAGAAGGTTTAAGTAGATGGAGGTGTTTAATATTTTTCTGCAGTATTTTAAACTCTGTTCCACTCTGAGCTCCATTCTGAACATTCCATTCTTCTACTGTTTAAGTCTGAAACAGGTTGGAACCAGACTCCAAGCTTAATCCAAAACCACTTAGTAGGCTAATAATTGCCTTAATTCAAAATGGAGTCAGGCTTTCAGAAAACAAGAAAATCTGCTTACTGTCAGCTGTTCTTGAAGAAGCAGTGTTTATAGGCACATGACACTGAAGTAGGCTTGTCTCAGCAATACTCACAGGGCACACAGTCTAATATTTTGACTGCTGTTATACAAATGGGGTGGCGTTTGGCCCATAATTTTACTTCTTCCCAATCTCAGAATTCCTGGTAATGATAAATGGACATCCAAAGGCAAGCAATAAAGAGGGTAAGCTGCAAATGTGCATATAGAAAACACATCTTAAAGAACAGTTACAGGTAAACTTGATTTCTGCTTTAGGATATCCACAATGTTAGTGACTCCAGGCTGTATTCCCCACAAAACCGCCTTGAGTATGGGTAGGGAATCTTCAATAAGAACTACAGAATAATCATCCTGAAAGCAACATAAAGCCTAAGGGTTTCAGGAGTTAAAACATGACAGTGCAGATCTCAGGGGTGAACTTGTACTGTGAACCATCATTGTGACACAGCCTCTTCTAGATTACGATTACAAATAGTAGAGCTTTTTCATCCAGTGATAAAACACTGAGACATCAAGGCTCCCTAGGATCACTCTGCCACACACAATTAAGTATTTAAAAGTTTTGAGTCTATTAACATCAAATAAAGGCATGTCAGATAAACAAGTGGCATAGAACTTCACAGAAGAGGGAAAGGAATTCTTCTTGTTGCCTGCAGAACTAAAGGGCCAAACATATCAAATGACAGTATGTAATGAAGCACTAGTCACATTACCTCAAAAAAGGTAAGCGACCTAGACATAAAGTAAGTCAAGAATCTGGCTGACTCAGCTATACACACATTAATACTTCTCATATCAGGCTACCCAATGTCTGCAATGAGTAGGAAATCTCTACTTCTGACAATCTAGCAGTACTCCTGATAGGGGAGGGATCTGAGGCTTAAATGACAAATCTCACCCAATTTCAAAGCAAAATTTTCAAGAATACTAGCAGTCTGCTCAAGCTCTGTGCAGAAAGTCTTATTATAAGAATTTTATTAGTTATATTTCCATTAGCAGAATCCCCACTGTTACAGGGTGTTGTGGATTTACAGTACAGATGATTCTGGTAAGTAAAAGCAACATAGGAAAAACACTCAGCAGCTTTCCCAGTTAGGAAATAAAAACAGACAAACAAACAGCTTCTCAAATTAATTCCTGACTCATCCAAATTTGAAAAGAAAGATTTATACCCTACTGGTATCTAAAGTAAGATGACCCATCTTGTGTTATCTACAAGCTCTTTGAAAATAGCTCTTAAACCATCACTCCCCACTTTAATTATCTTTCAACTGTGAACAAGAAATCCTATTTGCTAATGTGTTCAACACTCCCGTCAGTTGATGAACCAATTCCATTTGATCAGTGAGATCTCATTTTGCCTTTTGTTAGTAAATGATATGAAAATACGTGTCACCCGATCATTATTCATATTATGATACAGAACTTACAGGCAGAGGACTCTGTGAATGTTTTTTTTTCCCATTCTCAAGTTCCAGAGACATGGAAGTGTAAACTGCCCTCCAGAATAAAGCTTAAGCCTTGTATCAGCAGATTACTGGAATTAAGTCCCTAGATGAGGTAAAAGTTCTCTGTCATGGAAGTGGAGATCTTAGGAATTGAAGATCAAACGCACTTACTCAAAACAGGACCTCCATTCAGGTTTCCTGTTTTTGTTAAGGAGCTCATAGACTCATTCAGAAGAGACTCCTTCTGGAACTTTTAATAACAGGTTTTTTTATGTCAAAGTTTTGGACCTTGCACAAATGGTCCATTTTCCCTCTTTAAAACAGAGTAAACAAAAGTAATGAGTGTTAAATTTGAGAAAGTTACCTTCGATGAGAAAGCTACTGGCGGAGGTGACACCCTTGGAGAAGTGAAAAACAAAACCAACAGAAATCACATTATAACTCTGGACCTCATGCTTTATATCCTCAGCTTCGTGTTGAAAGTATGAGAATGCAGGACTGTTAATTTCAAGTGACATGCATGAATACTGATAAACAAAGGAAACTGTCCTTAGACTTGAGTGTATAAATGCACACATGGGCAGACAAATGCCTAAGGGAATCAGTATTTCATTTAAAAGTTGCTACTTCTGGATTTATGCTGCTAGGATTTGTAATTCTTTTTGCCACAGCAGGTTTTCAAAAAGAGGTCTTGGCTTTCAATAATGAAGAGCATTTTCCAAGACTCCAATCAATACATAAGCAGTACAGTAAGTTAGTCTTCACTTAGCTTTGTGCTGAAACTAATCACAGTATATGAGCAGACGTGTATAAAGCTAGATCAGATCCATTCGAAACCACAAAGAACCGTGTATACGTGGTCTTAGATATAGCAAAAAGTAACCACAGAGATCAGCTTGTCTGATCCACATAAACCACAGGACTTTCCCAAATTAATTCAAACAGCTCGGTAAAAGTATGGAATATCTACTGTGAGAGAAACAGTATTTTAGATACGGGTCAAATACTAAACAGGGATTATTTTGAAGTGGTCTATGGCTTAAACTGTATGTTTGATTATTTTTTTTTAAACTTTCAAGGGAAATTCTCCCCTTCAAAGCAATAAGAAATACCAAGCTAATTCAGCTGTCTGTAACACCAACACTGGGAAGGATGTGGAATATTCAGCATTTTATCCTGTCTTAAAATTGCTTCCTTAAAATCAAAGAAATTTTTCTTTATGGATTTCTGTTCCCTAGCCACAAAATATAACACAATTCAACAGAACTTGCTTGTTTATATAAAATACATCTTTTTAAAGTCAAATAAATTATTGATTATTTGCCACTTACCATCACATACATTATAAATCAATCGAAGAATAAAGCTTGTTACAACTGCAGAATCACACCTTTTTCATCCATTATAGATTTTTTTTTTGGTCAGTGACAAGAAATACCTTTCCTAAGTTTCCTTGCTGGACTGTAAGTAATTACTTGTAGGTTTATAAAGTTAATGACTTTGACAGATTGGAGAAATAATTGCTTCCATGCCACCTTTAGGGGTTTTATAAAAAATTCAGAACAATATCTTTCTTATTGAGGTAAAGCTATACACATGTTTAGTATTGTAGAAACCAAAATTGTCATCGCTTAAGTGGAACAGTGTGTGCCAGGATTTTTGGTACATTTAGTGCTACACTGTTGAGTCTGTGCCATTACCTCTCTTGTGTTTCTACAATAGTGTCTGTTAATGCTAGACATAGCATTATTATACACAACACTATATAATTCAGTACCTCTGTCTTACTAATACTCTTACTTTACTTTTCAAATATCTACTTCATTATCTTACATTATTGCTAAAAATGTCAATCAAACGCTTATGTGAATTATTCTCTGATGCACATGGAATGAATTTAAAGACTCTAGTTGATCATGTTGACATTAAAATAGGACAAATATGTTGCTTTGGCACAGTAAAGTCAAATCCAGGCCACAAAAGTTTGGATTGTGTACAGACAACTCCTCTCTTCACCATTCCTTGGGATGCTATCATTTACACAGAATTTACAATATGAAAATACACACAACAACAACAAAATTGCAAATACATTTACTGAAAATGAAGAATACAAGAAATTAGGCACATCTGAAATTAATAAAAGCAGTGACCAGAACTATTTATTTCATTCAGATGTTGCAGATTTAATGAACTGGAACATAATACTTGACAATTTGTACAACCAACATCCACACCTCACGTACCTTTAACTCCAGTTTAGATCTTAAATTCATTTTTTCTACTTTGACCTAAGTTAACTACTGTTTGAGTGTTTTCCTAAAACACTACATTACTCAGCTGCAACAGCATCTGTCATTCTTGGCTTGGAAGCAAACTCTTGTATGAATGTGAGCAATCTTTTTATGCTTCTTTAGAAATGCAGGGTATGTTCAACAACTGTACTATGGATCTATAGGAATCTAAAGCATGTGTTTAAAGGAATTCAATGCATCTCTCAGATCATGATCAAATACAGCATGCAATATGATTAATAAAACAACAACATACTGCAGTATACCTTACTCAAGACAGAAAATAGAACCATCAGCTTTGCAGGGAGGAAAGCAATTAAAATATACAGTAAAAGGAGAATTATAACTTGCATATTCATTTATTTTTATGGATTTTAAAAAGTCTATTGTTATTGCAAAAATTTTTTCAAGTTTTATACTTCAAATTACAACAACAAAAGTAACAATACTTAGTGCTCTGGTACTATTCTCCTATGAACTCTGGCTTCCACAGCTCTAACATGAACAGCACTTACAAGTCCCATTCTTACATTTCTCACTGACTTCAAATTAGTTTATGCAGCTTCAAAAAAAAGTGGAAGTTGGGATTGTTCAAAAGAATACCAAAGACCAAAATAGATCTAAAAAAAAAATGCAAACAAAAATTAAAAAAGACACACCATTTGACATTGAAGTTACTCAAGAACAGAAACCTTCCTACAGTACTATTTAAAATGTTTATTTCACTCTTTGTGAGTGAGAAACCATGCTGCCATTTTTTGCCACTGAGTTTCAACAGTAAAATTGTAAAACTGTGTATATTGTATATATATTTTTGACTGTATAAAAAATATCTTTTTCTCCAGGCCTTCTAAAAGTATTATTATTTCTCTATGTGTTATTAGTTCTCAAAGTATTATTATTATTCTTAGCATGCAATAAAGATTAAATTTCTGAAATAGTAGTGTAAAAAAAGACAAAAATGGCAAAAGGAAGAGGTCTTGAGCACAATCCAGTTGGTAGGGTTAGAACTCAGATTTTTGTAAAGATCAGGAAAACCATTTATATGCATTAGTGTTGTATGGGCAAAACTATTCTTTCATTTGGCACAATCACATTTGAGTTACCTTTTAATTTTTTTCTTAGTTTAGGAGATTCTTGTCCACTATATTGCCTCAAAGGATATACAAACTTAATTTTTATTTTGGAAAATATATAATGGTTCTAATTTTCAAACAAATTTAGTTTAGCATTTCAGAAGACTTTTTTTTAAATGATTTTAAATGATTTACTATTTTAGTATTAATTTGGCCATAACAGAAAATAGCTCCTTTCTATTAAAGGTGATTGAATCGATACGGAATGCGCACACATGCAAGATCAACAATCTTTTTCAGTGATCATACATTTACATATGAAAATTTATCTGACTGTGTCATTTCATAGGAATGTACTAGTACACCAATAAATGCTCTATGAGTTTGTAATATGAATCATACATTATAATTTGTACTGCTGGCATCTTGGCATCAATCTCAATATGCAAAGATTTATTTTGTAGGGTGGTAAGAGAAGTAGAAAGACAAAAGCAAGTAAGTACAAATACTGCTGAAAGTGCAGACATTTTTGAAAAATAATAAGTATTAATATTGTAAGAGAGAATTTAAGTATTTGTGATGCTTAAACATGTCTAATCATTTCACAGATGAGCTATAATACATAGGTAAAGTATTAAAGTGTATCAGGAAAGTGAAAGGTAAGCCTATTGTTTGAACTGTAACACAATTTGTATCTACTCTCTTCCTTAGACCCAGAGTGTACTATAAAGGTATTCTTACAGATCAAACATTTTCTGTCTAATAGGACACAGATGGATAGTCCACATAACTAGTAATTAGCAAAACAAATGTTATTAAATCCTACGTGTTTCTATGAGATAAAAAAGTAACATTAGTCAACATTTTCATAGCAATTAAACCTGGTAGTTGCTAAATAAAATGTACAGAAGAGTTAAAACTTATGCAAGTACAAAAATTAGAGAAACCCATGTAATTTGCTTTATGATTTTTCATAACCAGCTAATATAGAAAAAAAATGCCTTGAAAGGTTTTTATGAACTCATAAACGATAAAAACAAGGAACTGATGTACAAGTACTTGCACTTTTCACAAACATTATTTTTTCCCCACATTTCAGTAATGCAAGTTCACATTGATTAATATCATATACCAGAGCTACAATTATAATTTTTGAAACCTCCTTCATTTCCTTTTTTTAGCAATTCAATTTTTCTGTGCTATTGACACATCACTGAACAGGTGAAGATTTGGGGGAAAAAAAAAGTAATCTGGGACTTAGACCAGGGCTAGAAAACTTAAGGTAGTGACTCTTTTCATCCAGACATTTAGAAGACAGAACAGACTGAGTAAAAGGATCTAGTTTAATATTAATTACATGATATCAGGGTAACTAAACTAGTAACATGATCCAGCTATGCAAAAGACATAAAGTTCCAGGAATCACTACGGTACATCTAGTGGAAACTATGGTATCATACAAGATAGAACAGGAAATTATCTGAAATGTTGTTCAGAATTCCGGTTATCTGTGTTGAAGGAAGGTCAAGATTAAAAGAAATGGTACTCGGATGTTCAAGAGAACAATGAATTTATCCCATGAGAAGCCAAATAAGCTACAGTCTAGGAAAATAAAGTCTGACTAACATTTAAAGAGGGCAAAAAACAACAGATATTTAGGGACTAATGCTGGCATCAGAAATCCTTGTTATAAACCAGAAGAAAATAACCTTAGAACAGAAATTAAAGCGCCATCTGAACAGAAGAACTAAAATAGCTTCCTCTAGGAATAGCAGAGATCAGACTTTAATTTATGAAAAGACGGTTACATGCAATGACAAAGGAATCAATGATCCAAAAGGCTCACTCTCAAAATTATGTTTATAAACCCCATAGGCAACTGCTTTATTGCCAATATTCACATTTGTAGGTTTGTTCGTATTTTTTTAATAACGGAAAAAAGAAATGCAAAAAGGCAACTACTCTAAAAGTTATATTTTAGTTTACAAGTTGTATTTTAATTGTGGTTTTATAATTTTTTTGAGGATTCATATAATCTGCTTTTGCAAAAAAAGTCCCCCAAATTTGTTTATTTTTCCTCTTTTGTGGCATTTTGCTTAAGTCATGCATTATATATATCCACATTTATTGCCAATAATTCTGGGCAAATTGACAAAATTCCCAGGTAACACCAAAACCTGTTTAAATATTTCGGGAGACTGAGAGGGAAAGGACCAAGGTCTTGAACTTCCTGGGCGAGTGCTCAAAGCACGTTACAAAAGAGGCAAACTTTGCTATTACCCCCTCTTCTAACAGTGTTCTGGAGTGAACTCAGTGCTGTTGAACGAGTTAGCCATGATCTAATACAAACAGGCCCTTCAGGGACTTGAACCAAGTTCAAGCACCTCCCTACCAGTATCAAAATAATAAGCACTTAGCTTTCCAAACCAGGAGACTTCCGAGCACGCACGGGGATCTCTACCTAGATGTGCTCCAACTTGGAATGCAGACTGATGTCAAGTGCCTCTGAGGTTAGGTGGTGCTTGAGAACAGGAGGTACTGGTTAAGACTTCAGTGGAATCTAGTCAAGGAAAATCTGCCATCAGATACCACTATGGCAACCTGCTGGAAAGCCATTATCATGTGCAAAACCTGTATTTCTCAACCATGTATTACACTGAAATATAGTTATTGTGTATTTTGTTTAATGCTGCTGTCACATTTACACCCCAAGGGACTGAGAAACATTTTATATTATGGAAACAGTATGGTGTGTTATCCAATTTTTGTCCACGTTTTCTCCCCTTTTCTCTAAAAAGACAAATGCAAGCTTCCTCTTCACGTGGGTGTGATATCTCTTCTAAGAGTTACTGTAAGATAGCTAAGATTGAAAATTTTGAAGGAGCGTGGTATCTTCCTACCTTCTGTAGTTTCATTAATCAGATCTAATCCTTTGCCTAATCACAACTGTAGACCTACATAATCTCAATGAACTTCTGTCAACCAAAATCTCTCCCAATCACAGAAGACAGCAGAGTCCAAAAAAAAAAAAGGGAGGCAAAACAAAAGCAGCATATGAAGTATATCATACCTCATAAAAAAAAAATTTGAATTTTATGACCAGCATTTGACAAATGCTTAAAGGCTTAAAGATTCCGCATTAGAAGAGGACTCAGTAAGATTGATGGTAAAGCATAAAAGCTCCAAAACCCATGAATTTGTGAAAAGCCTATGTTGAACCCATTTAACTCAGAAAAGACAGGTGGAGTCACCTCACCCGGCTTCAGTTGTTTACAATGTGGGTATCTACATCTGAGCTAGTCATGTAGACTCCCTTATTAAGTCAACAGAAAGAAAGAACCCAGCACAGATATTTAGATAAGACTGATGCCAGCCAGAGTAAAAGCTGTACTGAAATCCATGTTGCATTTACTTAGCTTTCTCAGAAATTAATGTTTGAACTCTTCCAAAGTCTAACAGTATATTACATTAAAAAATGGTTTCAAAAGATCACAAAACTCTGAAAGAGTGGTATGAATGAAACCGAGATCTCTGAAAATGGGTGTTCAAAGGTTTTCAGTGTTAGAACTGGAAGATGTTCACCTTGTACTGAACAAAACGCGTATCAAGTAAGTTACCATCAATAAGATTTACAGTTTCAACCTTTGCAAATAGCTATACAGAACTAACTGGATGGGCAGGATGGAAAAAATGGACTCTGCCACCATCCCCAACACTTCGCTTTCCACTCACACAATATCTTTTCGCAACTGTTTTGTCTTCGCCTGGCTTACACTACTTTTCCAAAGAGAAAGAAAGACTGACAAGCTGCACTATACATTCTACACTCAGATGAATCCCACTTAGTAAAGTTTTCATGACTGCTACCTCTTTTGTCTCACCTCTTTTTTTATTCACATTATGCCCTTCCCCACCCCTCATCTTTTCCCCTTTCCTCCTTTGCCTGCCATCAATCTTCAGCAAGTTTCACAACAACTTAGACTTTTTAATTCAAGTTTTAAGTGTTTTCCCCATCTTCTTCTCAGTCTAATAAAAAGTTAAACAAATTTTTAAGGGTGATAATTACAGTAAGAACAACTTACTGATAACATGGTGTTGCATCGTGGACATCATACAGATGGTTAAAGTTGGAACAGGACAATCACAGACTTGCAAAGTTATCCCTACCATGCATATTCAACTGACAAGACAAATGCTGCCAACAATTGGAAAAAATTTAGGGTGGTATTCAAATCCAGGCTGCAGAAATGTGTGTCTAAGCACAGGCATCAACATGGGAGCAAACTACCTAAGGTCTCGTTATAATAAACGTTCCAGATACCATGAAGCCAGGACAAGGTAGTAGATATATGAAATATTCTTTAAGTAACAGATAAATGAAAATAAACTTTCTCACAAATGGAACACTGGTGATTCTGAGTTGAGGTTTTTTGGTCTGGTTTTTGTTTTTCCAGTTGTTTTTTCTTTTAAATCTAAGTAGGCCTGGTCTAACTCCCCCAATTTTGTCCTTCTCCATCCCATCACTCCTAACTCCCTTTTAATCATACAAACTATTTAGTCTTTTCTAATATGTGGACTGTAAAAGTAACATTTTCAGAAACAGATTAAAGGGTGGAATGGTATATACAACCTTAAACAATATCGTATTGAAACAGAAATGGCACTATATTTATTCTGAAAAAATAGTAAAATAAAACAGTATGACATTTTTCAAAATTCAGTTCATATACCTAAAGAAAGTTATTACTTGCCTGGCTAAAATACTCCATTTACAACTCTTTGCCTATAAACCTTAAAGCTTTTTCACTAAAATATTCTCCCTGTTTTACAGGATGGTTAAATCAAAACAAGTCTTAAAAAAAGATCTCTGCAAATGCTTTTAGGCTTATCACAAAGGACACTTCTGCATTCTGAAAGGTCTATTCACAGACATCATGTTAGTAAAATATTACTTGGAAGCAGTTTCTAAAACTGGATGTAACATTCATTTGCATGTATCTGCCAAGTTTTTAAATGTTTTAGAAGCTAAGCTAAAACATGTTGAAAATGACTCATTGTGGTACCAGAATATGTACTGTAGGAAATAAGAACTCATTTACAAGTGGGAGAAATACACTCACACTTCATCTGTGGGAATTCACTACACTTCCCTTCCAGTAAACATTATATTTTAAAATAATCATGGAAAATATGCTTCTTTTAACTGAAGTTTATGAAAAGATTTAGACAGCTGGCATAACAAAAGAAACTTATGAAGATAAACGTAAAAACTATCTTTAAAAATAATTCACAAATAATTCTGCCAAAAGATATCAATTTAGCAATAAAAAAAAGGTTGCAATTACTCCAATGGATAAACTGAAACTGTTTAATACAGTTGTTCTTTATAACCAGATAACTGCTTGAGACAAAGGATAAAAGAAAGATTTGATTATTTCACAAAGTAAGAAAATGCTGGGTGAAGGGGGTGGGGAGAGCCCTGACAGGCAAACAAATTACCATAAAGTAGCTCTTTTCTAACTTGTATCATGTCAACTACTTTCTGTTCATCTGCATATTTTAATAAAACAAGTACCTTGCAGCAAATGCACTACTTTAAAAAGGGGTTTTTCTTTGAAAAGAGGCATTCATCTGGCACTGAGAAAATAAAGCTGAAATGTACTCCATTTATCTCTGTGTATAGAATACTTTGAAAAAAGCCCAGAACTTTGACATAACACAGAAATTAGACCCAGATTTCACAACTTGTGACTGAGAACAGAGTGTCATAAGGGACAAATCTGAAACCAAAAAACCCAGCCCCACTAGCTTCTAAAAGTACACTGCCTGTAAAAACAAAAATGTCCTGGATTAACATGCAACAGACAAAAAAGATACAATATTTCCTCACGTGGTTTTACATCTAGAAGCTTTAGAATTAAGGTATCAATTGAGGTTTCACTCCACCTCATTCTGGGCATTTCACAGGGGCGTGGGATTTACATCAGTCACACTGTGCTTGTCCTCTACTGTTTAGAGAAACAGTCTATAGTGAGTACACTCAGAGATTCAAGAGTCAGATAATTGCCTGAAGTGAGTGACGTATGAAGACAGAGAAGGACCAGGGCTTCTAAGTACTTTCATCTCCATTTTTTTCACACCATTTTGCACAACCAAAACTTTCACCCCTTCCCACAGGGTTTTGAATGGGCCAAATTCTTCACCTCTCTACAAGCCACAACAATTCTGTTGATCCCAGCAACATATCCAAGGTTAAATGGGAACATGTAACTTTTTGAAGCATCTTGAAATTTATAATCTAGATATTTCTGGGAAGGAAAAGGTTAAGATCAGGGAGAAATTAGAGCAAACATTAAGCAAAATTTCAAAAGGGATGAATCAGTGCACTTCTATATCTGTTTACCCATGGCAACGAACACTTTCCATGAAACAATTAGAATATCCACAAAAACAATTCCAGATGACAAGTTCCACATGAAATCTTAAACTAGATTATATACGTACACATGCAATAGTATTTATGTTAAAATATCAGCCAAGAGTTGAAGCGTTTTGACAATATATCCAGTATTTAAATTTTAGAAGAGATATACAAATAGGCTTGTAAGTGCAAGTATGTACATTTACATTTTACATGTATATTATGAAAGCTAACATTTATGAAAAGACTAAAATGACTGACAGATATAAGCATTTTATATAATGCCCAAGCTTCACCTCAAAGGAACCTAGATTATATTTCTAGTACACTTATTTCTAAAACTCTACTGTCCCTTAATAGAAGTTTATTTTCCTTTAAGAGAAAGTTTCTCAAGCCATGCTGCGTCTATTAATATCTATTCTATGGGTGAGATGCTGGCATTTTTGCTTCTGGAATACCCATAAGGAGCACACACACACAATCCCTGCCCTTCTCCATGCTTCATGAAAGGAGTTTGCGGCATGGTCTGTGCAACAGCATCTTCAGTCATCAACATTTGTTTCCTTTCAAGCACAAAAATCTGCTAATAAACAGGACTTAAAAGAAAGGTTTGGGCAGTGTATGTTCATATGAGCAACATCTTTATGAATTCTACCTAGCAGGAAGAACTACAGAAGCCCGTTATTGTTTGTAGTAAAGCCCCCGATTTACTCGTTCGTGTGCAACTCTGCTGGGTTTGTTCAGTTGCCAGGTTCTCTGTCCTTTTTGCCTCTCACCACACTCCTCCTACAAATCCTCTCACTAATCATCACCAGCTACCATCACCAGCAGTCTAGCATATTTGCTTTCATGCAGTGCTCCCCTCAGAGGCCCATCCAGAACTTGCTAAAGTTCTGTTTGTAAGTAACTTTATTATGCGTTGAACTTCAGCTGCACATTCATTTTGCTGGTTTCACAGAATATTCCTTACAGAGTTACCCTGATAGTCATATAAGAAGACACAACTGTGCCTTTAGATCCTTTGGCTAGAAACACAAACAGCTGAAAAAATTATCTAAATAGCTTTGTACTGAGTAAACTAAAGGACATGGCCTTCCCACTATCCAATATGTGATGCAACACTTCAGTGCTGAAGGCATGTAGTTTCAAAAAAAAAATTTACTGGTGTCCCTGAATGTAAACAACACTGAGCCAACCTTGACAAAGTCTGGGATACATTCTTGAGGAAATCTTATCTAGCAACAAGACCATACAAAAGGGAAGTCAGCCCTCCAAGCCTGGTCTTCCCATTTTCTCCTCACTGCGGCACCAGTTACCAGACAAGACAACCTCATGGAGAGACAAAGCAACAAAGAGGCTGCCAAGGACTCACATGATTGTTCCATCACTTGTGAACGGTGGTTTCTTCAGCTGCGAGCACTACACGTAAATATCATATTATCCCTCGCTTTTGGGAAAGCTTCGGTGTGATTAATTAGGCACATTCCATGCTGGATGAATTAATGCCAAAGGCAAACAGCTCCCTGTGGCTTAGGGCCTGATAGTACCTTGGCTCAATGATGTTCACTGTTCTGGTAGTGTGTTCATGAACACAGTATGATGGTCCTTTTCATTTATTCATTTACAAACGGACTAGCTACCCTCAATTCCAGAACAACATGCTACTGTTTTCCTTATTACTTGCATGAAACAGGTACTACAACCATGCGAGTGAGCGCCAGGCTGAGAGCACCAGAGTTGGGCTTCCAGTTACAACTAGTGTCTCCTCAACACTTTGAATATGATTCTGCAGAAGACAAGCTCTGACCAAAACACAGCTCAAAGCTCACTCTCATAAATATTAGTCTTCATAACTAATATTTCAGAGTCTCCCATGGGTTTACTGTGAGGTTCACTAGGTTACAAAGCTGTAACTTTCTTCTCAAGCCACATAAGCAACTATTTGGACAGACTGTTCTTCAACAGTTATCACATCCTTTTCCAAAGGGTTATCAGAATCTAGCCACAGATTTGGAATCTAATTCCAGAAGAAAATTACAATAAAAAGAAAACTTCTATGGTTTTATTAGGCTGAAATATACTACAAAATATTACACCGTCATCATTTGAGTATCAAAATGTTTGTAGAGTCATACAGAAAATACTATTTTTGTGCTTTGAAGAACTTGGCTTTTGAATAGGCATTATAATGTACAGTTTTGGTAGACATATGCAATTAACAATCACTGCATGCATTTACCGTCATGTTGTTATTTGTGACTTGTTTTTCTTCCATATTTTAAAAACCGTGTACTTGGAGTTTCCTGTTTACAGGAAACTTTTCTTTTCTTTTCTCATCTGCCATCAAAGTGTTAATGTTTTGGGCTACCTAAAGCTGCTAGGGGCTTCACACACAAATTTAATCCTTAAAGCTCAGATCGTTAGAAACATTCCAGAAATAAAGATCATTTGCATAGATAACTTGATATACGTAACATTATTTTAAAAGAATAAAAATAAAATCACACTAATTTCATGCTCAGATAAATGCTTTCATTTATATCTTGTTGTTACATCCAACCTAGACTTTTCAATGGGACGCAAAGCACATGCAGTAAACAGGCTGAGAAGTTTCCCAGTGTTTCATACCTTCTGTTCTATGTAGAATAGCTGTACAGAGAATAGCTGTACATAATATAGCTGTATTGTATCAGATGAAAGGTCCATGTAGCCTGATAATCCTGTCTCCAGCTGTGGCCAAAAGTGTGTGTTTCAAGTGCAAGAAAAACTTCTGCATAGATTGTATTTCTCCCTAATCCTCTGTCACTACTGTTCAACTATTTCTAGTTCAAGGATTTCCTGAGTGGGATGTCGTTTCTCCTTGGTAAGCAATTCTAAGATTTATCACTGAGCTTTTTCAGTCTCCTTTTGAACCCATATAAACTTTTAGCACCCAAAACATCATTCGGTAATGAGTTCCAAAGGACCCCATTTTCTTATCCTGTCAGTGCTCATCATTAATGAGATGCTGAGTGCAGTGAATCACAAAAATGTGTGTATACATGAGGGATGATAACAATCATAGCAAAATCATGGGCTACAGTGGAAGTTTCTACCCAGTGATTCAAGAAATATATGAAGTCTAAGCAGCAGCAACCTTAAATGCCTCTTTGAAGGAATTTCTAACTGCTTTCAAAGTTGTTCTCAAAGGACACAGATATATTTTCAACATTCCAGGCCAACAAAAAACCTACAGACTTAAAAGAGTAAAAAGTCTCTTAGGTATTCAGTATAATAGTAATCACAAAATTTTAACGCTTTGTTTTTACTAATCTTAATGTTTTAAGATTAAGGCATTTTGTCTAGCAGGAAATGAACAGGTAAAACAAGAATGTCAAGGCTAGAGGAAAATATTTATCAATATGAGGATATGTTCATATTACAACCTTCCCAAAGCACCTTTAAGAGGCTAACAGTATTTTGTGAGAATTAGTTCTTAGGAGTTGTGGCAAGAGGAAGTGAAATAAAAAATTTCTAGAGCTATAAATATAATCATCGAACATTCCTTGCACAGTAAGAGAACAAACTTCAAAGCCTGCGTCCCAGATGTAATGAAGCTCAGAAAGGTCAGCCATCAGCCTCACTTATCATTCCTATGAGTCCTGACCAATAATTCAAGACATCAAGACAGTTACAGTTATGAGGCAACTGGTTACAGGGCTTAAAGCATTCGTTCTGGAAGAACGCTATCATAGCTAAGAATGCAAAATTTGGAGATCCTTATTAGGGAACAACCAAAGACAACCAGGCATGCCCTAGCAAGTGTGCAGTCTTCCTAACACTACTACTCATCTCTTTGATGAAAGCAGATAATTACGTTTTCTCCTTCTGTTTATTAAAATGCATTCCAGTTATAGCGCAATCTGAAGTAGGCTTTGAGATACATCAGACTTCTTTTTATGTAGAAACATCACTGAAAGACAATCGCTCATTAGAGAGCAGCTTAAAATCACCCATTAAGATGCAAACTCCAAATAAACATATCCTCAGAAGAAAAGGGGAAAAGAGTAGGAGCACTGCTAGTCATTTCAGTAGAAATACAGCATGCACACTCCAGTTTTTGTTATGGATTTCAGTACGTTTTTTACAGCTTGGAAACAAACTAGGCCCAGTCACCTGGGAAATGTGCTTTTTCTCTGTTGCTTCATCATACTATTACTCATGGTCCTTTCAGTGAGTTCTTTGCATTGATTCTGAATTTCCAGGTGAGTGTCTTTCAGCAATTACCATAACATCCACCTTTTATCCTTTTAGCTGCACCTTGTACTTAACTTTCTCATCAGGAGAACATGATGAAGATAGTTCTTACAGGAAATGTGTAGTAGTTAAACTGACTAGGGCTGAAATCTGGGCAAAGTCTAGAAATGATAGTGAAGGGTTCTGCTTTATTCTGATACAAATATTAAAGTTATGAAAATTACATGTACACATCATACTATACAAGTCATAAATTAATACAGCAGCAGCAAATGATTATTACAAAAAAAAAAGTAATTTAGAAAACACTAAAGAAGTTAATTGCAACTGAAGATTTAAAGGGGTAGTAATTTTCAAGACCTACATAGGTCTTCAAGGGCTCACAAAACTACTGATATACAAAAGTAGAAGCCATGTCTAGGAAGTAAAATGCCATGGCAGTAGTTTTTAGATACGGTCACAGCAGCTTTGGCAAAGAAATAGTTTGGTCAGAAGTTTCCAGCATGGATATTTTTTAAATTAATTATTTAAATCCTCATTTTACACAAATATTCTTGAAGAGATAATAGATCCTCATTTAAATATTAGCAATAAGTCCATCACATAAATACATTGACTCAATAATTTTAAGATTAGAATCCTGTAACTGCAGTCAGGAACATCTGGATTACAAAAACATGTAAATAGAAGGGGCAAATTATTAATTTTATGTTTCTATTAACAATTAATATATAAAGTAATAAATTCTAATCTAATAATGAGATGCCTGCATATGCAGCAGAGATTCTAAATGCAAAGTAGAACATTTATTTATTCAGTAAATGTATCCAATTATCTTCTAATCTAAAATGGTCCTCTAGGCTTGTCTGCAATTAACAAGATATAGGGATCTTAATTTAATCTAATTTAAACACCCATTTTATAAACAGGATTGATCACCTCTTTCCATCACCTACAAGGTTTAAGACAGATGACTACAATTAGATAGCATTAATCTCACCTCCAAATTAATTCTAAAAAATACTACAGTTACGAAGAACAAATAAAAAAAAAAATCAGATCATAAAGATCAATGGATAGACTAAAAGTCGTCTCCAAAATGTATATACACAAGTTTGCAACTGACTAGAAAGAAAAGCATTAAATAGGTAAACACACACATACAGATAACTTTTTGCATATTTTTTCACCTATGAAGCATAGACAAGTGCTATCAAGAAATGTCAATGACTTCTATTCTGTTTTGCTTTTTATTTGAGAAAGGCATTTCTAAATAAAAATATTAGATATGTCTAAATGTAGACACATCTAAAAAAGATTCAGATACATCTAAAGGTATTTCTGTTTGTAGGAGATTTTCCATTACGTATCTAACAGTATTAAATATCTGAGCTATATACATCAATCTAGAAATGTTTAAATAATAATCCAAAATCCTTTGGAACCTTTACAGAATAAATCTAAGACACCAAACTGTTTTTTTTTTGTAGCCATCATCCTGATTTCACTCAAGACAACTACAAAAATACCATTTTAAAATGCTCTTTCAGCATCTGGGCATATTCAAACAATAAGGAAAAAAAGTACATACTTAAAAATATCCTATTACCTTACAGACAGAGGCAGAAATTTAAATGTCCCAAAACTGAGGTTTTTTATAAGTACTGCCGACTGCAAAACTGAAGGAACAGTACTGCCATAATGCAATTTTCTTGAATATTCTTTTTCTGTTTACTGCATAGCTACTTTGTTTCTCTTGTTTTTTCTACATTTCTCATTTTACCATTACAAAGACGAGAAAAGGAAAATCGCCTGAGTACACCATATGAGCAGCAATCAACTGTAAAAGAGTACAGACTTATTTTTTTATTGTCACTAAGAAAAATAAGATTTTGTAAAAATAACACATTTCCTTTGTGTTCCCAGTAATTCTGGAATTTTTTAACCAGTCTCCACTGTTAGAGCTGAGCTGTACAGTCCTGAAAAAAAGAAATTATACTCCTTCAGCTTTAAAGGAAGTGAACAATCAAAGGCAAGAGCTGACTGTTGTAGGCATCCCCTGAGGTGACCTTGGAGTCCACTTTGAGCAAAGGAACCATTTCAATATGATGTTGCACCTTATATGAAATCAGACTCTTTAATCAGTAGGAAAAAAACAACAAGAAACCAGGATGCATTTGTTCTGTTTTTTGGGGTTGTTTTGTTTGCTTGAATTTTTTTGGCAAGGAGAAGTAACAGATTAACAGTCAATAGTTTGAAAGTAATACTCTGGGAATACTGAAGAGAAGGAAAAGTTGGAACCCATTTAGTATCCACATTTTTCAATTGTAGTAGATGACAGAGCTATTATAGAATTGCTCTCCTCATTCAAACCCGAGACACTTTCAATTGAGATAATATAGCTTCAAAATTACATAAACATTTTATCACATTACCAGCAGTTTAAAACAAATTGAAAATGTTTCCATTCAGTTATAATTTCTTTAGGACATGTGTGACATTAATCACAGTTTAATCCAAAATATCAAATCAGTCGAGGTGCTTTTCATTATCATAGGTAAAAGAAAAGTAGATTATCACACAGAATTTACAGCTGTATAATACCAGAGAGAGTAACAAAACTTACATCCTGACATCATAGTGACCTACTCTGAGGCTGAAACAGCAAATTCTTTCTCAATGTAAATCATATTTGTTTCATTAATATTATCACTTCAGTATTTTCTTGGCATTTGTAAACAGCTGTTTACAAAAATCTATCACAAACATCACTAAGAAAAATGAAAATAACTGCATTTGACTAGAAAATTGGGTATTAGTTACACTTCTGATCACAAGATTTGCCAGGGGCTTTATTTAACTACCAGTCAGGCCAGTCAACATTCCACATACTTCTGAAGCTTTCAAACATGTTTGTTTATACAGATTATGATATCAGTGGTAACTACGATGAGTCACCTTGTTTTCACTAAAGCAGAACTAGTTGTTATAATGACCTAAATAGAGAACTGGACAACACAGGTATTCCTTTTTTATCTTAGGCAGTTTCGGTGATATTAGAAAATGTATTTGTTCCACAGAACTGCCACATGTCAGTCCACAGTAAATTCAGAACTCGGGTCTTTTAAGTTAAGGCATTTATTCCATCTTATCGTGCCAGTTTGTTACTTTGCAGTTCATTTAGGCAGATGACTTGGAATGTAGAAAAAGTCACGGTCTTGCCACCTGTACCATGGTTAGAAAGGAGGTAGTTTTAAAGAGAGACACATGCATCTTAAAGAAGGGAAGTATGGGTTTTCCATTTTCCCAAGTTTTTTTCTCTGAAAAGGATTATCTTCTGATGAATAATCTACTTCTTTGAACTCCAAAAAACAGTATTAATCAACTTATTAACTTATTTTAATTGAAGAAAGGAGAGTTTTACTTAACTGGAGAGCTTATAGGCAGAAAAAGCTACAGGAGGAAAGAAGCATGAGCGTAACAAACACGGTAACAACAAATAACGTATTACTAACTTTCTTTTTTCCCCCTCTAAAGCTTTAAAATCTCCCTATGTTTCCGGTTGTAGGGCAACTTCCCTCCTCAAACAAATCAACAATATGAAAAAATGATAGATTTTATGAGTAGGAATACAGCAGAATAGAAAAATATTTTCTTCATGGTTAATGTTAAAATATGTTAAGAATTATAGAGTTGATCTTTTCATTAAAAACAAGAAAGTGTGCATACTCAAATTATTATCATACTCCAGACCTACCTTCCAGAAGAGCTTCTAGTTTGATATGAACTCCCCATATGTAATAGTAAGCTTTATCACAGTGAAAGGCAGGAGTCTCATCAGAAAGAAACACATTGTTGACTCACATTAGGATTTTATTTTAAATCAGGAGATCAGTTTTGAATGAAGTTTCCTGGTTGTCCTCACTTAACCAGCTTTGATTTCCACACTTGGATTTGCATTGGGGAGCCATCACCTCAGAGTTCGCTAACTTAACTCACTTTGAGAATCCAAGAACACCTATGACGCACTCTAAACACCAAAAGGCATTGAGCACCATTGGGCCCATTGAGCCCAAACTAGAATTAATCTGAACTCCAATGTCTTAAACTCAGCGTGGATATCAAGTCGTCTGACTCATTTACTCTAGAACTACCCTTATTGTTCCACTACCCCTATTGTTAGCACTGACATTTTTTTCAGTCCTTTGTGGCTATGCAGGGGGAGCAATATTGCCCCTGGAATTTAGGGGTTACACATTAAAATTAAAAGCTTTAATTACTTTGTGCCTATGCTTAAGTTAACAACATTTTAACAGATTACTACTTATAATTAAAAACAATTCCAAGCAAAAACAGTTCACACCAAGTACTTTCTTTGAGTAGATTACTAGGTGTCACAGTTGGTTAATGAACTGACCTTTTCATTCTAGAAAAAATGAGTTGATTAAACAATGAATCAAGTCCAAAATTAAGGACACATGACAAACTTATCCTGAGTACCTTTGATTACTGTCCATAGTTTTAAATTACCTCATAACTTACCATAGCTAATATTCTAAATTTACAAAAAGTAATAACAAGGTGCTACACAGCAGGACAGTGAGACTGCTTGTAAACAGGCAGAAAAATCAACCAGAGTTTCCTTCTCCATATGAATAGAATTGTATGTTTGTATAGACACTATTTTTTACACATGAAAGACTGAGAAGAGACAGTAGTAAAAAAAGAGGCATGTAACAAGCATAACTGTTCATGACTATGGCTCTCTATCCACACTTCACAAAAACTATTAATTGAAGACATCATACAAGATAATTTCTACTTGAAACTAGATTAAAAAACCCAATAGAATAGGTTTGGAGTTTGACCACCGCCAATATAAAATATGAAATCCACATTTTTGGTGAGAGATGCATAATTATGTTTGCTTGTCTTTACAAGATTGTAGGATAAGAATCAAACTTTCACATTGTTTTGCACTGCTAACAGAAAAAAATACCACCAGAATTAAATGTGTAATTTCATTTTAAAAAAGTTTGCAATTCAATTTATTCTTTATAAGCAGAAAGGCAAAGCAGTCATTCCCCCTACCTAAAGCTGCTTAGATATAAATATAGTTATACCTTTAGATGTTTTTTTTGCATGTTAAAAGATACTTACTGTTCTAAGAGTTGATCATATTTTCTTAAAGCATCCTTTTCAGCAATAATTGCTCTTTCTTTTTCAGCGACAGCATTATCTCTTGCTTCCCTCAAATTTCTGAAGGAAACAAAAATCATTATGTCAAGAATCTTTTAGAAAAAAAGACCGTTTTGCTTCATGAATTACTACTGACTGATCTTAAACTTCAATACCACTTTCTTGAATTCTCATAGAATGACAGAAGGGTCTGTCTATGTGCTTATTCATTACAGAGGCTTTACTTCAGATTGTTACACTTTCATATACACCAGCAAAATTTCCTGTTCTGAAATTCTAAAACCAATGATCAAATCACTTGGTTATATGTACGAATATATGAATAATTCTAGAACACTAGAACTACACGTTACTTCTGTTTTGTAGGCATTAGATAAATTCCAATAATATGGCTTGGTATTTCACTAGTAACTAGGGGAATGCTGTCTTCCTAGCTGAAATGATTCACAACTTCTATGACAGAGCAGGAAAAGATTAGCTAAGCATTACAATCCTACTTCCACATACAACTGCTTCACTAGTTAGTCAGATATATAGGTTATTGCATATCATTGCTGTCTCCTGGCGTCTATTACTGGCAGCATTTTTGATCTGCACAGAACCATAAAATAACACGAACATTTAATTGCAGTCATTCTATACTTTTGCAGCTTTTTATCGAAGATTCAGTTAAGACATGCAAACAACCTCATTATTATTTCACTGACACAGAATCACAGAATGTTAGGGATTGGAAGGGACCCCAAAAGATCATCTAGTCCAATCCTCCTGACAGAGCAGGAACACCTAGATGAGGTTACAAAAGAGAATAGTATGATATGAAGAATAATATGTGTAGTATTTGTGTTAAAAATTTATATAGGTATTAATAGTCCATTAATCTGTAGTCTGCCTGTAGCACACCATTGTAATACACTGTACTAAGTGGAAGTACTGCTTGGATAGTGCTTATAAGCTTTATCTTAATTATTTACTGCAATACAGTAACAGCCAAATCGCAGAGCAAACAGTGGTTGTTGAAGACCAGACACCTACATTATGACTTTTGAGGATTTTACTTTATTCCTGGTTGGCTCCTGAGACTTGAACACTCACTAGCATTTGGAATATATTAGGTGATCTTAGAGACCCCTTTCAGCTTCAGTTCATCCAAAAGAAATCCTGTTCACGTGGTACAAATATAAGCAAAATATCGCGAATTCAAGCACACTGTGAGGCAAGCAAAAACATGGCAAGCAGCAATGACCAGGGGGTTTTACTTCAAAATCCAGTGTTTCGGCTGAACTAAACTGTTAATGTAAATGCAACCAAGCTCTTTCCACTGAAGTTGTTTCTTTCTCCCTTCCCCAGAGGAACAAACTTTTCAAATTAAAGCAAAGTGAAATTATAGTCTCAGGCAAATTTTGAAGAAAAAGTCAAGATACAGAGGTAAACAGAAAATTATTAAGCCCATGTTAATGTTCTCCTAGGTCATTTTAGCCAGACTAAAGATATATAATTTTGGGGTGAAAGACCTTTCTAGACTAAGGAAATGTTACTAATGGTACTTCTCTGAACTCTGAGTAATTAATATGAATAGAAAATAGTTACTTATGAATAATCAGCATCAGAATTAGGTAACAGTTAACTGGCTACGAGAGAAAGATAAGAAAAATTTCTTTAAAAATTCAGTTACTTTTGAGAGTAGATTCTTTAAAACTGACTCATACCAAAATATAAGAACATGGCCATTAATAGTGTTAACAGCATTTACATCAAGCATATTGTCTCAACACCTAGTCTGAGAGTAGGAGTGCAATGTTGTAGCCTTAAGAATGGTGTAACAGAAGTGGGATAAAAATGAAATGGTAGGAGATACACAGCGGCTGATTCAGATAATAAACTATTTTGCTAAACTGAAGAGCCAATCAGTTGAAAATGCAATAGAAAGAAAACGGACACAAGTGAGGTACTTCTCAACCAACAAGACGACAATCACAGACTTGATGTAACTTCAGTTGAAATTATTTTCAACAGAACTAGGAAACACACTAGCAACACTGCCAGTTTTCAGGCTGTGTGACTGTAATTTAAAAATAGGTAAAGCACCTATCTGCTGGCTGCACATACAGGCCATACAGACCATCAGACATCTAGAAAACCTACCATACACAAGCAAAAGTACCCTTCTAAAGTGGGACAGGAACACTGCCTACAGATTCACGGAACAGGTAAGGGGAAAAAAAAGGTGGGTTGAGGGCAGGGGAGGGGAATCAGAAGCAGAAGGGCATCCATATCAACTTTTGAAATAAACCTCTTAGCAGCTGCCATTATTGCACATCAGTTCACATCCCTAAAGTACTCCAGAGTGCACACACTGGATTCCAGCTGGTTTGAACCAAGTTCGAAGATGTGCTCAGGGAGAGCACCCAACATGCTCAAAACTAAGAAATTGTGTTTGATCTATGGGAACAGGCTACAGCTAATCCAAAGTCAAACCTCCTGCAGACATTCATGAGCCCTGTGAATTCATTCCTGCTTACTAATGCCAAGGTAGCCAATGCTTACTACAACCAAATGAAACTGATCCCTACTAAATTAAGAATGAAAGTATCACCTTTTCATTGGTTCTGCCCCATTTGAGCTTCTTGAACTGATTTATCTAAGCATAAAATAAGTGCCAATAAATGCAAGGGAAACATCATGCCTATCAGGCTTGGCGAAGTGTAAGGAGTAAGAACAACCAAATATTAAATCAGGTTAGCTGTAATATCGTTTCATGCTTTGAGCCTGAAGATGAAACCAGCATCTTCAGCATCTATTTTCAGTCACAGGCAGCATCTCTTCACATCACAAGTTCATTGCAAAGCACTTTGCTCACAAATTGGGGTTCCACTTGTCTCACTATTGAGAGGCACTTCAGACTGGAAAGCACTGTCTTATGGTGGAATTTTTTAATATTTTATAGAAAGAGCATATGCTATCTTTTTTTTTTTCCAAAATATGAAGTAAAATCTAAGGGATTTACATTTCAGAAGTAATTATTTCAAAATGAGGAACAAATCTTCTGTAAATTGGTTCCAGATACAAATGAAATACCTATCAGTAGCTTTCTCAATGATATACAGACCCTTGTCAAACCTCCATGAACGGCAGAGGTTTAAACTCGTACTTTGTAATTCCAAATAGATTTGCATACAGGAAGTGGTGTGTATGTACGTATGTGTGTGTATATATTTTACTCACACTTGCAAAACTACACAACGATGTAATTTTTTTTAATTAGAACCTTTCAGTTGACTGGAAGACAGACAGCAAGAGTCATGTTCTTTTTTCACTCTTCTGAGCAGCAACAAAATGACCTATTAGAGGAACAGATGCTGATGCCACAAATATCTTTTTACTACAGTCATTTCCTTCTCCACACAAGACACTTTCAGGCCATCTACAATGAAGTCATAATGAATTATTAAGTACTCCTGCTATTTTAAATTAATAAAAGGGGCAAAAAACAAGCTCAAAGGGAAATCTAGTGCCAGAAATCCAAATCTTTAGATCCCTAAAGGCTTATGCATGTGCCTAACTCTGCACGTAATTCCATGGAACTGAACAAGATGACACACAGGACCGGGATCTTCTTCAAGAATCATAATGCTGTAAACAATCTCAAATTGATTTATTTTACAAAGACTTCAGTCTTATTGGTTTCTCTCATTTCTTCTACTTTCTGCATCAACACCCTCTCCCCTGGTTTCCTGGCACAGTTTCAATATCACCCATATAGCATGACAGGTAAACCAATACATTTTGTGTTAACTAACACTATACACCTGAACAAACTTCAAACCACTAATGTTTATACGGAACATCAATTTTAATAATACTTTTCATTGACTATGTTAGATGTCCATCATTTAATAATGTAACACCATATATTTCCTGTACAAGCAAAATTCCATTTTAGTTTTTACACAATTCATATCAGTTTAATAATTTAACTAAAATTCTCACATCTTAATGACTTCTCAAAGAGCCAGTCAAATAAGATTGTACCTAAGCACAAAACTGTACTTGGTTGGTTTTGTCCTAATCAGGTTGTTGCCTGCATCTTATCTACCTGTTTTCACGTTCATACATCTCTTTTGAAGTGCCTCGTAGTTGCTCGATTTCTTGATTTGTTTTCAACCTTATTTGTTCCAACTCTTCATGTAGTCTCTTTTCATATTCTGTTTTATAGTGGTCTCTGTAAATAAACAAATTGCCAAAAAGAAATTTGTCATGGCAGAAATTACACCTTCCATATGATGACAAGACTGCTAAAAGTCAGGAAAGGTCACTGAAAAAAATTAGAAGAATCTGGAAAAGTCTAGAACACCCACCATGATGTCATCAGAAGACAGTTCAAAGTGATGCTTATCTTTAAGATGACTAAAATAAACAAATTGTATAATAAAGGGCATATTCTGAGTATATAACTTGTCTGACCTGCCAATGCCTTTTAATAAGACCGAGTTGCTGCTGAAGCAAAGGACCATAATTGGAAGTTTTTATTCCTGACCTGCTGTTACAGGTCAAAAAGGTTTTTGCCTTGTTGTTTTGTGCTTAGGCTACAGGCTTCAATGAGCTTCTTCTGAGGCCTACTATTCATAAGGCTTTATACTGCAAATAAACTAAATGTGATCTGAGCATCTCAATATAACTATGGATTGTATGTTAAGATTAAATATATAAAAGCAAATCTTTTGCGTTGGTCTGTGCATATAGATTCCCAAGAACTGTAGCTATGAAC
This sequence comes from Columba livia, assembly GCF_036013475.1. NCBI lineage: Eukaryota > Metazoa > Chordata > Aves > Columbiformes > Columbidae > Columba > Columba livia. The sequence goes on along the minus strand of NC_088602.1, from coordinate 44,055,926 downwards.
TGCTGCCATTCATCTTGCCACAATCTCAACCTAATTTGAAGTGTGTATTTTTTAAAATTTGGCAGGTTAATCCCTCTATTTCCTGAAGCCTGTAATTTTCTAACTACAATACCCCAATGCCAGCAGTGCTGACAGTGACCAGAAGGTGAATTTTTCTTTATTCCTAAAAACAGATTACTTGGGTTTATTTTCATCATCTTCATTCCTGAACTACAGCAACCAAAAGAGATCCAGATGTGAAACGAGCTTTACAAAACCTCAAATTCTTCAACAGGTAGCAAACAGAAGCTTATTAGCCAAGCTGATGTCACCTTCAGGTAGCACTGAGGACTGCAGAACATCCATTAGTTGGTACAGTTTTCTCCTAGTCTAACTTTGTACCTCTCTAACAAATAAATAGGATTCTGTTGAGCTCTCTCTAAAAAACCTAATACTATAGATACTTGGTCGGAGAGAAGGATTGTTCAAATTACTGAATAGACAGGAATCCCCGCTATGGGATACCATCTCAGAAGATGACACAAAGAACATATATGTGTGTGGGAAAACGTAAAGAAGGGACAGCTTCTGCAACCTTGCAGATCACATTCATGTATTTAAGCACTTTACAAAAGGATGCTATTACCCCATTTTACAAAATAAATCTTACATTAACATTTTTACATTTTAGATTACATTTTTATGTTATGAAATGACTTATTCAAAGTTCATCAGCAGGTCAGAAGCAGAACTGCTGCTGCCCAAACTGCAGTTCAGTCTTACACATGCTGCTCAATACACTGTCTTCCCTGCTGTGCTACATTGGACCTGCAAAAGACAGTAACACTCACTAGAGGAGAGCAGACGTAACTGCATTATTCATTACAGTTAATATCTGTCCTCTGAAAATTAGCATCATTAAGAGAGTCACCAATACCTATGACATCAAGAGAGAGATCTGGTAACAGTACAGTATCCCAATGGCAGTATCGAGATCTCTAAAGGCAAAGATCAAAAGATCAAAAAATCAGAATTTCTCTTTAGATGGTATCAAAATGCAAGGGATGGAGACCTCTGATATTCCAGAGGACAGTGAAGCAGGCTTGCACAGTATCCCAAATGGTGTAGAGACAAGCTACTAGCTTCCTATGTTCCTTGAACAGAGATAGCTCTGTAAAAGTGCCTCTACATCATTATTACAGGATAAGGATTTCACAGTGGTTTTCTAGAAATAGAAATCTAGCTACAAGAGTCACTACTTACAAGCACAGCCCCTTGTGGTTTTCTAAAACCCAATTTAAAAGCAAGTCCCAAAAATTTATTTAAAATGCAGAAGTTCCAGCTGAATATTTCAGAGATATACAGAGGTAAAACAAAAATTTAAAAAAAGTTTAAGTGACAGCATTGAAAATAAAAACAGTATTAAAACCACTCTGATATGGGCTAGAACTCCATAGCTGATAATTTTAGTAAAGTGCTCTTCTATTTCCATTCAGATAACAATTTATCTTTTAGTTGTATTACAGGAGAGTCATATTAGCACACTTTATCTTAGTTATACATGGGCACAAGATTTATAGAAACTGTTTGCAGTTCTCGATTCAAACAGAATGAAGCAGCTGAAGAGAAGCTGAATCTACTTCATACTCTAAGCTTATTAATTCAATCCACGGGTGTTTTTTTAAGGACAATACTAACCAAAAAGTGGTTTTGTGTTCCTTAATGAAGTACATACAGGCAAATATTTGGTGTAATTTTGGGATAAATACTGAAATGGGTTTTTTTGGCATCTAGATGTAGGGAAATAACATGAACTAGATAACCTTGAATTCTGAATAAGAAAAATCTAAATGTGGTTTGAAATTTTATGACACTCTTAGTCATATGATTTAGTTTTAGGTAGTCCTATGAGGAGCAGACAGTTGAACTCAGTGCTTCTTATGGGTCCCTTCCAACTATGATTCTATGAAATTTTGTAGTACAGCATTACATGTGTAGCAAGACATGTAGCTGAGTAGCATAGTGTTTTGTGTTCAACATCCCATACACATAGCTGTACCAATTCAAATAGCATAAGCATTTGACACTGTTTACCACTGTGGATAGCATACAACAATCAATCTATTTCTCAAGGCTACATCTAGAGAATTTGCATTTGAACTCGAGATATTAAAGACTGATAGCTCTCATAGCTGACATGAAACATACTGTGTCCTATTTTAAACATTTGTGAAAATTAAATACATTTTATTCTGCAATAATAATTTAGATTGTCTTTCAAATACTTCTGGTTTTAATAAAGGTTATTTGAGGTGGGGAGGTAAGATATATAACATATGCACTTTAAAGAGTTTTTATCTCCTTTGTAATTAATTACAGTTAATCCCGTAAATTTCTATATACCCCTAAGAGAACAGTTGCCATAAAGTTTCAATGCTGACATCTTCACTACTATGGTCTTATATCAAAGGTTTAACGAAAATTTTCTCATACACATTAAGACCCAACAAAAGTGTTCTGTTTCTAGCTACACAAATATGGACTAGCTTTCTGAAAGTGGAAATTACTTTTAATTAAACAAGATGTGTTCAAGGAACAAAATAAAACAGTTAAATAACTTGTCTACTGATAGAACTGAACACACAATAACTTACCTGGATGCAACGTATTTTTCATACATTTCCTCCCTAGCTTTTTTGGCATCCTCTAGCTGAACCTGAAGTCTTTCAAGACGGTCTTCTTCATGTGCACAGCGAACACTAAGCTCCATGTTCTGGCGATTAAGATAATCTTTATCTTTTTGCAACAAGTTGAGGGATTGCTGTATGGTTGCCAGCTATAAAAGGCATTAAAAAGAACATTTTAACATGAACTTCAAGATAAGGTTTTAACCTATGTACACATATTTGTGATTTCATTTTAACTGTGCTCTGTGAAATCATGTGAACCAAAAAACTCTATTTACACTTTTGTTTAATGTTAGTAAATTGGTGATTTGTGCTGAAACAAAGTCTTTAATAATTTTATAATTTTATGAGTTTTCACGATTTATTTCCAGTAGTTGGGACCTGAAAAAGAGGTAAAGTGTCCCTTAATCTACCTCATTATCTAAATAGTACTGAAGTACTGAATATTGATAGAACTGAATAGTATAATGTCAGAAATACTGATGTCAAGTCTTGGTGCCAATCTGTCATCATACTGCCTACAACATTCTCAGAAACAGAAGTGAAAAGTTTAAGGGCACCGGAGTGATCATCGTTCCATGAAGAAATAGTAAAACTGCTAGTTCTGGGGCTGAAGCATATCATGATTGCTGTGGAGAAGGTAACGTTCCAGGCCAGTACCAAGGGCAAAGAGGGTTATGCATGCTGTGTTTTGACTTCCATTTAGCATGGTGTTGCTACACAAGGTTGAACTGACGCCAAAGCAGAAACATTAATATCTTGCGAGTCTCTGTGACAGTCTTCCCAGTCACCAGACCAGTCATCTTTATTGCTCCAAGAAGGAAGTGGTTTGGGAGAGAGTAGTGTCCATCTGTTTGAGGTGAACATTGTCAGAGAACAAACACAGAGCATAATGGCACTGGTGCAGTGGCCCAGCTCCTTACTCATGGGAACAAAATGCAGTTTTATTACCTTAAATAATTTTGCCATTTAAGCTCCTGAGGATGTCAAATCCCAAGTTCAAAGAAAGACAAATGAATAACTTATCAGAAATATGTCACCCAAAGATATAAAGGCATCATGTACATGTTTTAGATAGAATTCAACCTTCCTGAGTGATGAAAGGACTCAAAGTTACTCAAGGGAGATACACCAGTCAAAGACATGGAACACCTAGTTAAACAGCTGAAAATCTGTCGAAAAAAAATGCTCTTTGAGATATGCTTCTCTCCATCTGCCCAATTGCTGAGCATCACAGAGGGTGAGGTACAAATGCCTCTCCTACACTTTGTTTTACTTGAGCAAAAAACCACCACACAACTGTCCTCTCTCTTCAAGTAACAGGTTATATGTATATCCATAATGAACACAGACATCATGGTTTACTACATCAATACAGAAATCTAGGAGTTACTGTCCCTCCAACTGCTCCTCCCGCAGAATAAATACTGTGTAAACACTTATAATTGTATGCTCTTCCAATCCAGAACCTGTGATACCATATCAGCATACACAAATACCACCACAGACTTTCCAAGAGATTCAAGTAATCACACAGTTTGAAGTGGTATTTTAGTTTAAAGTAGTGCTACTTTTATTCCCTCTCAGATTAATCTAGTATAAAGTTCCTGATGAATAAACAGCCTGACAAAGCCTTCAGACTGATATACAAAAGGTGAATATAAAAGATATTTTCTAAAAGAAACTTAGTTTCTTCCCTAGTGTTTCAGAAAATCTCTATGACTACCTGTAAAATTAGGCAGTGGTAGTTATAGACATTATTTTAGCTGTAACACTATTATACAGAGACACTAAGGAACACAATCTCCTCTGAATTCTCTCCGTTATGATTGGTCTCATTTACTCAGCTGTCAAAGTGCTACCACACAAAGATCCTCAATTTGATTCTTGCCTGGACCAGTCCGGAAGTCAAGAACAACCTTCTCATGCAGTGCCCCTTTCATATCACATAAAAAATAAATTCAGAAATTAATTCAGAACAGCCAATCAATTATTTCTCCATTACTTTTGGTGTTTCCTGGAAAGATTTCTATACAGAAACACTGCTTAAAAATAGTCTTATTTTTGCATCGAAGTTGCACTGAGCTACAAACCATCTGAAAACTAGTCAAGGATGATATAAACTGAAACAAGTTTCTTTCTTGAGATTCAGTAAAAGCCTCTTCTCCCTCCTGAAGAGACGTTGCAAAACTACACCTACATCAGACAGAGGGAAAAATCCCTTTTTGATACCCATAATTTAGAATGGTTCCACCCTAACTATCTTATTTAAGGTAAATAATTAATCCTGGAGGTTCCACAAAGGAATCCTCCCTATGAACAATTTAGATGCAGAAATGGTGAAAATGGATCCTGAGTAATGCAAGCTTGTACTGGTACAAACCAACAAAAGTCCTATAGATCAAGGCTGTGGACTTAGAAACATTACATGTTTGTGTTTGAGTCCCTTGACTCAAAATTTGTCATACATGCTCAGTACAGCAGCCATCACTGAACACAGTTTGTGACTCTTGCATCAATGAATTGCCGAACAGAGAAGCGGCAATGGACATCTTTCTTGACCTGACAGGCGTCTGGCTCTTGGAATCCTTTGGAGCAGGAGAAACACATTCACCTACGCAATATTAGTGCTACCAGAATGGCAATGACTGAGATCTGAGTGAAGTCACTGAGTTAAGTGGACCAGGAACTCACCAGAACCCTAACAAACATGAAAACCACTCTGTGCCTGAAGATGCATTTATTCATTTTCCTAGCAGAAAGATTTTCAAAGACTTCTGGAGACAGGTTAGAGAAAACCAGTCCATCAGCCTAGTAGATAATCCTGCCCAAAAGGTAAGCAGCACTGGGATTCCGCTTGTCAATATGCAGCATCATAGAAAAAAGAAGTCCGGAATAGCAGGCTCTCTATTCCTGACCCGGAACTAACTTCTGTAAAGGCGAACTGAAGGAAAACTCAGGTAACCGAACCATTCCTTTACTATAGAGTCACAAAGAAGAAAAGCTACGCATTCTACTGATGTCTAAAAAAAAACCCACACAACAAAACCTAAGAGGTACAGTAGCTCTGCCCTACTGTCACTATTGCTCAGAAAGAGCTAAAGCAAGTTACAACTAGTTCTGCGTCTCTTGAAAGATGAAGCATGCTCACAGCATTCAGCCTTTACTGGTAAATGTTGCCCTTGGGCCTCCCAGGTTCTGGAGAATATGGGCAGAGTTTGGATGGCTGAAGCAAAGGAAGACTAAGCTAGAGACCTAGGAGAATGGCAAAAGAGAAAGCACACAACCAATGTTGAAGGAGATAGCCACCATTGCTGTGAGGTTGGCCAGCTGTTTGAAAGATCATAGCAGGTGAGCAAGGCTTTTGATGACCAGAATCCACCTTCAAGGAGCATCCAGGGAACTGTGGGTTGAAAAATCTAAGTTCAGTTCCTGCAAAGACCGTGAAGCAAATCCTCCTGGAAGCCAAATCCATGCATATGGAGGAAAAGGTGACTGAAAACAACTAGCAGGGATTTACCAAAGCCAAACTGCGCCCAGCAAACCTGACAAGAATATTTATTGTCTCTATGGACATGGGGACAGCTGCTTATGTTATTTACTTGGACTTTTGCATGGCTTTCAGCCATCTCCCATAACACCTCTGTGGGAAAATCAACAAATATGGATTAGATGGACAAATATCAGTTGAGCAAACTAAACATGAGCCAGAAGTGTGACCTGAAAGCAAAGGCAGCCAAATGCCTGCTAGATTGTATTAGCAACAATGCAGACAATAGGCTGAAGAAACTTCTTATCCTGTGTTCAGTTCTTGTGAGACTCTATTTGGTGTGCCATGTCCCATTCTGAGTTCCTCGTAAGGACACACATTAACATACTGGAGCAAGACCAGAAGAGCTCTACCAAGATGGTCATGGACTGCAGCACATGATGTACAAGGGGTTGAGAAAATTTTTTTTTTCAGCTTTCAGAAGAGAAATCTGGGTGGGAAAAATCTCACTGTTATCTTCACCTATCCAATTGCCACACACAGAAAGAGCCAGACTCTCAGAAGTGCCTTGGAAAAGGCAACAGAAAAAAAACTGCAACAACTCTGATTAGATTTTACAAAAACTTTTTTCACAAAGAGGGTGGACAAACAGTGGAAGAGACTCTCCAGAAAGGCTGTGGAATCTCCACCCTTGGAGATATTCAAAACTTGACAAAGCACTAAGCAACATGACCTACGCTGGCTCTGCACTGTGTTGAGAGGGTTTGATCAGCTGGTCTCCTGAGGACTATTCTAATAGACTTTATTCCATTATCCCACAGGTGATCCTGACAGACTTGATTAGACAAAGAATCAAATTCCTGAGGTGAAGAAACCAACAATTACTGAAATAAGAACTTTACATTTACCTCTTTTGATAAGTCATTTCTTTCTTTAGCTTGTGCTTTGTGTGACACCTCTAATATTTCATATTTTCTTCTTAGTTCTGACAATTCATGTTCAAATACATCACGTTCACTGTTAAAATAAAGTGAAACTATTAGATGCATAAAATGTAATAAACAAGATCCCTTAGCATTTGTGATTTCTCAGTGTTCTTTCAGTTCATGACACCAACTTCTTCCAACTAGCCACTCATACGGCAATCAGTGATAATCTTACCTTTTTTAGTTAACACCTGCAATAGTATCTTATTATATGAAAGAATTTTCTTCATTTCTAAGTATCTAAAAATAATACTCAGTTATAATACAATATAATCCTGAATTCCCATCCTCTTCTGATTATTCTTCTTTATGGTAACTTGGGGCTATACATTTCTCCCTTAGCAATGAACCATAAGTATCCCTGTCCATCCTTTCCTCTTTATCAAGCTTTTGATGCTATTTCCCATGACATCCTCTTGAATCTTTTGCAGATATTGGAGTCCGATGAAAGAATAAAGCAACTGAATTCCCACCTTCCTAATCAAACAGAAAGCAATGTATACTTTCCAGTTTCTGCCTTCCCTTGTATACAGTCCCTTGGTACCTGAGGGTGTTGTACTGCTCACGTTTAAAATATACATGACATAGCCGCAAAAATTATGTTAGTGTCCTGAATAGGAGTGCTTTCAATTTGCACAAAGAAGCAGCTCTGTGTCTCCACTTTATCTGACCCTGTCAGAACAGTGAAATAAATGAGCCAGTATGAGCTTGCAGTCTGGAAAAAAGTTAACTGATTTTATATTAAGCATAGCATAGCTTTAAAGCTGAAAAAACTTGTAGTATGCCAGAACTAAAAGATTTGACATAGCATTTTTAAAGGCAGAAATGAGCCTGGAAGTGATTAACTCCTGCAATGCTCCTAAATATCCTTATGCAGTCATGCCAACAGTGCTCTCCCCTCCCCGTCGTCTGTGCCTACCCAGATGAATACAACCTACTCTCTCAAATACAGTTTTGGCACGTTCATTCATGCCTTTTTCAACTCAAGACTATTTCAAATGTATGCTGTTAAACACTGGAGCCATTCACATGGACGTTATTACAATTCACTTATTAAGATGCAGTTGCACATGGGAAACAAACCATAGCATCAACCCATCCTGTTTGCAATAAGCTTCCAGGTAGATTCCAAGGTTGGTTTAATGTGAACAGGAATCCAGAAGACAAACTCTCCTTCAAATGACTTAGTGGCAAAGTCATTTGTGTCCGTAACCGTGCCTGAGTTCATTCAGCATGGGCAACTAAGGAGCTGACAGGGTGTTTTCTATTAATAATCCCCATTTTTTAATCCATTCCCCAACAAATGTGCCAAAAGGCAGATTTCTTGTACTTGCAAGCACACTGAAAAAGCTGTTTGGGAGCTGGACTGCAAAGCATATGTCAATGAGCGTATTTATAAGAAGTCCACCTTCACTATTTCGCAATTGTTTATAAAAAGGGCATTCAATGTGTAGCCTAAAACTGTAACATCTGTGTTTTAAAAATGAAGACAGCCACTTGAACTTCCTGCAGCTAAGCCGACTTGCTAAGGTAGTCCTAGGATTCTCTAACAGGAAGTTCTCATAACAGCCCTTTCAAATTAATGGTTACAATGGTATCTTAAGTTGTAAATATTAATTCCCAAGGTCCTACCCTCTTAATTCACTGTGTAGGCACCACACAGCAGAGCACAGGGCCTTTTGTTAGATCATTGCTTTCAAACTAGCAAAAAAAGAGTTCTTGTTCTAAGATGCTTGGAATCAACAGCTCCCACTTCTTCAGTTGCAATGAGACTGGAGGCTCCTTTGAAAACACACTAAATCCCTAAATAGAAAGTTTTAAAAAGATAATTCGAAGCATCAGATTTCAAAATGTTGTTTATCTTATGACTGCAACATACTACAGAAGATAATTGAACTATTAGTGGATTGAGGTAAAGAAAAATACCTGTACTGTGCATAAGCCAAAAATCAACTGAAAAACTCTAGTAAATCAAGGTTGAAGTTTAGAACATCCAAACTATAGAGATACTTACCATTTTACTTTATCATAGTTCTCTTGTCTGTAATCACCTTGCTGAATCATCTGCTTGGTATCAGCCAGTTCCAGTGTTAAACGCTGGCATCTCACCTCAAGCTCTGACCGATTCCTCATCTCATCTTCATAGCTCTGGAAGATAAGACATTTTGAAATTATCACAGCTACACTGATATTTACCTAAAGCAATCACTGACTAAGTTTTGTGAAGACCTCTTGTGAATATCCAAGTGGTAGTATTTTCATTTGTCTGAGTGCTTGAAATCTGGCACACATCACGAATTAATCAGCTATACTTATATTCAACTTATTTTTATCTTATTCTAAATAGCTGGTTAATGCACTTATTTTTCCTAATGCATTTGTCCGTTAGCACAACTTCCAAGACCAGTAACCCTCATCTATACAGCCAGTGGTCTACAAACCCATAGTAGGAGCACAAAAGTCACACCATATTTTCAAACAAGTGTCACTCTGAAGATACTTGCTGGTCCACTTGAAAAAGAGAAAGAGGATTGGTCATTCAGAAAGTTTGGAAACTTCTGTCATTATATAAAAAAATGCAGCCCAAACTGTATCTGGTAACTTACGTCTGCCGAAACGTATCATCCAAATCTTTGGTTGATGTATTAAAAAACAACAACAACAACCACCACCAACAACCAACCAAAAAAACACAACAAGAAAACAAAACAAAACAAAAAGGTGTTTATCAAAAAAGGTCTACCAGTATTAATTTCCATTTTCTTTTATTTTTCCATCCTCATATACTTTGAGAAACTACTATGGGAACTAGGAAAAGGGGACCACAGCAAGAGAACACACAGAAAGCGCTTGTCTTTTAAACTTTTGAAGGCAAACAGATTTCCTAATCATCATACTCTTTCCTCCCACCCCTTATGGGAACAGCAGACTTTTCTACCTTAATCCCAAATCTCGACTCCATTTCTCAGATTTTTGTACAAAGTATGTTTTATTTTCACAAACTTAGCTTACATGCTTGTCCTAAATGCTGTACTACTTAGTAATTTCTCCACAAAAACAACAAAAAATAATGCTCATCCACCTATACTAGGGAAAACTGATACACAGCAAAAAGAGTTGCTTGCTAAAAATGTGAGAACATCCACTGGGAATCTAGATTTTTTTTTTTTGTATATTCTGCTTCTCAGCATACTGCTGAGTTCTGTTTATTTTTTTTTCTGCTATGGCTGATACATGGCAAGCCTAATAATGGATGCTTGATAAACAACAACTCCATCTCGTTACACTGAATGGACATCACAATATTATTCATTGAAAGCGAATACAAAATCAAGTAACTGCCTTAAGATGTGATTACAGAACTAACCATTTAGCCACTGCAAACTTAATTTATTTTGCAGTGAAGGACACTGTATGAGTGCATAATTTTTCAAAATAAATGGAAAGCTATGCTTTACAGAGTTATAAGAGAGGAAGTAATTGTGTCTAGCTAGCTTTTAATAGACAAGAAAAGTTCAAGACAACAGCATAAATGTAGTGGATGACTCCTAAATACAGCTTCCTATGAGGAATGAACACAAGGATAATACTCTAGGATAGGGATGGAAAGATACAAAGAACACTCAGATCAAATTCACAAGCACCATAACTGAAAGACTGACAGAATGCCTTCTTGAAAAAACACTTAAAACGCTTGTAAGACACTATAGAAAACCTCCCTGAGCTACTAAACATACTGTAACTATTCTGTTGATAAGAATGTTTTGGTTTATATTTCAAAAATCTAGTAATTGTCATTTTCAGTGAAATCACATTAGACCACAATCACAAAATCACAACACTGGGAAAGCTTTCATGAACATTTTGGATGGCATATCATCAAGAACACATGATCTAAAGACACGATAGTTATTACTCTTAACATACTGGTATATATGGATTATTTTATGTTTACCCTCATTAATGGATATACATTAAGCACATTTACATTATAGGGCACTTCTGTCTTAAAACAATTAACATGCCGTCATTTATCATAATGGTAAAGCCTCTATCAGATGTTTTTAAAGGCACTGCCTACAAGTTAGCTAGAGTTTCAAATATGCAACATACAGGTGCAACTACCTCCTTACTGAGTGCAAATACAACTCATCTTGCAATAGGAAATGGTGGTAAGGGCACTTAACTTTTAAGTGCAAATTGAGATCAAGTTTGGATACAATTCCTCTGTGGATATCCTGTGCCATTCTGCTGCTAATACCATGCTGGAATTCATACATCCTTCACAGAGTGGGCTATTGAAGCTCTTACAGTATTACATACTTAGGAGCCAGAAGACAACTATCAAAAGTAGAAAATCAAATTGGTTAACCTCTAGACAAATTGCTCATGAACAGCTCTACAGCAACAATTAAGAGAACCGTTAAGTATCTACAAAATTAGCTCCTTCTTATACCTGAGACCTAAACTAGGCTTTGAATTTTATTAACAAACCGATTGTTAATGTCATGTTAATGTCATGTAACAATAGGATAACTCCAGGGAAGGGAAGTTAAATTCTACTTTTGAAAAGTGATACTAGCACATGCCTGAAGTATCAAGCTGTTAAACAGATAATTAAAGGTGTTTTGTTCAATTTTGTTTGGTTTTTTAAAGATTTATTATAATTCTTGAAGAAATACTAACTCTACTGCATAGGTCACTGTTTTCCAACCACTTAATCTTTTAGATGTCAAAGTTGTATTTTAATCATAGGAAGAAATGTGACAAGGCAAGCTAAGAAACAGTCTATAGGGTAACTCACAAAAAACCCTACACGGTATGTATATCTCCAGGTAGCAGATACACAAATTTCTGGATTTTTATAGCAACATATCTTAAAGACATACAATCAAGCTGCCTGTGCTTAGGAAGAATAAGCCTTGCTTTGCATGTGAAGAAGTGAATTTAGTCTATAACAATGTCCATATACCCTGAAATGAATTGAAGATCTCTGTAATGGAACAGCTTTATCTTTCAATTTATCTTCAAGAGATAGCCTGGAAGTCTGGATGAACAGCTTTGTCCTGAGGGCTTTTAAAAGGATCAAGATCCAGAGTCCTTTGACGGACATGAATGAGGTCTGGAAATAACACCAATAAATAAAAATAAACTTAAACAAGCCCACAAACTTTAAAAAAAATTAGAAGACAAACAGTACTTCCTCACATGGGATGTGATTGCGATGATCCTGCCAACAATGCATGGCTTTTCTTCAGCGTCTTACTAATTTTTGCTACTGCAGAGAGTAGCAACTCAGGCAGATGGGGTGGTTAAAACAAAGCTGTCCTGTGTGCCTATAGAAATTGTTAACAGAGCTGTCTGAGAGACCCAGTATTAAACAATACAGGTGCTTTCTACAGAGCATGTGAATCAGTCCCTACCAACAAGCACTTCCATTTGGTTTACAAACACTGTCGACAGATGGATGTTTCAAGCAAGAAGATTCTGAACTTGCCTGATCTGCACCATTTAAAACCCAAACTGGCAGAGAAACTAAAGATCTAATGAGAGACCCCACTCTTATGATATTAAGCTTCACTGCTATCCTCCATTTGGAATGAATGGCAGCTTATTGCAGTCATGGAAATGAATACCTATTATTTCTAAATTATACCTACCTATAATATCTAAATGTCAAGTGCAAAAACTGGGTGACATACTTTTTGAACAAAGTCAGTGACACATAATGCATGGTAGGGATTATTTGATCTTTCAAAAAGCCTTTGGGGATAAGAAAATAAACAACAGAAATGCATGGAAAAGATTAATCATCCAATCAAGCAGAAGTAGCATGACTTCTTCACACAGTCTACAGATAAGCCTGTGGGTGAAAGTGATCCTGCTTTTAAAAAGAACAAAGAACATCTTCGAAGGATCACTTACACAAGCCAGCACTTTCTGTTCATATGCTAAGGTACCTATTGGCCATAGGCAAATGTAAAGTTACTATACCACTGTGATGTGGAAACCAGTTCCCTCAAGTTACTTGGATGAGGTGCTGCTACTTAGTCAAGATGATGTTTTGCTTCAATCTCTTTGTAAAAAGACTTGCATTCAAAAATACATTACTTATTTTAAATGTCAGCAAGAAGTTATCAATGATTGGATGAATAAGAGATCTCTGTTAGCGTGTCGAGAGGAAATTGGAAATCTGTCAAGGACTGTAGATGGGGCACAATCTGCCACTAAAAATTATAAATAAAAATGCTGAGCTACTTTCAACATAAGGAAGCTCTGCAAGAAAGGTAAGAAAAAGTAAGAAAGAGAAGCTTTGGCATAAGTGCCTCTATTGGAAAAGAAAGTGGGGGAATAAAAACCTGTTTCTCTCCGGATCTGAGCTGACTAGAATCTTCAGTGAAATATCCTCAGATGAAAAGGATCCTTGAGACCATTGCATCAGAGACTAGGATTAAGCCATTTGGTAGTTCTAAACAATAACTAGCACCCTATATAAGCCATAGCTCTATATCAAAAGAGGTAGAAAGACATCAGATAGTAAAGGAAACTTTCATAGATACATAAGTTTTCTCAGAGTCTTGGAAATGTTAAACTAGTGTACCAAGCTAAAAGTTATTGGTAGACTATTTTTCTGCGCAGCTTTTTTCCTGAACAAGATTAATATTAAAAATAATGAAGGAAAGAAGGCACATATCTCACCTAAGACTGAGTCCTCATCTGTCCTTTCTAGAGAGAGACGTAAAGACCAAGTAATCAAAGCACTACTTGAAAGAATTTGTGTCAGGGGGCTGGAGAAGGATTCTAGAGTGCAGTCTTTAATTACAGATGTGCAAAGTTCAGAAGAAATCTTGGGGAACACAGTCATTCTGGAGTAGCAAGAGCAGCCTCAATTTTACAGCATTCAGACACATCTAGTGCCAACTGATCCTTTGAGTGCAATAGATTCATTCTTTGAAGACTATAGAAATGTTCTTCCTCCAGCTGGGAAACATTATCACAGAGAAAATTGTTAGGTATGTCTAGCAAAACCTGACAGCTACTAATCCCAATTCAGAGATGAGGCCTTAGAAGAAATCTTTGTCCTACATACATCCAGCTTTGTCTTCAGGCTAACCATAGCTTTTAGATAAATCTCATACTATAAATTCGTTTGTAAGTCCCAAAGGCAACTTTACAGAAAAAAATAACTAATGAAAGGAAGCCCTGATAAAACTGCACCAAGACCAAATTCCAGGAAAACATTGCCAAGAAACTCATAGCCAGAAGAAAAAAGCAATACTTAATCTTCTAGAGCTACAAAGAAAAGCAGAATTTCCCTCTCAGACTCTCCCAGCCTTGAGAGAAACACACAAGTAGTAAATTACATCTGTCTGAGGGAACGTTCTAACCACTTTGGAAGCAAACAACTCTGAAAATAGTACATTGATATTTAGCATGGGAACACACACATCAGAAGCTAGTTTTGTTTCTGGGAAGCTCCTGGTAATACACCACTATATCTGGACTTTCTTCTCTGCACCTCCAAAGTTGATGGTGCCAACATTATTTGTACTTGAAGTACAGAGCACTGTAAAAGAAGGACTGAAATGAGTCTGTACTGTACATTTGCTAACAGATCAGTCAGAACTGCCATAAAAGAACATCACTTTTACCAGTTCCACTGCCTCCATCCAGTCTGCTGCTGCTGCACCTAGAATCAGAGGAACTGTACTGGTCTAAATCACAGATGCAGCAATTGAGTACAGAGATCCATTGACTTAGTGGTTAGTACTGCAGAACCACTTATACTGACGAATTTAAAACCAGAAATTGGTGACAAAGATCTTTCGACACTATCTGTGTTTATCAGATTATGTTTCAGTGTTAGAAATCAAGCTTCACACGCTGTTCTCTGCTACCAGTCATCAGAAACAGCTTCTATCCCTACCAGGTCTGCATTACAGCTTCAGCAGGCTTTTATTAAGTGCTAACTCAGAACAGCAAGACAGTCAACAAGAGAACTTGTTACAAAGTCAAAGAGCTTTAGTGGTCTTACTCCTCAGCATACTAAGAATTATAAGAGGAGACTGATAAACACTTCTGCCCCTTCTGAACAAACAACATATGTATTCATATACCTAGACTACAAATACAGGTGACAAACATTCGAAAGACATCTTTTCTGCCCTAACGTCAGAAATAGAAGTTTTTCTAATACAAATGAATTAACTAATTGCCTAGAGATAAAGAAAATGTGGATTTGTCAAGGCTTAGGAAATGAGTTTCTAGAAGGCTACAACTCCATTTTTAGAGAACCAACCTTCTGAACTGATACAGCTGGATGCTCATAAACTCAGTTGGCTGAGAGGACACAATACCAGGTCACAGCACTCACTCCTGCACCAGGCCAGTTCTGTTGTGCCAACAATGAGCTTTGTTTATTTTTTTGTTTAGTGGGTTCCCCCTCACCTCCCCCAATAAACAAACAAAAAATAGGACAGCATGTAACAACAAAAGATTTAGTGGGTCTGAAGACCTAACTTTACATAATTGATACTGAGCCATATTGCCTTATCGTAATAGTGTTCAGAGAACATAACTATGCTGCTTTGCTTTCTCACAAAACAGTACATAAAGGCTTATGGGCAGAGAAAACAAAATAACCAATCTGTCTCACATTCACACTCCAAAGCAAGAATCAGTACAATTAGAGCTCATTTCCTTTGACTGAATTAAAGGACTGCAGCCATCTAGTCACAAATTAACGAAGCTGATGTTAGGCAATGGTTGTCTTATTTGATGATTTAATTTCACACTTAAATTTTCCTATATTTGGCTTAACATATTATGTAAGTTTGGATTTTTCTTTAAACTTTCTCAATTCTTTGTTGGCTAGATAGACTTTCCTATGAGTTTAAACCTAATTCTGTAGTATTTCTCATTATTTTATACCTGGGTAAATGTCTGCATGTATATAACTTGCTCAAACCTAGTCTGTCAGCCATGAACAACCAGAAAAACCAGCAAAATCCTCCTCCCTCAAGTCATTAATAGTTAACAGAAAGATTTGGACTAAGCATGTATTTTAGTTCCATTCCATATTCTACAAATAGGAAAAAAAAGTTTCCTAAAGAAGTCTGAACAGACACTTTGTTGATGAACCATGTAGAAAATAGAAATATTGCAACCATTAGAAAAAACTTGCGCACCTTGAATACACTTATTTGAAAACTGCAAGAGATGCACAGGTTTGTCAGCTTTAGTGTACCAAGTCCATTAGAGATTCTAAAGTACCCTCATGTATTGATGATGCTCCTCTTGCCTTATTATCTGAAATGGCCTGAGGTACCTTGTTACAGTCACGCTCATCACATCATTAGGTCAAATATAATACATAAAGCATCTCATATGAGGCCACATTTCATTAAATATCCAAAGCATATCATCTCTATGCATAACAGATATGTTGAAGACTTGGGTTTGTGGGTTTTGGGTTTTTTTTTTTTTTGACAATATGGAAGAACTGTAGTAAGTGATCTTATCTGAAACCTGAGAATCCTAAGGAATAATTTTTATTAACAAGTGTAAGCCTTTTTTTCCTTGTGATATTTCAATATCTGGATGTCTTCCCTGATTTTTTTTTAATGAGGTATTAATTCTCACTAATTGTCTCTCATTTTACACATGATTATGCAAACAGAGGATAGCCATTCAAAGAACCACCTCAGTTCAACACAGGCAACATTCTAGTGCTTTCTCATCAGCATCAAAAGAAAAGCACAGTCAACTTCAAACCTTGAAAAATAAATCAGTGGGAAAGGTGGATACTGCCACCATGTGGTATAAAAAAAAAAAGAACAAAATTGGACGTTTCTATCTCAAAAAAGGGTAATGAACCAAGAAAAATGTTTCTAGCACAACTTTAATTATTGTTATCTACTATCCTGTTAAATTGCTGCAGTAAAAATTAACACAGATGTCAGTCAAACCTCAGAAGGCTGAAATCCTCCTGTAGAATTTTATTAAATTGGACCACATTAAAGTACAATGAAGGAAAATGTTCACATAAATCAAAGTTAGCAGGATTAATTTAATCTCAATTATGACCATAGATGATGACACAAAATAATACTGAAGGACACATATATGCAAATGTTATTGGCTACTTTTTCTAATTCAATCAAAAGGAGAAATGAAAATAACTTGAATTTCACAAGATAATCCTGTATAATTAATATATCTTTACACTTGATTCTTCCAGAAGTAAGTTTTGAGGGAAAAAAAAAGGTGGTAACTGAAGAATAAATTGTGAAGTAGTAAAATAACAGTGGTATTTAAGTGTCTGCAGCCATCACTTAGATAAATATACTCTGTGTAACTGAAACTGTCTTATCACAACCCCAGATTTATTGCAGAACTGTGCTAAAATAGAAATCATCCTAGCTATATAAATGGTAAGAACACTATAAATGTTTATAAATACCTTAAAAACAACATTATCCTTATATTGTTTCAATTACTTTACTCTTTGAAAATGAAACTTAAATATATTTAGATAATTTGTTTCTCTGCTTCTGTGTTTATACATTATCTGATATCAAATTACCTTTTTCTTTAGTATAGAAAGATATAGGAAAGTTAAAATATAAGATGTTGAAAAGCATGACAGAGAAGATGCAACTCCAAAGAACTATTAAAGAACATATTTTAATATTATTAAAATAAAAGGTGAAGCAAATTACTGCCAAGGCATAACCATCTCAAAAACTATACACTGAACCACCATTGTGTCTTCAACTACTGCCGGATGGATCTCCTGCCTCAGCTTCCCTGCCTTCAACCTTCCCTCAGAAAGCACAACAGAGCTGGTAAGAGTCTATCCTGAACGGTCTCATGAACAAATCTTGCAGGGTTGTCGTAAAGTAAAATTAGGTGTTATACAAAAATGTATACAGCATGTTTCCCCTTACCCTCCCTCCCTGCACCCTCATCCCCCCAGTACTTTTCATACACCAAAAAAGCTTTTATATCTTGTATGTGAATAATGATATGAAGAATGGGTTTCTTTGCAGTATACATGTATTTACAGTTTCTTATTTGAGATAATTAAGGTGCACAGACCTCTGTCAGACACTTCAATTGGGATTTGTATCCACTTAGTTCTTCTGTTAGGCTCTCCTTTTTCAGCTGTAGATCACTTAGCTCTTTTCTTAAGGGACGGACTACTTCATAGAATCTGATCTAGAAAAACAAGATACATATTCAAGACTAGCAAAATTGCAATCACAAAACTACAATCCCCAAACCAAATCAGCTAAATATTTTATGTCAAGAATTCACCAAATGATTTCTAGTGCACGTCAGGAATTTGTTGTGGGTGGAAGGGGGGACTCTTAAAGCAAAGACAGTGACTTTCTTCAGACTTCGACAGCAGCAGCTAAGAAATAATCAATTTGTGTTTGATACTGAATAAAAAAAAAACAAAACAAAACAAACAGGAATAAAAGTAAGGACATACATTTCTGTTCAACTACAGCAGCTCTCAGTCAGGCCTCTCAATTAAAAAAATCCAGCCGCTAAGGGACCACATGATCCTACCCTCTTATTTGTAGCAGCTCTACAGCCTATTAGATTAACAATGTTAAAAGAAAAAAAAAAAGCCTCTACTTAGCAATAAAACAACTCACTAACCTCTCCCAAGCCAATATACATTTTTATGGGGTGTGTAGAAATGGAGAGAGATTAGTTTTGTTTTCTGCCATTTCAGTGTGCTGAATCTGCACCAAGAAAACTGCAAGAGCCAGCACTGGACAGGAGAACAGCACATAACCAGAAGAACCATAACACACCCCCAGTCAGCAGCAGCATGTTGCTATTGAGCTGCACCATGCAACTAAGTCTCCGAAAGAGCCTGCTCTGCTCAATTAGCACTGCAAAAAGCCTTGTAAAAGGATTTTCTTCCACTCCAGTCATAGGCATAGTCTCTGACAAGTGTCTCGTATCCATAAAACTTTTCCAGAACATTAATACTGAACAATAAAAATTACTACAAAACACAGTAGTTAAGAAAAAAACACAAAGAACAAAGAGGTTTTTGATATACACCCACACACACGTACACAGAGGTTATTACTCCCAGATTAAGCTGATACCTTATAATGTTTGTTTTGGGGGATGAAAAGGAAAGAATAGATAATTAAGCACTATGTTCATGCAAAAGCTACTCCATCCCCATGTCATTAATGCTTTGTTTGATATATGATTAAAGAAGAAATACAAGCAAGAAAGCACAGATCAAGTAAGCATTCAAGAGCAAGCTGTACTACACTTCCATGCAGAAGGAAGACAGGTCTCTGTTATGCTACCTGTTAATAGCAGAAGACACAAAGGTTCCAAGTATATTCCATATAATTGACAGTATACAACTCCAAAAACCACAGAAGTCGTAGAAATTTGCGATGTAAACATCAGTGTAGCTTGCTTTATCCAATAAAGCAAGTGTACAAGATGACTTGAAGATCAGTATAATGGGAAGGCAGAAAAAGGAAATTTTCTAATAAGTGGTGGGGTTATTTTTTTTGTTTGTTTTCAAGTTTTTCCAAATATTGTGCTTGCTGAAAGTTGCAGTTATTTGTTTACTCAACAAGAGATCTCCACTTTTCATGCTTACTTTTAGATGCAAAATAACCATAAGCTAAAACGAGACATATGCTATAAATTTAAAGTAACTTTTTATTCAAAAAAATGCAAGCTTTCCCAAAATACAGCTGCCATTTAAATTTTTTTTAATATGGTAGCAATGGATTCTCAATTTGTTATGTTACAATTTATACATGAAAAAAAGCAAAATTAAGGATGTTTTTTAAAACTACCATTCAATTAAACCCAAATAAGCTGTAATTTTTTTATTCATGTTCTGAAACTTTCAAATGAAAAATTGAACCATCAGATGCTACAGTTAAAACTACAAGTTGTCTTTCTGTTCTGGGAATTGAACTAACTGTGTATTATTGCCTTATTTTACTGCTTCATTAATATTTTTTTCTTGCAGTATTCTCTTCCTTCAATATTTAAGGAGTTTTTTATGTCTGTCTGTGAAATCACACTGATTTCAAGCAAACCCATTAGAACCAAACAGTGAAGTTAGTTTTGTGGTTTCTTTCTAAGTTCTGAACCACAACAGGCTTCAACTACTTCCTTAGGGAAAACAAAATCAAACTAAAAAGCAAACAAAAAAACACCCAAAACCAAACAAAAACAAACAAAAAGAGAACACACCAACAAACTTCAGAAATGTGCATGCAAAGCAATAAGTACAATTTTAGTCTCTTAACTACAGCTTCTGCTGACTACAGTTTTGTCTATCTGGATTCTTTAAGAACTTGTCTGATTACATCTGAAACGGAGCAATTAAATTTGAATCAAATACTCTTTTTCTCCCCAAAAAAGTGATTAGATTTTTTTTTCATAAAAAATAAGTTCTATTGTCACTAATTGCAATAATTTAAAGCCTTGTGGGTTTTTTAAACCACACCTCACTTTTCCCCTTATGTTACTGTATTTTTCTGTGATTTCTCTAGGAAACCTAACTTACCCCATCACTTCCCAAACCACAACAACCCTAAAACAGATTAGCCAGTATCAAATCAAGATGACACGGGATACAGGTATCAAGGATAATGGTATCTGCACAGCCTTCCCAAGAAAAGATCAATCCACGGTAATAAAAAAATGCAAATGAATGCAGCAGATGAGGGGAAGGCTGTAGCAGAAGTTCAACTGTTATTTAGTTTGCTAAATAAACACTAATGTAACTCAGTAGTCAAAGCACACATTTCCTCTTGCCAAATCAATGTAGCAGAAACAAAAATTACTGTAATGGCATTTCAGAAACAGCTGTATATAATAAAAATTACAAATTTATATAGATAGATTACAAATTTATATAGACATACATAGATTGCCTTTCTAGGCAATTTTTAAAAAACCCTTAGCATGTGCCCATCACTTTTAAAGGAAAACTAAAGCTAAAAATGGATCAGTGCAAAGATAGATAAAGTTGGCTTCTGTTAAATGAAATTATGTGAAAGTAGTTCCATCAGTTAACTGCCTTCTTAAACAAGGGGCAAATGAGCTCTGGTTCACAAAATGATACAACTGGAAGATATGGCAATTACAATTAGATCAAACAGAATTCACAGATACCATTTTTAAACAACTTGGTGAAAAGGTTTTACAGGAGAGTACACAATAGGTTCACTTAACTGAACAAATCAAGTTGACTGGGCTGCCAAGCACCAGTTTAAATCACCTGAAGCGCTTTAAAATTTTGCACATACTCTTTCTAAAAACTCATTCTTATAAACGGTTTTAAAAAAAGTCGAAATTTTTACATATAAGTTCAAAACAAAAAAGGCTCATTTTAAGAGAAAGATGCTTAAAACATCATTTTTCATTCATCATCATCATCAACATTAAACATTGCTTAGTCTTTGCTCTAACATGTAACTATTGCACCCCTTTGTGGAAGAACAGTGAAAAGCATCTCACATTTGTTTTAATTCTAGTATTTTAAACTTGCAGTATCTCTATATAGAAAACCTGCATTTAAGCAGTTCCTGCTGTTTGTCCAGTATACAAGATTTCATACAAAGTGTAAGCATTTTATATACATTTACTTCTATCCTGGAGAACAGTAAGACAGTATTTTAAAACTGATAAATAGAAGTTTGGAAGAGTCTGGAAATGTCTTGCTCAAGTTTGCTGTAAGCAGAACTCCTTCTCAACAAGAATTTTACCCTAATATCAGCAGACTGTACTATTAGTCTGCACACAGATCTGGACCCAGAGATTCTATCTGCCTGAAAAATACACAACTCCTCCTTAGGTAAGCAAAGCAGAAAACAGCATCAGAAAAATCTTCAACATCCTTTTCCTAGCTTTCAGAATCCAAATGGATGCATAGACAAGATACGCAAAACAGTTCTGTGGCCTCCTAGCACCTCTATCATCTGAAAATCTCAAAGTAATGGTAAAAAAAAAGTCACTGAGCTTAACTGATACTGCCAGGTTCACACTGATCCTGTTGCCAAAAGAAGTTGAGAGAAGCAGCATAAACAAGCATCTTACTACAGTATATCTCTAACATAAAACTAATCTGGCCAAAAAAAGGACTTATTTCAAAAGAAAAATAGTGAAATGTGAAAAGAGGAAAGGGGCTTCACTGAACACATATGTAAATGGAGTTTGAGTCACAGATAAAAGCAGAATTTACTGGTTGAATGCAAGAGGAAAAGAAAGGTACATTAGGGGTAGAAGGTGGCTGTTAATTACTTTTCCTGCTTCACATCTTTTTTAGAGCCCCTTTCTACTCACAAATACAATCTAAACACTCTATTTGTGCTGTGATAGCTTCACTTAAAGCAGCTGGCAAGGCTACTAACTCCTGGTATCTGAGTCACTCGGTTACAGAGTTTTTTGTATTGACTGCCAATCAACTCCTGAAGTCCCTGAGCTTCCTGCACATCAATTTCAAGTAAGCTGGCATGGATTTCAGTTTGTGTTAAAAATCTGCTTTGTCAGTCATGGTGGTGCAGGAATCAACAAAAATACCTCAAATACTTCTACCAAGAACAGCAGGTATTGTAGACAGCTATGGGGTAATAACCTAATAAGCCCCAAGCTAAGTGTTCTTGTTTATCACTCAGAGCCTTAAGAGCTTCCTAGTATTTTCAGAAGTCCAAGTTTTGGAACTTTTGAAAAGATGTTCCCAAGAACATCCTTTAGATAAGAATGACAAGTTTTACTGCTCTGTACTTATCTAGAGCACAATATACCATGACTTTCATCCAGCAAGAGAACTCATTCACACAGCATTTATACCTCAACAAATACACTAGGTTTTTTACCATAATATATCTACAGCTTCCTTAATAACTAGCTCTATAGGAAGTACTTCAGTGCTAGTACTTCTGTGAATTAAAGTTACTTAAGGTTAATGTGTCTAAACCCTCTTCATTCTCAGAAGTGAGCCAGGATGCTCTGGACATATCCCACAGTCTGTGAAAATATTGTCATTTTATTGCAAGCAGAGTACCCCTCTGCCCCTCCATCTACCCATAAGCCAAAATTAACAAACTTTTCAAATAAAGAAATGAGTCTTCAAGTATACTTTAAGGTACAATTTATCTTCTGCATTTAGTCACATAGGAAAAGGCCAGATGGAAAGCATGGGGGATAGGTAAGGGATATTTGCAAGAGCCATGTTAATGTGTGGTTCTGGCAAACAGTTTCAAATTCCTGTTTACAGCCTGCTGTATCATCAATGTGTGCCCACTATTTAATTGTAACACCCCATCTGCTTAACCTTCTTAAAATACTCTCTTTAAGACATCAGAGCCTGGGATTTAAAGGTTCCCCTCTTTACTGGAATCCAGTCATAACAGACTGATCCAGAAGCACATCTGCTTCTGAAGGTCCTTCAGTTCTAGTTGGGAAAGAGTAAGAATTCTAGGAGTACAGACTGACTTCTATCATATGCACATCCCTTTAATTCTAAACAAAGCAATTTACAGCTTGTGGTGGGCTGACCCTGGCCAGCAGCCAGGCACCCATCTGGCTGCTCACTCACTGCCTCCAGTAGGAGCAGGACAGAGCGGAAAATGGGAAGAAAAGCAACAAAACTCCCAACAGTTTAATTAGTGAAGAAAAGAGAGAGGTGAATTTAAACAAACAAGATCCCAAAACACACAAAGAAAATCACTGACCAATCACTCACGACCTCCCACAAGCAGATGGATGCCCAGCCCCTCTCTGAGCAATAACCACCTTGAAAGCCACCCCTCCACTTCCTCTTTCTTCCTTTACCTCCAGTTTATGTCACTGAGCATGATGTTAGATGGTATGGAATATGCCTTTGGCCACCTGGGGTCAGCTGTCCAGCTGTGTCCCCTCAATCTCATGACCACGCACAGCCTGCTTGCTGGGACAAGGGTAGGCAGGGTGGAAAAAAGAGGAAGCTTTGATACTGTATGCTGTCCAGCAACAGCAAAAACACTGACGTGTTACCACCACCGATAACTCCAACCCATTCAGACCAGGGATATAGCTATATTTTAAAGCAATACAAAATGCACTACTCACAGAAACATATTCAGGGATAGAAAGCTGATCTTCAGGAAGAGACTTCAGCTTCTCATAGCAATCATCTGTTAATTCCAAGTCTCGCAAGCTACGACGGATATCGCCAGCCCTCTCCCTTAACTGATGATTCGTTTCCTCCAGTTGCTTCTGTCTCAATAAAATAGTTTCCATTTCTTGTTTCATTAGAGCCTGATGTTTCCTTCAAGATTGATTTGAAAACAGAAGACATTATGCAGTGTGTAACTCAAGTGACAAAGCTTCACAATATCCTGGTAAGAGTGAGTTATGCTCATTTTGTAGAGGGGAAAATTTACAGAGAGATTAGGTAACTAGCACAAGAGTGTATGCCACCATAGTTATACAATAACATCAGACATAGTATATATAAAAATTCAGGAACTTCATAGCCATTGACAAAACAAAGCTGAATCTGAGAAGTGACAATCTCCACATATGCTGACTTGAATTTATAAATTATTCTTAATTTATCAATTAAAAGGTTAAAAACAAGAAAAAGCAGAAAATATTTCCACACAAAATACAAAGAACTAGTAAATCACCAAATAAAGCAATATTAACTTCAACTTGTGTCTCGCTAAGTTTCAACAGATACATGTTTATGGCCGATTCCACACACAACCCTTCATTTTCTACCCAGTGTAACGAGATCATTAAAAAACAAAACAAAACAAACAAACCAAACAAACAAAAACAACAAAAAAAAACCCTCTTGAAAACATGTTCAATTTAAGTTATTCTTCAAAATTAAATAATTTCTAAATTATTTTAAAAGCAATATTACAAATATTAGCTCTGCTAGTACTACAAGGCAATGTCTGCCTGTCTTGTTGCAAAAACACGAAAGAAAATCCCAGGTCAGCAAAGCAGCCACACAAGGATATAGTCTGTACATATGCAGATAGAGTAAAAGCCTGTTAAATGGGGATGAAAAGTGAGGGTGACACACAAGATAAATAATGAAAAGACTGGAGAAAGTAGTTCAATCTTTTTATGCCCACTAATAACATTTTGCACATCAGTACTTTTTTTTTTTCCTGAGCACTCCTCAGATAATTCAAGCATGGCCAATATAAAAGTATTCTACCCTGGTGCAAATAAGCATATAGAATGAGAGACATTTTCCTGCTCTTGGTTGAAAGATTTTGCTGTAATTAATCTCAGGTCTGGCTTCATGTCCCTAAATCTGTTCCAGGCTGACTACAGAAAATGACTTTGAATTAGTCACATCCTGTAAGATGGTGCATATTCTACTGTAACATGAGAATATTAAGTAATGTTCTTCCTTTACAGCCTTACTACAAGTCTTAAAACATCTAATTGTAAATAATTGTAAGTAATTTGGAGAAGCCTGCTAGCCAGTGTGTTGTCAGCTACAGGTTAATTCAAAGTGTTTCAGGAAAGCAAGCAAAAAAGTAAGTTTCTGCATCATTATGAGGAACGGCTGAAGTCACTTGGTTTGTTCAGCCTGGAGGAGACTGAGGGGAGACCTCAACATGGTATACAGCTTCCTCACAAGGGGAGGAAGAGGGGCAGCTCCTGATCTCTCTGGCAACCAATGACAAACCCAAGGGAATGTCAGGAAGATGTGCCAGGGGAGGTTTAGGTTGGACATTAGGAAAAGGTTCTTCCCCCAGAGGGTGGTGGAGCTCTGGAACAGGCTCCCCAGGGAGGTGTCACAGCCCCAAGCCTGACAGTATTCAAGAAGAGACTGGACAACACCCTCAGACACACGGCGTGAACTGTGAGGTTGGGTCCTATGCAGGGACAGGAGTTGGACTCTATGATCCTTGTGGGTCCTTTCCAACTCAGGACATTGTATCATTCTAATTGAAAGCATTTCTGACCAATAAGCAATCCTAATATCCTAATCCTAATGCTAAACATTATCCCCTTACTTTTCCCAAGTCACCCAGGCTGCAGAGTTATTAAAAATGTCTTTTAAGTTGATGGAAAGTCTGCCTCCTCTACCTACTCCTTTTGTTCTTTACTGGTTTTAAGAACATTCTTACTCCAAGTTTCTATTAAATTTTGAATCCAGGTAACAATAAAACCTAAACCACAAACTTCAGCGAGTGAGAGCTTACTTCAAATTTATTTATACATAAATTGAATAAATTCCATTTTTAGAATGGAAATACTAATACAATCTGCAAAAGAAATCCTACTTCTGTAATTCATGATCATCACTTTCCATTAACTACCCATTAATCTGAATTAATATTAATAAAGTTATTAAAGATTAAGTTATTTCCATCATACCTAGCATCTTCCTGCTGTAATGCCAGCTGACTATCCAATCGTAAAGACAACAGCTGCTTTTGATGGATTGCATCATTAAGCTTCTCTTCTAGCTCTTCAATCTAAACACAATTACAAAGATAAAATGAAGAAAATAAGTTACCTTAGTAATTTTAAAAATATGTTTGATCCTAAGAACAACTTCAAAGAAAAAAGTGGAGAGCCCAATGCACTGAGAAGTACAATAACAATTGTCTAGCAAGAAGTCTATGCTAAGGCTTCATAAAATACAACATAGTTTTTGCTCTAATGAAATAGAAATGAAAAAGACTTAGTTCCACAATTCATCTTTTTCAGCCAAATAGCTACTTGTTCAGCTGATTTCAAACTAGGCTTAAACTGAGAACAGCAAGCCAGTGAAAGCCACAGTTAGCACGTAGTAGGCTGTAAATGTGGACAGCACACAAACATGGCAAAGCTTTTACACCTTTCTTAATTTCATATCTTAGTGGAAACTGTGCACAACAAAATATAGTATCAGCATATTGGTATAGTCTAGACACATCTTCATTAATAGGTCATTGAGTAGCATACAGATAACTTTCTAGTATTCCGCAAGTTCAGGTTAAAAGCTCTATTTAAGTTGCTTACATCGGTGACAAAATGATTCATCATTTCTGAAAGAATACAAGTCTTTTGCCTTTGCTTTTGGAAAAGGAAAAACTAATTCAATCCCCCTTATCCATTTATAATATGTTGGACAAATCAGCTATGTTTTACATATCTTTGTTTCCTCCTTTTCTCATTTAATAAATGGCAGCCAAGTAGGCTTCCAGTAATTCACAGGAATTCTTTCCAGAATGGAAGCTGCTACCATACTCTAAAAGCACGAGAAACGAGAAAAGATTATACAACAGAAGAAGCAACATTTCTTACCTTGGTCAAATATTCTACTTTCAAGTTGTCAATCATCAAGTTTTTCTGAGACAATTCTATTTTAAGCAGCTGAAGATTATGGAGCAACTCTTTCCGTTCAATCAGCTGCTTAGTGATTTTAACAGTACGTTCTCTTTCTTCGGAGGATGAAACATCATCGGTTGGTATTGTGGTTTCTAAGCTAATATCTTCAGACTCCAAGGAGCTAGAAATGTTTACTTTCCTGATTTCCTTAGAGCTTTTCTGTGACATTTTGTTTCATTATTTGTAAAGCTTTTCAAAGTTGTACTTCAAGATGAGCCCACAGAAGAATCAACTGCAATAGTCAAAACAATTAAATGAAAGGCATTATGTCATTACAAAAAATTAACCAGTTAAACAAGACCACTAAGCAATACTCCTCAGCATCATGTGATTATATTTTTTTGTTTACCCGAGAAAAACATTTCAAGCAGCTCAGAAGAGGGCAGTTGCCTAAGGACTCTATTTTTAAATAAGTAACAAGAGTTTTGACTGCAATATGCTAGACAGTGATGCAAGCCAAGCTTACTAGTAAGATAATATAGCTATTATAAATAAAGACATGCGCCTGCCATTCATATTATCAGAAGAGCGTGCACCGAGAACTTATGAGACCCATGAGGCATACAGTGCAGGAGAACATCCAATACAGGGCATAGCAACACTAGATAGACAGTAAAGGAATAGTTTGATGTCCACCTTCGTCTTCTCTGGAGAGAGAGTTCCTTTGCTCCTACCAGGCTAACTTACTTCATAGTCAACCATACTTTTACAGCCACTTGGTACAGACCAGAGCTTTTATTTAAGAGATGCACAGACTTTTGCTGTTCAAAGCCCTGCAGGGAGAGGAGATGCTGCACCCAGAGCCCAGGCCAGCACCAAGCCAGACTGCCCTACCACGGGGGGGGTGTGGGGCCCGACAGGGACAAGGGGCAATAGGTGCAAAGTGTAACACCAGAGGTTCCACTTAAATTTGAGAAGAAACTTCTTCACAGTGAGTGTAACAGAGCACTGAAACAGGCTGCCCAGGGAGGTTGTGGAGTTTCGTTCTCTGGAGACATTCAAAACCCGCCTGGACACATCCTGTGTAACCTCATCTAGGTGTTCCTGCTCCGGCAGGGGGATTGGACTAGATGATCTTTTGAGGTCCATTCCAATCCCTAACATTCTGTGATTCTGGGATCCTCCCAGGCCGCAGCCACCTCTACAGGGCAGCGCCGCCGCCCCACGACGGGGGCAGCTGGGCGCGGGTGATGCTGCTCCACCCGCCGGGCGCCCAGCTCAGCGGAAGGCAGCAAGCCCAACCGGTAACAGCACGCAGCGCCAGGGTGGGGGGGAACGGAGCCCGACCCGCCGATCCCCGCGCACGCTGGGCGTGGAGGAAGGAGCCCAGGCAGTGCCACGTACCGCGGCCCAAGCCCCCCCACCCCTCCCGGCCCCGCCAGCCGCTCATCTCTCACCTTAACCGGCGGCCGCGGCCCCGCTGGCGCACGCGCGCGCGCGCCCTTCCGCCGGCCTCAGGGCGCCGAGGCGGGGCCGCGCGACGCCGTCACCACGGCGACCGGGGAGCGCTACCGCCGCCGCTTCCCGCGCCCCGCCGCGCGGCACCATGGGAGAGACGTCGGCACCCCCGTCCAGTCTCCGCCTCCTCTGCCCCTTCCCGCGGTGCATGCCGGGAAGGCGGCGGTGGCGCGCGCCATGCTGACCTCGCGGATGTTCCTGAAGCGCACGCGGGCGGGCGCGGTGGTGAAGGTGGTGCGCGAGCACTACCTGCGCGAGGACATCCCATGCGGCGCCGCCGGCTGCGGCCGCTGCCCCCCCCGCCCCGCCGGGCCCGGGCTCGGCCTGGAGGCCCGGCCCAGCGGCGCCGCCAGCAGCCTCTGCCCCGGCCCGCACTACCTGCTGCCCGACACCAACCTGCTCCTGCACCAGGTGAGCGGCCGCTGCTGCAGCGGAGACACACGCCTGGGCGCCGGGTAGGGCCTTCCCTCTGGGCCCGGCCGTGCCCCCTGCGGAGCCTGGGGCCCCGCTTCAGCCTTGATTGAATCCGTGTGGGTGTGATGCACCCTGCTCCCGTTAGCCGTGGGCTTTAGGCGTCGCTCCTGGAGGGGGCGGGTTTAGCGGTGTGCTGTCGGGCGTGGATCTTCCCGGTGTTGCTTATGGCTGCTTGAACCCTGCGTGGGTTGCCTTTTCTTTCCCTGACAGCTACTGAGGAGGCCTTCAACTGGGTCTCTTTAGCTTGGAGAAGAGGAAACTGAGGGGTGACCTCATTAATGTTTGTAAATATGTAAAGGGTGAGTGTCAGGAGGATGGAGCCAGGCTCTTCTCAGTGACAGCCAATGGTAGGACGAGGGGCACTGGGTATAAACTGAAACACAGGAGATTCCGCTTAAATATAAGAAGAATCTTTTTCACAGTGAGGGTGCCAGAGCACTGGAACAGGCTGCCTAGGGGGGGTTGTGGAGTTTCCTTCTCTGGAGACATTCAAAACACACCTGGACACATTCCTGTGTGACCTTATCTGGGTGTTCTGCTTGGGTGGGGGCATTGGCCTAGATGATCTTTTGAGGTCCCTTCCAGTCCCTAACATTCTGTGATCACCGAGGCCTGCCTGGTTTTAGGCTATATTTGGGGTTTATATTTTGCTGCCTGAACAATAGGAATAAAGAAACAGCAGGAGTTTTGAGTTTATTTGTCGTGGCCTGATATGAGTATAGAAAGTCATACTAGGAAAGTGAGTAGACCTTGAAGCAGTGATTGGGATCTCCAGATGGTCACTGAATTTTCCTGCCAACCTCAATTTCCTGTTGTAGGTTTAGGTTCTTTAAACTGTGATGTCGTTTACAGATAATGAGTGGAGGCCTCAAAATCATCCCCTGTACAGCTCTGGTAGCATGGGATGAATTTTACTTTGCAGCCCATCACTAGTTGTGAAAAGGCTTGAGTCTAAGCAGTGCAGATAGTAGAGCTCCAGGCTGGGAGGCAGTGAATTCCCAAGCTTGATGTTTGACTTTTTTTTTGATTTATTTTCTCTTGGACACATCTGTAGAAAGTAGAATAGCTCTGTGCAGATATTAGAGACTGGAAGTAATGAATGAATCCTAACATTAATTACTCAGGAGAGGGGCACAACACTCACAAGTTTTACTAGGTACTCATCCCAAAAGTTGTAAGTAAAGATTTTCTTCCCAAAGCAGCAAGTCAAGGAATTTTTATTAATTTCCATTTTGTTCATTAGATTGATATACTCGAAGATCCTGTTATTAAGAATGTCATTGTGCTACAAACTGTCTTACAAGAAGTCAGGAATCGGAGCACACCAGTATACAAGCGAATTAGGGACGTGATTCAAAACCCTGAAAAACATTTCTATTCTTTCACCAATGAGCATCACAGGTAAGGTATGGAATATGGTGTAACAAAATTCTTCTGATTTCTAATAAAAGATATGGAAACAGAACTGGAACATGTAAACTAGGAAAAAAAAAATAGACTGGCGTGCATAAGACTGTATTCTTCTAAGGGATCCTATCGGGAAATAGTTGCATGTTCCAGGAGGTTTTCTGGTTTATATTTAGGATAAGCATATATATTATGAAAATATGATTAGAATATTGAGTAAAGTTTACAGACAAGACTGTTAACTTGAGAAATTGAATAATGCTTTTCCAGTTTAGTGTCCCTTTTAAGTATATTCCAGTGCTTCATTAATATTGCCAGCTCAGTCTGTGGCAGAATTCAAAAATTTATTGGTGTAGGTATGTAAACCAGAAGGTTTTAAGACATGAAGATGTAATTAATTTGCCTTTATTTTTGCTCAGAAGTAGTTACCAGTACTGCAGTATTGTAGTTCTAGGAATCTTGATTCCGTAGTTCTAGCATCTTGAATGCAGTCCTCTTCAATTGTCAGTGGGAAAGCTGTGTTAGAAATTAATACTTCCTTCCTATGTTTCTTTACCCTTCTGTCTCCTGACCCTTCAGTGGCCTGCAGAATGTTACGCATTATAAAAATCGGTACAACAATGATTCTTTTGACCTTGCAGTCTTGATGTTGTTTTTCTGAAAAAAGATTTAAGTATGGATAGATATTGGGATTTGCTTTGTTTTGTTTCCCCCCTTTTTAAAATTCTGCCCTCTTTTGAAATTTATTTAGAGAAACATACATAGAGCAAGAGCAAGGAGAATCTTCCAATGACCGCAATGACAGAGCCATTCGGGTAGCAGTAAAATGGTACAATGAACACTTGAAGAAAATAGAGGATGAGGAGAAGATTCAAGTTATCTTTTTAACAAATGACAGAGCTAATAAAGAGAAAGCTCTAGAGGAAGGCATAACTGCTTATACATGTAAGTGAAGTGGGATGTATGTTTAATTTATTGCTCAGATAAACAATCTCAGTATGTCTTCATATCTAAATCCCTGTGCATCTGTTGCATAAATATTTATGTGTGTGCTTTTGTAGGTGAGGAGTATATAAAAAGCTTGGTAGCTAATCCTGATCTTGTAGATCGTCTTGCTTGTGTATCTGATGAAGGGGTATGTTTTTATTTTCTTTTTATAAAATAAATCGCAAATGGTTTGCAGTATATTATTGGACAACATATGTCAGGCTATTAGCAACTGTTTAGAATATGAGGACTCTGAACTTTACACCATTTTGGCAATATAACTTTTTGACAAGAAATATTGCAGCTGTTTTTTACAGCTGCTTGTACGCTGATTAGTAGGTATCTAGTTATTTATAAAATTCAGTTGGTTTAGGTAACTGTTACCAAGATAAGAGTAATAACACTAAGTTCAAGAAAGTGTATAAATATTGGAAATAAGGGAAACAAGATGAAAACTACAAAAGTATGTATTGCAGACCATTTAGATCTTTGTTTTCTGTCTATTATTTGAAAGTTTTTGTTAACTTATTATTGATTGAAAGTGTTTTCTATCAAAAGTTCTGATTTTTGTGACCAGTTAAGTTGACATCAGTGCAGGCTGCAGCTCTAAGATGAGCTACATCCTTTTCTGTTCCCTTGTGCTTTATGTTTGTCAGTAACCAGACATAGATTTTCATATAAGTTTGATATAGCTGAAAACTAACGCCACAAAAAAATGGAAAGGTTGATTTCATCAGCTTGTTGTAACAGAATAGAGTGGGACATACAAGCATGGGAAGAAAGTGAAGGGCTCAGCTGGTCATTTCAGTAGTTAGCTGTAGTTCATTGCTGTTAACTAGCTGCTCCAAAGTTCCGGGATAGTTATGTGTTTTCATAATCTTCCATATAGCTTACAGTATATGCTTACACTGTGTGCTGTACTCTTTACTATGTAGTATTTTGCAAATATTTCATTCACTAAGTGTATATGTAGTCAGTATATCCAAATCAATGTAAAATTGTATGTCACTTGCACAGTATCTTTTTGAGTAACTGCAGGCAAACAAAAAAAGGAGGCATTCCTAGAATTGTTATGTTTCTGTGTTCTATATGCTTTTTATGCTTCATTCGAAAAATACTTCTTAATAGTAGATTTTCATTATTGTGTGCATATTCATACCTACAGATAGTTAAATTTTAAGAGTTTGCTAGCTTCAGCGTCATGTTCCTGAGCTTGCTTTTGTGGAATAGTTATGAATACAAAAGACTGAAAATGTCCTTTTTTATTTTTTTTTTTTTTCCCCTCCTAATTAAAGAAAGAAATAGAAAGTGGAAAAATAATTTTTCCAGAACATATTCCTCTCAGCAAACTGCAGCAAGGAATAAAATCTGGTATTTACGTCCAAGGAACTTACAGAGCAAGCAGAGATAATTACCTTGAAGCTACTGTTTGGGTTCATGGAGATGCTGAAGAAAACAAAGAGGTGAGTTTTTCATTTTGACTTCATGCTGTGAACTTTAATTAGCCTCAGTAATGACTTAAAATATAGTTCTTTCATGGTGATGTATATTGTTAAAAAGGAGCATTATACTAATTTTTCCTCTTCCATGGTTTTCTTACTTTTTTGCTTTGCTTTTGTTTGTTTATTTGTATGGATATAGACTACTAAAATATTGACTATGCTCTTTTTGAAAAGAGAATAATGTGTTCAAAATGATAGTTTGTGCTTTGATGAAGTAATGATAAAATAAAGCTGAATCCCAGTTGTTAATAGTTTTTCAATTGACTCGAATATAACACTTTTTTTTTTTAATTAGTTTGAAATATATGATGAAAGACAGAGAAACAAGTTTGTCGGAGGATTTTTAGCAAAACTGTGGTGAGCCCTTGTGGGGCTCTCTCTCTTTATTTTCCCTGCTATTTTCGTGCCTGGTGATGAGTAGAGTGGCTGTTCCCCTCTGAGCAGTTAACCCAGCTGTGCCT
Source organism: Columba livia (assembly GCF_036013475.1). Taxonomy (NCBI): domain Eukaryota; kingdom Metazoa; phylum Chordata; class Aves; order Columbiformes; family Columbidae; genus Columba; species Columba livia. The sequence continues at coordinate 44,022,095 of NC_088602.1, read as the reverse complement.
GCTGGTTTTGCTGTTGGTACAGTTGTACAGACGCTGTTTCCAAGGAGCAGCAGTTGCCTCCTTGTTCCCTCTTTGTGGTGGCAGCTGGAGGTGCTTCTGTAGCTCTTGGTGTTTTTTATTCCTATCTCCCAGTAGTCTGTGGAGTCCTTTAGCTTGCAAAAATAGAAGGATTGTCTTATAAATTCAAAAAAACCAAAAAAGGTCTTTGGAAAGCATATTATTTTTATAGAGGCAATTGGAATCCTGAAATAATATCATCAGTACTGAAAGAAACCTAGGCAGAGGAAGAAGATGCCTCAGGAACATTCCATAAAATGTTCTTTAGAGTCCAGAAACTGTTATATGTGGATGCTCTTCTGTTATCTTGCTTTGATTTGGGTCTTCTGTTGCTATAATGAATGTTTGCGTTCTCATTTTTTGTTTTCTAAAAATTCCAGATAATTATACAAGGACTGAAACATTTAAACCGAGCAGTTCATGAAGATATTGTAGCTGTGGAGTTGTTGGCAAAAGATGAATGGGTGGCACCATCCTCAGTGGTTTTACAGGACGATGGCCAGAATGAAGATGACATTGAAAATGAAGAGGAGAAAGAAAACATTGTATGAAATAAATAATTTTTTACTTAACTCACGTTAAGAGAAAGATGAAATCTGCAATAGCCTGCCAGTGTTGTTAGGCTTTAGATTTATATATGTTTTTATACTGACTCATAAAAGCTATTGTGAATATGGAAATTAGAAAACTTAATTGTAGTCCTAAAGTTGCATTAAATATGTGAATATGTATAAAATGGATACTTTTAAAAATTATAAATTAATCCTAATCAGAAATTCCCGTATTAGCTTTGTTAATAAATCTAAAAGTTCTTGAGTGGTAGTCAAGTAGCCATATATTGATGTGCAGATCAGGATTTATTAGAATAGGAACAGATGTTGTATCACAGTGACAGTCAGCTTTTATAGGCAATGCATACATTTGGAAACAGTTGTAAAATATTCTAAAGCATCTTGCATTCTGCTTAATGTACATGTGGTGTGCTCCCATGTATACTCTGTCCAACAAATAATTGCATTTCTTTAGACACATGATCTTCCCACTGAATTCCATGGGAATGATTTTTAATAATGTGTTTACAATTACTGGAGAATTTTCAAGCAACATAAAAGGGCTTCTAAAATTACAGTAATAGCTTGGAAAAGAAAGTGGAGGTAGTTGTGAAGTTCAGAAACAGTGGAACAAGGTAGCGTCTCTTTAGAGTCTTTTTCTGCTGTTCTTTGTTGTTCTCAAACAATGTCCATTTAGAAAACAAAGCCACCAAAGTAGTCATGTCGCACACTAAAAGTCTTAGAAGTCATGGAAAGCACAGGGAGACATAGTTCTCTTTATGATGGCACAATGGAATTTATGGCCTTATAGTGACACATAGGTTGTTACCACCAAGGTTTGAGATAGATACTGTAGTCAAACATGTTAATGTGCGCTCAAACGTTCTTGTGGTTTTAACCTCTATGTTTTCCACCAGCTGAAGACTTCTGTTAGCAAGGACATGCTGAGACCTACAGGAAGAGTAGTGGGCATTATAAAACGAAACTGGCGGCCGTTTTGTGGCATGCTTTCCAAATCACAGATCAAAGAGGTGAGGAAATAATCAAGTTATTTTAAGTTTGTATTTTCTTTTTTCCTTTACTCAGAAATTATTTCTTTCTTTTTCTGGCTGTTGATAGGCAAGGCGCCATTTGTTTACACCAGCTGATCGCAGAATTCCTCGCATTCGAATAGAAACAAGACAAGCAGATACACTAGAAGGACAAAGAATAATTGTTGCTATTGATGGTTGGCCCAGGAATTCCAGGTATCCTAATGTAAGTTTAAGTGTTCTCTTCTGAACTTTCTATCTGTCTCATTTTTATGTGTTTATTAGGTAAGATGTGTATTATTACCTGCAACACTGAGTAACTTGAAAAAGTGTTGACATGTATTTTAAGTTCTTTGAGCACTTTTTTTTCACGGTTCAAATTAAGGAAGTGCTTAAATGATTTACTTTCCTCTTACCCCCAGAAAATGGATATGGGTTATCATATTTAAAAAGCTTGGTCCACAGGTTCTGCAGTGAATATACATGTGCTAACTAAGGTGCGTTATTTAGACTAAGTAGGGACTACCTTGTTTTAGTCCGGGTTCCTAGATACGTGAACCTTTTGCTGTGGTTTTGCTCATCCACACACTGATCACGGTCCTGGCAAGTAGGTCCAGACACATTGGCCAAATTCAGTCAAATTGCCAGTGGGGCAGTGTTAAAGGTAATTAAGTTCTTAAAAGTTCGTACTAAATAAACAGAAGGATATAAGAGGAACTGAGGACAGTAGCTTCAATTTGTATTGACCACTAACTGGGTTTTAAAGAGGCTTCTGTTGGCTTGTGTAGGAATGAATAGCTTGTAATGAATGGGAGCACAGCTGTCTCACCCATGTTTAGAGAAAATAAAGGAATTTGGAATATATGGAAGGAGTGTTAAGCTAAAGACAGCATTACTGGAGAGAATGAGAGACATGAGAAAGGCAGTAAAGTTAATGTAGAGTTAGGAAGTGGGGTATGTGGCACAACACAAACCCATAGAGAAATTAAACATTATTAATTTTGCTGCTTATGCAACAACGTGTTTTCTTTCCCATAAAAATGAATTGCTATGTTTACAATTTTTACAGTCTTAAAAATGGCGAATTACTGCCATTCTGGGAAAAGAGGGGGAAGTACAAAGTTCAGACTTAATCAATTAAATGTTTGAAATTAAATTTCTTTCCTAAAGATGAGAAAGTTAAATGAAGGAGAGATTACTCGTTCTGTGTAGTTTAAGAAAGTAATAACCTATGAGATAATGGTCTCAAATACTTATTTTTGAGGAAACAATGCTTGATGTGCATGTATATATATTTCAGTGTATGTACATTGTTTCTCAGGGTCATTTTGTAAAGAACTTGGGAAGTGCTGGAGACAAAGAGACTGAAACAGAAGTTCTTTTGCTTGAACATGACGTCCCTCATCAGCCTTTCTCCCAGAGTGTCCTTAGTTTCCTACCACAAATGCCATGGAGCATTACAGAACAGGTAATAATTTTTAATTTTTTTTTAGTAATTACTCTGCCTTCTCAGTCACATCAAACTCTGACGTTCTTGGATATCCCAGTGTACCCCAAAAAGATGGAAAATGTTGTCCAAACGCATTTTGTCTTAGGGTAGACTTTCAGCTGGATTTCCTATGGAAACAAGGCCTCCGCAGGTTTTTGGGTTTTGAGCGAAACGGCGTTTCTTAGGGATAGAAATTTTAAGATAAAGACCATATTACAGGTTTCATTAAAAATCTATAAAAAGGATTTTTCTCAAAGGAGACTACAGTTCAAATAATTGTAAGATCATCTCTTAGTGTTTTTCATCTTGCTAAATAGCTTTGTAACTAAATGTGACAGCCTATGTCACTGCTAAAATGATCTGAGGAGCCTTTCATATATCCCACTATAATCCAGTAAAGTAGTTAGAGGAAGAGAAACTGGTGTTTGCAGATGTTTTAAATGCTGTTAGTGAACTTCAGGTTCTCCTCAGTAGCTTAAATACAAGTAGTGGTTGCTTTAGAATGTGTGGGAAAATGTCAGCATGATATGTTTTTATCTTGGGCTGGGCTGATGTTTTTTGTTTTGTGTTGTGCTGGGCCGAGTGTTCTTGTTTGTGAATTTTTTGTGTTTTAATTTCTTTGAGCTGGGCAACTTTTATTATAATTTATTACTGACTCCTGTTTCTTTTGAATGTGGAAGCTAAAGGAGGGATCTTTGTGTAAATTAGCTGTCTAAAAGTTGGTTGTCTAGTCTAAGATACCTATCTGAGATCTTTCTGTAGCCATGATACAAAGGTAAATACCTCTGAAGTGTGCAGTTCCTTTCAACTGTCTACCTATCTAAACCTTAGAAAGCTAAAGTTAATTGGGAGCGGTCATATCCTAAACAATTTGTCCAGCTGGACATCTGTCAAAATTTCGCTTAAAATATTTTGATTTCTGAGATTGTGAGTTTATACTATTTATCTTCCTTTTTGCTGTAAAACAGAAAAATTCTCAGTAATTGATCATCTTCCATCTTAGTTTTTCTGTCACTGCATGTCTGCTTTTATCTTAGAAATAAATACTACCACAAATCTTGATGTAAGACAAAAAAGCAGCTCTCAGAAAATATTTAGTTACTTTGGAAAGTCTTATGCAAAGTGCCTGTCTTAAACGATTATTTTTACTTGGATATGGAAGGTGTTCTTGAAAACAACTTATTTTTTTTTGTTTGTTTTTGATTTTAATTTCAGGATATGAAATACAGGGAGGACCTAAGGCATCTGTGTGTTTGTAGTGTTGATCCTCCTGGCTGTACAGATATTGATGATGCATTACATTGCAGAGAAGTAGAAAATGGAAATATAGAGGTATTGTTTTTTTTTTTTTTTTTTTTTTTAATCAAGCCAGTCATTTATTTATTTACTTCTTCCTTTATTTTACAAACAGTGTGGTACTGGCAGTAAATGGCATGATCAAAGCTACGAATCTGTTGTAAAACAAATAAATGTTTTTTTCACAGCTGTGAGAGGGTAATAAAGAAAGGGAGTTGATTTTGCATTATATCAGTGTCAGAACTGGGAGATTAATGTTGTCTAAATTCACCCGCTTTCTGTTTATTTGGCATGGGAAATTAAAATAAGTTTATTTACTCTTTTAGTTTAGTAAAAACATGGATATCTACGGCTAGAATAAGGAGCAATCAGTAGAAAAAGTGAAGCTACTGCTATACTGACTAAGACATAAGAATTTTATTTTAAAAAAAGAGTATTAAAAAGCTACAGACTTTACACCAGCTCTCTACGCCCTTACATCTGATTTAGTTAGGCTTTCTTTGTTATAAATTAATTTGTAATTGTAATAGCAGAGTGTGCCAAAATAGAAGGTCTAGCAAACAAATAAAGCAAAACCAAATTTTCAGTGAGCCTTGAAGAAAATGAAAGAGGCTGTTTGAGCTGCCTGGCAAGAAGAGTTGTAATTGGTAGTTGGTATATTGGTAATTGTAATTGACAATGAGTGTAACTTTCAACTAAATGTACGCATACCCTTATTTTGCATAATTGCTGCAACTGTTCATTTTATTAATATCAGTATGATAGGTTTTGACTATTCCTCCTCCTACTGAATATACGAGCTGCTGAAGGGAACTGGGAATGGGTAAATTGGCTTGTAAATAAAAACTTGTGAAAGTTTCAATGTGATGCTTGTTTTTTAGGTTGGTGTACATATTGCAGATGTCAGTCATTTCATTCGCCCAGGAAATGCTTTGGATGAGGAGTCAGCAAAACGAGGAACAACAGTATATCTGTGTGAAAAAGTAATTGTTTTCTATATAAAAAGACTCATTTGGGCTGCACTTAATTTGTCTAAGACTACCAAAATGAAGGTGCTTTCTGTCATTCAGCCTGTACAGCATGGGGGAGAACTTTTTGAACTTTTTTTTTTTTTTTCTTTTTTTTTTTTTTTTTTAATCCATTATCTAGAGTACATTCGTTTCAACTCCTGATTGATGCAATAATATCTTGTAGTTCTGAAACTGGAATACTGTTTTAATATCAATCTAGAATTACAAATTTAGCCTGGTTTTGCCTTTTCCATTGTTTTTTCTTGTGGTAGCAAAATCTTATTGTTTCCTGTGATTGGTATTACAACTGTACACTTAGTCATGCTTATTTAACTTATTTCTCACAGACCAAAGTTTCTTTTCAGAAATAACTTACTAACTATCTGATAACTAAAGTGAATCTTGGAATGAATTCCCTCTGAAGTAGCTTACTTTTCTTTCTGAAATTAGAGCTTTCTTAGCAAAAAAAATTATTATTTTCAAGCGTTTAGCATATTTAAAATATATAGTTATAACTAGTCACTATTGATATTCTTTATTTTGCAGAGAATTGATATGGTTCCAGAGTTACTTAGTTCCAATTTATGCTCCTTGAGGTCTAATGTGGACAGGTATACGTATACGATTCATACTTACATCCTGACAAGAAACCCCAAATGTTTATATGTGGATTTTAACAGATTTCCTGTCTTTCTCCCTCTTATAGGCTTGCATTTTCATGTATATGGGAGATGAACCATAAGGCTGAAATTCTAAAAACCAGATTTACAAAGAGCATTATTAATTCCAAGGTTAGTCACAAACATGTTGTTATACTTCTGAAACAAAGCTGGTGACCTTTTTATAAAAAAAAATCAACAGTTGATAATGAAGTTTTCTTCTGTTTATTGATTTATATTTTCTTAAAATTAGAAAATGATGTGTAAATTCTTAACATAAAAAAAAAATATTCGTTCATTTTTCTTTGAGAATGACATGCCTTTAGGTGTTGAATGTAAAGCTTTGTGTTATTGTGAACCAACTTTGACAGGAAACTGCAGTATCTGCAAGACAGAACTATGGTTTTCTTTTTGGTATTGGGTTATGTATCTTAATGTCTTTTTTTTTAACCTTTTCAAGGCTTCTCTTACATATGCGGAAGCACAGATGAGAATTGATTCAGCAACTATGAATGATGATATCACTATCAGCCTACGTGGACTAAACAAATTAGCAAAAATTCTGAAAAAGAGAAGAATTGATAATGGGTAAACCGTGCAGTGTCCCCGTTACCTTTTTTTTTTTTCCCTTTTTATTTTTTTTCCTGGCTGTTTTTTGCTGTCAAACTGTATAATGGTCCTCTTTGTCCATTTTTCCAGTGAATATCTTCTGAATGAGAATTATTTTGCCATTTTGATTTGCATAAAAATGACTGTTTTCATTTCCCCAAAAATATAAACTCGAAATGTTAACTTTTCCTTCACAAGTTCAATCAATATGGATCTCTTGTAGTCATTATGAAAGCACAACCAGAGAAGTAACATTTGAAATTTTAGGATCTAATATTGATGCGTGTCAGCATCATAATTTCTGCTATTTTGACCATTAATTTCAGTCTTATTTATAATTTTGCTAATTTTTAAAAGTTTTGCTGATTTTAAATTACACTTTGATGATAAACCCAGATGTTGTGTACAGGCTTGCAACTCAGCTCCTGTTTCTGCTTGACTGTAATTTGTTAATACCTCTTGCTGTCTTCCAGAGCCTTGGTGCTTTCCTCACCAGAAGTTCGTTTCCATATGGACAGTGAAACTCATGATCCTATTGATCTCCAGACTAAGGAGCTCAAGTATGCCTTTTATTTTCCTCAATTAGTTAATTTAGGGCAGGGAAGGGGCGCGCAGCATGGGGAATAAGCAGGATGAGTTAGAATCCTGTGTTCGGTCGGGAGATTATGATCTGGTGGCAATTACGGAAACACGGTGGGACAGTTCATATGACTGGAATGTGGTCATGGATGGCTATGCCCTTTTCAGGAAAGACAGGCCAGTCAGGCGTGGTGGTGGAGTTGCTCTCTATGTGAGAGAACAACTACAATGTACTAAATTCTGCCCAGGAGTGGATGAGGAGCGAGTTGAGAGTGTATGGGTCAGGATCAAGGGGCAGGCTGGCAGGGGTGACACTGTTGTGGGCGTCTGTTACAGGCCACCAGATGAGGCTGAGGAAGTTGATGAGGCTTTCTATGGGCAGTTGAGAGTGGCCTCACAGTCACAGGCCCTGGTTGTTGTGGGGGATTTTAACTTCCCTGATGTTTGCTGGAAGGACCATTCAGCCAGCCAGCCACAGTCCAGGAGGTTCCTCCAGTGCATTGATGATAACTTCCTCATGCAGATGGTGGAGGAGCCGACTAGGAGAGGAGCGCTGCTGGATCTCATCCTCACTAACAAGGAGGGTCTGGTCGAAGCAGTAAAGGTTGAGGGCTGCCTGGGTTGCAGTGACCACGAGATGGTGGAGTTCAGCATCTTGGGTGGCAGGAACAGAATAGCAAGTAGAATTGCAACCCTGGACTTTAGCAGGGCTAACTTTGGCCTTTTCAAGCAATTGCTGGGGGAAATCCCATGGGCAAGACTGCTTGAAGGAAAAGGGGCCCGAGATAGCTGGATTGCATTCAGAGATTGCTTCTTCCACGCTCAGGATCAGAGCATCCCCACACGTAGGAAGTCAAGGAAGGGAGCCAGGAGGCCTGCGTGGTTGAATAGGGATCTGTTGGGTATGCTCAAGCAGAAAAGGAGAGTTTACAGGTCGTGGAAGCAGGGGCTGGCCACTTGGGAAGAATATAAGGCTGCTGTTAGAGGATGTAGGAAGGCAGCTAGGATAGCCAAGGCCTCCTTAGAATTACAGCTGGCGAGAGGGGTCAAGGACAGCAAAAAGAACTTTTACAAATACATAGCTGATAAAACTAATACCAGAGGCAATGTAGGCCCACTGATGAGCGGGGTGGGTGCCCTGGTGGCAGAAGATACAGAGAAGGCAGAATTACTGAATGCGTTCTTTGTCTCTGTCTACTCTGCCGGAGGCTGTCCTGGGGAGCCCTGTACCCCTGAGACCCTGGATGAAGCCAGGTCAATGGAGGAGTTTGCTTTAGTTGATGAGGACTGGGTTAGGGAGCAATTAAATAGTCTGGACATCCATAAATCCATGGGTCCAGATGGGATGCATCCGCGGGTGCTGAGGGAGCTGGCTGAAGTCATTGCTGGACCGCTCTCCATCATCTTTGCCAAGTCTTGGGAAACGGGGGAGGTGCCCGAGGATTGGAGGAAAGCAAATGTCACTCCAGTCTTCAAAAAGGGCAAGAAGGAGGACCCGGGTAATTATAGACCGGTCAGCCTCACCTCTGTCCCTGGGAAAGTAATGGAACAGCTTATCCTTGGTGCCATCTCAAGGCATATCAAGGATAAGAGGGTTATTAGGGGCAGTCAGCATGGCTTTACCAAGGGTAAGTCATGCTTGACCAACCTCATAGGCTTTTATGAGAATGTAACAAGGTGGATGGATGATGGCAGAGCAGTGGATGTGGTCTACCTTGACTTCAATAAAGCCTTTGACACAGTCTCCCACAGCATCCTCACAGCTAAGTTGAGGAGGTGTGGTCTAGACAATAGAGTAGTGAGGTGGGTTGCAAACTGGCTTAAGGAGAGAAGCCAGAGAGTGGTAGTCAATGGTGCGGAGTCTAGTTGGAGGCCAGTATCTAGTGGAGTGCCTCAGGGGTCAGTACTGGGGCCAATATTATTCAATATATTCATTAATGATTTAGACGAGGGAATAGAGTGTACTATCAGCAAGTTTGCTGATGACACCAAGCTGGGAGGTGTGGCTGACACGCCAGAAGGCTGTGCTGCCATCCAGCGGGACCTGGACAGGCTGGAGAGTTGGGCGGGGAATATCCTGATGAAATTTAACAAGGGAAAGTGTAGAGTCCTGCATCTGGGCAGGAACAACCCCAGGTTCCAGTAAAGGTTGGGAAATTACATATTAGAGAGCAGTGTAGGGGAAAGGGACCTGGGGGTCCTGGTGGACAGCAGGATGACCATGAGCCAGCACTGTGCCCTTGTGGCCAGGAAGGCCAATGGCATCCTGGGGTGTATTAGAAGGGGGGTGGCTAGTAGATCGAGAGAGAGGTCCTCCTTCCCCTCTACTCCGCCCTGGTGAGACCACATCTGGAATATTGTGTCCAGTTCTGGGCCTCTCAGTTCAAGAAGGACAGGGAACTGCTGGAGAGAGTCCAGCGTAGGGCAACCAAGATGATTAAGGGAGTGGAGCACCTCCCTTATGAAGAAAGGCTGAGGGAGCTGGGTCTCTTTAGTTTGGAGAAGAGGAGACTAAGGGGGGACCTCATTAATGTTTATAAATATATAAAGGGTGAGTGCCATGAGGATGGAGCCAGGCTCTTCTCGGTGGCCAACAATGATAGGACAAGGGGTAATGGGATCAAGCTGGAACACAAGAGGTTCCGCTTAAATTTGAGAAAAAACTTCTTCTCAGTAAGGGTGACAGAGCACTGGAACAGGCTGCCCAGGGAGGTTGTGGAGTCTCCTTCTCTGGAGGCATTCAAAACCCGCCTGGACATGTTCCTGTGCGACCTCACTTAGGCGTTCCTGCTCCAGCAGGGGGATTGGACTAGATGATCTTTTGAGATCCCTTCCAATCCCAAACATACTGTGATACTGTGATAGTTTACAAAGTTCAAGTAATAGTGCAGGAAAATAATGGAATCATAGAATGGTTTGGGTTGGAAGGGACCTTAAAGATCATCTAGTCCAACCCCCCTGCCATGGGCAGGGACACTTTGCACCGGACCAGGTTGCTCAAAGCCCCACTCAACCTGGGCTTGGACACTCCCAGGGACAGGGCATCCACAACTCTGGGCAACCTGATCCTAAAAAATATAATTTCTTTATTTTACTGCACTATTTATGAAGCAAGTTTTGAATTGTTTGCTTTATATATGAATTTAAGTCTTTACTACTAATGTAATGGAGCACTAAGGTCCAAGCTCTCTACATCCCACTGGTTTTTTTGGGATGCTCTTCTCCTGGTATTAACAAAGGAGAGAAAGTAGAACTTAGAGTTATGGATTACTGAAACCTTAAGAACAACGGAGCAGTTATTGCATATATGTAAAGTCATACAGACAGTATTACCAAGGGGTTGTAGAAACAGAGCTACTGATTTGATTTTTGAAACTAGATATTTACTTTCCTACTACTTAGTTTCTGTGCTAAAATCTACTCTTGGTTGTGTATACTGTTGCGGCTTCATGGTGTGCAGCATGGTGCTTTCAGACTTCATATACACAACATTTAAACAGTACTCTTAGAAAGAAACCAAGAGGCTTATTCTTTGATCTTTCAGGGCATTTTAAAGATAATTTTTTTTAATACAATTTGTTATTTTAGAATAGTTGTCTTTTTTTTCTCATTCTGTATTTGAAACTTAGTAAATAATAATGGTTTTAGTCTTAAAAATGTTTGCCTAATTGTATAAATGTTCAAAACCATTAGTTATTGTTATATAATGGTACTAGGGTGGTGCAATGTTTCTTCATTAGGCACTAGATATCTAATGCTTTTCTAACAATGAAAAATATTTTATGTTGATAGAGAAACAAATTCCATGGTTGAAGAGTTCATGTTGCTTGCCAATGTCTCTGTAGCACAAAAAATTTACGATGAGTTCCCGGAGTTTGCCTTGCTCCGGAAACATCCTGCTCCTCCCCCATCTAATTATGACATCCTTGTGAAGGCTGCAAAGTCTCAGGCAAGTTTGTACCATGCTAATTAAGTTAATTAATTATAAAATGCTGTATTTTCTCTCTGGCCTCTTGACCAAGAATAAGGTTTGGAGAGCAGTATTTTGAAAGTCTTAACAGCTGCACTTTAAAATTGTTGGTACTTGTAGCAAGATATCTGTGCCTGCAGATGGAAGGAAGAAGCTTGTGCTTTTTAAAATCCCATTCTTAGGTAAAGAAAGCAGATCACTCTTTAAGTCTTTTGTAGCGTAACTCTTGTGTGCTGTGAATGTTCCTCCTCTCCAAGCCACATCTGATTTTTTTTAAATTTTTTTTTTCTTGAGATAGGTTTTGGCTTCAGATCATATACATTATTGATGTACTTAAACATGGGTCAGTCACATCAAATAACGCGTCTCTGTTAAAGTCAGGAAGTAAAAAAAATGTGTTCCCATGTGTTTGTAGTTTCCATCCTCTCCTTAGACCAACTAGAGGTTAATTTAGCCTGAAACCAGTCTGATTTAATTAACAAGTCTGAACTGAAAAATGATCTTTCCAGTTTCAGGTTCTTTTATTTGAGCTAAACTTTTAAAAGTCGGCTTTCTAGACATTGTGATATGCATTGATATTTCATTTCTCTTCAACTCTTCCCTTCCCCCTTTTATTTTCTACAAGCAAGCGAGAAACTCCCAAATTCTATCAGTGTAAGATGAATAGATGAGCCCAAACACAGACCATTTCATTTTCCACTGCTGTAAAACTGGACTAATTATAATGAATTCATTTGCACTCTGAAAATTATTTTTCAAGTACTGTTTTATTTGGGAAGCTAAGTTCCTGTGCATAGACAAACATAGTTTTAATAAACCAAAGTGGCTTTTTACTACTCTGACAGGACCATCACAACTGGCTATTTAAATGCTATATTTTTGTTACACTTTTTAAGTAACTGTGTAATTATTTTACCATGATACAGCATAACTTGACTTTTAGATTTTCTAGACCTACTTTGTTGTCAGTGGTATACATGAAGGAAAGAACATTGAACTAATCTTGTGATGAAATTTACTTGGTGTGACTGGAAAATAAAAATGCATTATTTATTTTCACTTTACCTGAATTTCTATCAGAGAACACTGGCAAACAAGAAACAAACTTAATGTTATACAGTACTAATTTTACAAATCACTTTTCCAAATATAAATTTTAATTTGGGGAGGAAATAAAAGAAGGTTGACTACTGCTCACATTGTGCTTGGTTGAGAATGTTTGTGTGACATATATAGTTCTTTTTTTTTTTTTTTATTATCACTTCTGACTTATTCAATAAAGAGGTAGAAAAATAAAACCAAAGTAAATAAAAAACTTGTTATAAAGTGTTTCTTAGTTCTGAATGGATGTCTCTTCTGAATTCCTAGGCTACTGACCTAGCTTTTCATTGTTTGCACGGAGCGATAATGAAAGAGGGATCTGTGCATGGGTGGATTTTTGTTGGTTTTGTTTGTTTGGGGATTTTTGTTGGTTTTGGTTTTTTCTTTGTTTTGTTGTTGTGGTTTTTTGTTTTTGTACTAGTGGCATTCCATTAAGTTATTAGGTGTGATACCTGTGCTAATTGCTAAAATCAGTATGGACTCTACTTACGCTCTGCTGTTTGCTAGTAATACCTGATTTTCTTTTTTTACCTCCACAGAATTTGGAAATTAAGACAGATTCAGCAAAGGCTTTAGCTGAATCATTAGACAAAGCTGAATCTCCAGCGTTCCCCTATCTCAATACACTGTTGAGAATTATGGCCACTCGCTGCATGATGCAAGCTGTTTATTTCTGCTCTGGAATGGATAATGACTTTCATCACTATGGTTTAGCCTCACCTATTTATACCCACTTTACCTCACCCATCAGAAGGTACTTTTATGAAGGTTTCAGAGAGGCAGAAGTGACATATTTGTGAAGAAATTACCGTTTTAAATTCTGGTGTTGTCCATTTAAAATAAAACACTAAAAGACAGTGGTTTTACATGGTGATCCACCTTCATATAAGCAATGTCTGTAACTGCTAAGATCTGATAAATTTTTTTTTAAAGACTCATAAAAATAAGAGAAATACACTCCTAATGCATGTCTAGCATAGAAATCCACTTTGCAATCAGTTAGCATTGTATAAGTCAAACAGACTGAGGCTGAGGTTGGCCAGTCATTTTTCAGGTAGAAGTTGTGTTAAAATTTTGAGGAGGCTGTGTTTAAAGTATTAAAAACCTTGCTAGCTTGAAACTTGCTATTGTAGCTGTTGTGCTGTAATGAAATCGTACATCTTGGAAAATTAGTTATTTTTTTCTTTTAACCAAGAAGTGTCTAAGTTTTGAGGAAAATAATTGTAGTCATATTTTGCTCCTTGGAAACATTGCAACTGAAATCTCTTACAGGTAGATTAAAATTCCTGTGCATTTGTGTGAATAATTTGTGGAGCTTCTAGAAGTCCTAAGAGTAAATTTTAATTGCTAACAGATGTGTTAAAAAGTTATCAGCTGAAGTTCTAATAAATGTTATATATGTTCAAGTATGATTATGCTTTGCAGATCAATGGCATTGACATACCATTCTACACCAAATTTGTCTAGTTCATGGGAAAGGGAAGAGAGAGTGCCATGGTGAAACATTATTCTTTAGACCAAAAATAAAATTTTGTTTCTTATTTCTAAACATTCAACAATACAGGCTCTATTGGTAGAACATAGTAAATAATTTCTCTAAAAAACAGTACAGTTCATTCTGCCTCTGCAGAGTGTACCTTTGGTCATCAAAAGAGAGTGATCTTGAATTAATACAGGGATTTATCAGCAGACTGTCATTATTACAAAAAACTTTTTGATCAATAAGATTTCTAAAAACAAAATTATACTCAAACTTTTTTAAAAGCTATGATTTGATATGTCATTTATCATTTAATCTCATCTTTGCAGGTATGCTGACATTATAGTACATCGACTTTTGGCAGTGGCCATCGGAGCAGACAGTACTTACCCAGAACTTACAGATAAACATAAACTAGCAGATATGTGTAAAAATCTCAATTACCGACATAAAATGGCTCAATATGCACAAAGAGCATCTGTTGCATTCCATACACAGGTGAGTAGTTCTGAGATGTGAGGTGGGAAGGGACACTGCATTGTAGCATAAAATCAAGTCTGTGGGAATGATGAAGAATGAGGGATGCCGCTGTGAGGAAAAGCTTCAACATTGCATTGTTGGTTCTGAAAAATTAGGAATAATGGCATCTCGGGGGTTCTTTTTACTTTGTGTTTTTTATAAATATGATGAATGCTTAATACGACAGTAATATTATAAACAGCTTATAGAATTTTTTAATTGGCTGTCAAAATACGGTATGTAATTATCACTAAGTATAGATTTGTATTTGAATGTTTTTATTTTTTTTTAAGCCAGTGTGTTTGTAATCCAGAAGTGAATCACAGAGTAGTTTGGGTTGGAGGGGACCTTCAAAGGTCATCTGGTCCAGCCCCACTGCAATGAGCAGGGACATCTGCAACTAGATCAGGTTGCTCAGAGCCCCATCCAGCCTGGCCCGGAATGTCTCCAAGAACGGGGCATCTACCACTTGAATGGTAGATATTCTAGTGTTGTTTTTTTTTTTCTCATTCATGTATTCTAATTTTGTCACAGCTGTTCTTCAAAAGCAAAGGAGTAGTGAATGAAGATGCATACATATTATTTGTAAGAAAAAATGCAGTTGTGGTCCTGATTCCCAAGTATGGGTTAGAAGGAACAGTCTTCTTTGAAGAAAAAGGTAAACCAACACCAAGACTGGATTACAACAGTGAGGTATGTTTCATAAGGTTTGTTCTTAAGTACCTTTATTTTTTTATGTGGTAAGTGAGCACAATGACTAAAATCTATTCTGGTTGGATTTAGAAGGGTAAGAGAGGCTTTTCTAAATGCAAATTTATTAATCTATAGTAGTAGTGCCACTATGGTTTTCTAAGTCTAAATAAACAAGTTCTGACAGGAATTGGTTTCTATAATAGATATTACTAATACTGCAAAAATGTATACACCACATTTTATGACACTGAACATTCAGGACAGTAATTTGTGTTTGTTTTTATTGATGTGTAATTAGTAATTTCCTGCAAAAATACTTGTATAAAAACATAAGACATTGTAAGCAGTGATCATTTATATAAAATTTCAACTTCCAGGTACCGTCACTTACTGTGGAAGACACAACATTACATGTATTTGATAAAGTTAAAGTGAACGTTATGTTAGATGCTTCCAACATCCAACATCAGAAAATTCGGATGGTGTTGGTTGAACCAAAGGTAAGGCACAAGATTTGTGATTCTTAGAATCATGTTACTCTTCAGTAATCTCAAAAAAATCAGCAGATGGTAAAATTGAAATTTAACCTGGAAGAAGAAAATAATTTAGCAGCAGATTGTAGCTTTTGCTTCATACCTATTCTCAATAAAACATGGATCTGCTTTCACTGACTGTTGAAAAGAATAAAGGGCTCTAAATTAAAATTCCCTTCTGGGCCCATTAGGGATATTTCCACTGATGGGAAAGATGATGATCTGCTGAAGGTAATGACTTTTGAATTTCACGGTTCTGTAATCAAATCTCCCTTTTGAAAATCTGCCAAAACTCGGTGGGATCTTTTTGCTCCAGTAAATGATGGTGTAATTGTAATGGGTGGCTCGGAAGGAAACGCTGTATAATTGCTGCCTGTAAATGACAGTCCTTTCTTACAACTTCCACAATATAAAAATTCTCTCTTAATAATGTTGTAAGAACTGTAATAACATAATAACTGTCTCTAGTCTTAAGACTTTTCAATTCTAGCTGCTTAGTGCATCTGGGCCACTGGGGTTTTCACATGGTGTCACACACACCTCAGGCTTGCTGAGTGCTTTGAAAGGACACAATCTTGTAATGGCAGGCAATGTTACATGTGACTTTTTTGGTAAACAGATGGTTGTGATGATTATCCGTAATGATGGAGGAAAAAGAAAAAGCCAAAATAAGCAAAAGGTCCTTGTTTATGTAGTCAAACATCATTATTTCTTTTTTTCTGAGGAATCATCTGTTTCCCAACACATGTAAATATTTTGTACTAACTTGAGTTGAAGGCAGTCTTCATGATTTCAAAGAGTGAGAGTAGATAATGAAATCTGTAGCAGCAAGAAGCCTTGTGCCCTGCTGTGCATTAACATGCTGAGCTGCCTGCTGCTTATGCTCACCAACTAGAGTTTGTTTGTCAGAGCTGCTGTTGTGGGTGTAACTCAGGAACACTCCTGTTGCAATGACTCCAGGCTGCAAGGGACACACTTTGTTCCTTGAAAATAGACACAAAATAATAAGCTGATAATATTTTCCTTCCCTTCTGCTTCTTGTACTAATTTGTGTGAAGGTCCTTGCTCTACAATGAAGCAAGTAATTTTAGATAATCCCTTAATTTTAAATTATCCCTTGATACAGGAATGGCTCTGCTGGTTAATGCAAAATACTGTCACCCTAACCATCAGTTTCTAGTCCTCCTTGCTGGCGAGGAATGAGTATAGGAGTAAGATGCACATACAGTGGTCATTCCCTTTCTTTCTATTCAAAGCTTCCAGCAATTTACAACTTGAATACTGTCTCACCCAGAGATACACATCTTTGTGTTCAGTAGATAGTCTTGTTCTGCTGAAGTTTTTTAACTGTTTCTTGAAATTCTGTTGATAAATGGTGTTTTTATTCTAATACTCTTTTTAAATTCCTTATTCTTGCTCATGTAATGCATTTTAAGGCTTGGGTTTTTTCTTCTACCATGGTGATGCACGTACACTAAAAATCAGTATTACGGGGTTGGGTCTGTGGGCAACCTCTTAAGCGGTTCCCCAGGCAAGAGTTGCTTCTCCCTTTTTATGGGTTCTCTGACTCATTGCGCCAAGAAACAGGCCTTTATTGCACCTAGAACCCCAGACTCTGCCTTCTTGTGACATTAACTCATTGAAGGTAATTTATTGTTACCATGTTGTTTGTTCTCACAGCCCCTGATACTCCTCAGCAGGTCACAGTTACTGCCACCATCGTTAGCTGACCAAAACCAGCCTTCTGCTGATGGCAGTGGGTTGTATTCCCGTGTAGGTGCCTGTGCTACTCTACTGCAGTTAAATGACTCTTCCACCAGTATATGCTGTTGTCGCTTTCACATAATGTATAACCTGGTATTAAAATCATAGTGATCGGCTTCCTGCCGTCAAGCTTCTGAGGTGCCTGCTACCTCCTGTCATCAGCCATGACCATTTGCCTGCTTGACAGGAACAGCTCTTCAGAAAACACTGCAGTGGTGACTCTTTTAAAGGCAAAATGGAAATTGTTAGGTTTAAGACCCCTGGTGACCTCTTCCACTCATACCCCATGCCTTATAAGTATTTGTTAAGGCACAGCAAACAACTGAGAATGTGTCATGTATAAGGAACTGCTGACCATATACTTAAGAGAGGTTCTGCTGCTTGTATTTCGTCTTCTTCCAGGTTTTACTTGATCTAAACTCTTGTTTAGATGACCAATATCAGAATTTTCTGAAGGGGATACAGTGTTTGTAAAAAGTCCTGTACAAGTAAACTAAAGTTTTATCAGAATAGTATAAATTAAAATAGAGTTAAAAGTGTTCTGACTTCTAATTCTTTTCTTACTGTAGATACTAGGAAATGATGTGCCTGCAAATCTGTCTACAGAGATAAGCAGCAAGAATGAACCAGAGAAAAAGAAAAAGAAGCTACAAAAATAGCTGGATATTAAAGTTTACAGGAAGTCATGGTTATTTGTTTTTACTATTTTTCCCTATGGGTGAAATGCTAGAAACAGATTGTTTACTTTTAAATACACATTTTAATAATTTGTAAAACTGGCTTTTTTTTAAAAGAAAAAACACTTTATTAATATATGTAAGCAGGAGAACAATAGTTTTAAAACCCAGTTTATGTCTACAGTTTTGTCTTGTGGGTGAAAATAAATGTTTCTGCAAAGTGAAGAAGTAGTTGTAATATATTATTTTTTTAAACAGCCTTAAGGCCATTCAAGAGCCTGACAAAAGTCAGTCTTTTCACTCTTCAGTCCATTCTCTTTAGCACCTCAGAAATGAAAGAGGTAATGGTGCTAGCTACTGCTCCTAAGCACTAACAGAATTTACGCTTGAGAAATGAATTCCACAGACTTGCGCTTCCTTCTGGCAAAGTTCTCTCCCACACCAGATTGTGTGTATATAGGCACATGATATAAAGAAACTATACCAGAAAAGTACATTAGCCTGCCTTAAAGCAATTTAGAATTGTTGCTTAGCCTCTGATGAACTGCTTTAAAAAAAAAGGATGGAAACGATCAATTATAATGTATTACACAAAAATCCACAAGTAACAACAGATCACTGCAAAACTTGACTTGTAATTACTGCTTGTGCTCATGAAGCTGGGGAGTTAGAATTCTCAAAAAGACCACAAACATTTTTTGCCTTGAATTGCATTGTTACAGTCAAGCTACATCCTTGGGTAATCACTGGGTCACAGTTGATCAGGACATGACTGTCACTTAGCAATACTGACTTGCTGTATGCTGTCATTGTAAATGATTGGATCACATTTATCAAGTACGTACTTACAAGAGAGCAAAAGGAGACAACATGTTTAACTGATTGATGTTTTAATCTGTCACCACTACTCTAAAAGGCCTATTCAGAAACTTTAAAAATAAAAACCTCTTTTCAAGAAGGATGTGCAGGGTACTGGATCTATAACTGTTACTACCCTTTTAATTCAACATCAAATAATAGAGTAACCAGAAAACTGTATGAGAGCAAAAGCTTGCCAGGCTCCCTGCCTGATCTCACTCTGTTCCCCAGAGCCCCCACCCAAACAATACAGACATACGCCTGTTACAGGCTCCACTCAGACAAAAGATGTTGCAAACTATAGCAAAGAAAATAATACAGTCTAGGTAAGAAAGAGATGTCTTTATTCTGTTTCCCTACTCAATTTACAATTATGCACGTTAAAGGACTCTCATTAAAACTACTGAAATTAATTTAATGTAAACAATGACCGTTTTGTGCAACGTGTGCCAACCAATGCATTAAGTACAACTACAGAAATAGAATGGTCAAATGACTCCCACAATAATTTGCAAAATAGGTTTCCTCTACAAAGCAATTACACAAACATAAAAAATATGCATGTTTTCATAAAATAAATAATTTCCATTTAACTGAAGACTGTAAAAAACAGGACAGAAAATACCAGCAATTTCTTTGGGGGGTATCCATAATTCTCATGTTCACCCATTTCTGCTGTTACTTTTCCCTTACTTATAACAAAATACTTATACAGGATGCAATTAAATATTTTAGTGATTGCTCTTTTTTTATTCATGAATACTTTGAAAGCTTCTGATCATTGAATATATCACTAGAAAGAATCAGAGATATTAAAAAATTAAAACCAAATCTTAATTATACATATGCCAAATATTGCAGAAACAGACCACAGTTTGGACAACTCTGTCATCTTGCCCTTTACATTAACATTAGTACTATTTTTAGTTATCACACTTGCAAAAATTAATCTTTGAACAGTCCAGAAATCTGAAAGTCACCCTCTCAGTTGATTATTGTTGAAAAGAATTACATGAGAATCAGAAAAGATGCACGGTCATAGCTAACTTTTAAATCTCAGACAACTTGGGTCTTGCTTTTGAGCTACAACCTTATCAACTAAAGCCAAGACCATTTTGAATGCCCTATTCAATAATTTTTTTTTTCCAGAAGTCTAAATTCATTCTCTAACAAAATTAATCCCCTAGAAGTTACCAATTCAGTGCATTTCCAGCATTTAGTAGGGCACTGTTTAGAGATCATGAAACAGATAATTGAGGATGTTAGGTTCAATTACTGTCAATCAGATGTGTAACAGAAAGACTGATTAAATTGTTATGAAGTAAAAATAATGTATGTCATGTTTCCTCATTAGCAATCTGAAGGTTTTTTTATTATTATTATTTTTGCAATGTGAAAACTAAAACCAATAGTACATCCTTCTTAAGTACGTGGTAATGCTAACTGACTGATGAGTGGTTTTAAGAGTAAAAACTGCTTGTTTAGGGGGAAGAGATTCCGTTTCCCTAATAAGAGATTTCTGTCAAACCAAGGAAAAAAACTGATCAAAAAATTGCTAAAAGGCTTTTCCTGACACACAGGTTATCACTTAGAGAATGAAATTTGTCTTTTCAATTGTGGAAAAGCCTATAATTTCCATAAATGGAATGGAGTTTTCATTCAGCTGTTCACAAGGATAACTTAATTAAAAGTACTAACCTGGTATTAAAATCAAAGCACTCAATTTTAACAGTTTGCAGTCTACTATAAATCATACACGTATTACAGGGACACATTTCTGGAACTCTCTAGTTTTCTTGTGAAAGTCACAGCTGAATTTCATCACTGTCACTTCAGACTGATACTGACAGACACCCCAATCCTCCTTCCCCAGCCCTGTTCTCATCACACCCCCAGCAGTTCTCTTCTGGTCTTTGTTGGTACCAGTGCTGATTTTCCTGAAGCAGCATGATAAATCTGATCAGGGGAAAAGCAATCCAAATCAAAACTGATGCTCCTTTCCTTTCTTTCCTCCTCCACAAAGAAAAATTTCCCTCATGCCTTTAGGAATTGTGTGTTAAAATGTAGGTGTGTTTGCAGTTAATTAGGTCCTATGCAAGTTGCCCTAGGTTTGCCCAGTCTTCCTAAAATATTCCTCTTGAAGTTATAGCCAAACTTTGAAAATAAGTCTCCTCATGGAATCTGCCCTCAGCACAGAAGGAACAGAGTTCTGAAAAAACACTACGGTTTCTTTGCACCAAGGTTAGCTGCCTTAATTTTCAAAAGAATCACTTAAGGATACCAATAAATTTGTTCATAAGACCTGAAAACCCCACATTATTTAAAAAGTCCCTTCATATGTAGCAGATGATTTATTGCATTTGCATTAAAAAAATCAAAATGGTACGTATAATCCAGGTAACTGAGGTCATATATGTAAACATTTATTAGACAACGCAGCTGCAGTCCTCCATCAGACAACTACATACCATTTTTGTGAAATCCCTGAACTTGATTTTCATTTTTATGTTTCCAGGCAGAAATGTTGCAAGTTGCATTTTGACCAAATGCTGTACTACGTGTTTTTGCTTTTTGGAAACACGATTGCTTCTCTGGAGATTTTGCTCTCAGCAACTGATTGTCCTTATGGTTTAAAACAGAGCACTCCTAGGTGAATAAGGAAACGTTAATTTTAAAACCATTTTCACAAAATTTCCCGAAAAGAAACAAGACCCAAACTTAGTATCTGAGCATTTCAAGTTACAATTAGGACCTTAGCCTCTCATCTCTCCCCTTCTGAAATGAAAAAGAAATACAATGTTGTCCCTGAACTGTGCTGCCAGCAAGAACATACATGCTCTGAATGAGCCAGAGCGGATCCTTTCCGCAAGTTACGTCTGTGCTTTTTTCTTTCCATTTTCTGTGGGTTCTCCGTTGTGAGGGTTGCATGAAGTACTTCATGCCTCCACACTTAAATCATAATCCAAAATGCAAAATTTGGCTTCGTTGGGATCTAGCAATCAAAATAGAGTAGTGGGAAGAAACAGCTGCATGACACTGGTCTCTAGGGCAGGTTTGATATTAGATAAGTGACTCTGATGAAAACATTCACGTGTATAATGCACATCCAACAGGGCAACTGGGGCAAGACCTCAGAGTAGATGGGTATTTCTAGATGTTAAAACATCCATCTATTCCTCTGCAGGGGCACAGTTATCTCAAATGA
The DNA here is from genome assembly GCF_036013475.1 of Columba livia. NCBI lineage: Eukaryota > Metazoa > Chordata > Aves > Columbiformes > Columbidae > Columba > Columba livia. The sequence goes on along the minus strand of NC_088602.1, from coordinate 44,000,014 downwards.
GCAGAGTTCAAACTTTGATGTCACCATCAGTCTGCTCTTCACCTTGGCAGAGAGGCAGCTGTTAGCACATCAGGTACAGAAGTTAAGTCAGGGCTGAACGGGCTTCAGACTTTTTGTGATCTGGTACTACTTACTTGTCAGTAACTTCGCCCCTTCAAAGACTGTAAACAACACCAAGTAGTAGACTAGATAAACTACTACATTTATAGGATGGTAAGACCATAATTACTCAGTTAGACGAGATGATTTTTGCTCTCTCCTCCAAATAAACTAGGCTTTCTTCCCATTGTCTGGAAGAAGCAGAACTCCTTCCCATCACTCATAAGATTAAGAGCTTGGGAGCCTTGCTAGATACGTATTGTCTTTTGCAGTTTTGTTGTTTTCTTTTTATGATGGGTCATCAAAGGGCTTGTAACCAAAAGACTCTACCCAAGCAGAAAGTTCACCACCAAATCAGCGTGCCAGGTACGGTCTAAGAAACGTGAGGCTAGTTTATGAAAAGAAGCGGTGGTCAATTTTTCCCCAAAAATATGCTTCTCTACAAGCACACATTTAAAAACTTAGCAAAGAAAAAAAGAGCAAGAACAACAGAAGCAAAAATAAAAGCCTTTCATGCGAGTATTTCAGTTTCCTCTGAATCTCCCTTTGCCTTTGTCATGGAACACATTGCTTTTGTTGCCAGCTTACAGTATTTGTCCTGTATTCATTCCTTGTTTTCAACGCAATACTTGAAATGATGCTACATAACATGCTCTCTATTATCACCTGACAGTCTCTCCCCTCACTCAGGCTCCCTGAAACTGAATAAAATAGGGCATGGATGCTTTAGATGAGAAGCCTATCATCAATTTGCATCACAATTTAACTCCTACCTTTGTTCTAAGAAGCTGAGATTTATTCTGGAACACGTTGGTATTCGCATCATTTTCTCGGCAACTGTTTTCAGCCCCCACAGTATCCATAATGCTGCTTCCACAAGTCTGTGTATTATAACCACTGTCCACCTGAAATCAAGAAGCAGGGCTTTAAAAATGTACTGCAATTTATCACAGGTCAACTCCTTAGATTCTCATACCTGATAGGACTTGCATTTGATAAACAAAACTTAATCCAGCAAACCAGCTACCATCAGTTAATAACAAAAGCAAACTGTAAACGGGTCTCTCAGAATTAGCTTGGATTAACTTAAATGTGTTACTGTACACAGTAACACACAAATTATTTATAATTGCTATGCTGACTCCACTGAGAGAGGAAAAAGGGGATGAGGGGGAAGGATTAAAAATCACAATACAACTTGCACGCCCCATTCAGTTAAAAAACCCCAGGTAATTCCTCCCAGAATGGTATACATACTAAAAGTTCATATGTTGAGCTCAGTTTTACGAGAAGCAAAAAGGGATTTTTATTTTTACCTGAATACTACTATTGTCACAAGGAATTACGCTGCTCTCTGCAAGGGGTGACATGCACATACGGGAGTTTTCAATACTGAAGGTAATCCCTGTCATAAAGCTGGTCATTGGTGCGTTGCTATTGCCAATTGTTTCTTTTATCCAAGTGTTTTCCTCTGACACTTCAGCTGCATCAGACATATCTACAGTGTTATTTTCCTTCGAGCCTTCCATGTCCTGAAATGAGGACAACCTTTGACGACAAGCTTCCGAGTGATCTGATGCAATAGACACAGTTGCTACAACGAGGTGTGTACCATGAGCAAACGCTTCACTATCTTGCTGACGTAAGTTTATTCCATTCTCTTCTGCTGGAGAAGCATTTTCCTTGTCTCCCTCATCCTCACCACAATTTTCAACTGCAATTGGTATTCTAATGACAGAAGTCTGATACTGGGCAGTTCCCCTACATGCTCCAAGTCTCATAGGAGAACAATTTTTAATAGGAGAACAACCATCTATATAAGGACTTCTTGTACTTGGAGGTGTCATTCTGTTTGAGGACGACGGAATATCTGGAGAACAAAACGTAAGTTTTCTTTGGTCTGCTCACAGAAGGAACAAACAAACAAACAAACAAGAACAAAGTTACTCTATCATATATCAGATGGAGTTAAAGTCATCATCCTCAAAACCTTACAGTTCTTCAAATAATCATAGCCAGCTATGTGGTATTTCACTGAGCATGGCCTCCCATCTCCAAATGGGAGTTTAAACTGCATGTAAACTATCACAGTAAAGGCAAGCTTTTATCCCGATTTTACCACCAAATTTATTTCCTATGACATAATTTGTCGTATCCAGAGGCCTTGCATTTTCAAATGGCAATACCACACACTGTTCACAGGAAAAATGCGTGACGGCTGGTTCTGCAGCTTTCTTCAGAAAAATTATTACACATATTCTATAGGCATTTAAAAAAATCTGGGGTAGGTAGCAACAAAATATTGAACAAAATCAAACTTATGCAATCTCCATATATAACAGTGCTGAAACACCACAAGGCTCATCAGAGCAGAGTCATGTATAAATGTGGTGTTAAGTCCTTCCAGGCAATGGATGAAACAAAATACTGACATTTTCTAGAGCAACAAGGACACGAGATGTTCATGACTTCTTCACTAGTCTGTTTTCTTTCAAGTAATCTTGATGATCACATTATTTGAAAACTCAAGCTAAACAGCCTTTGTCCGATTAAAATGCTTCAGTTTAAACTAAACCAAAATCGTAGCCTTAGTTCAGGCATATGGCTTTACAGCCCCTTCCTCACACTAGATTAATCCTTTAAATTTATTTTCATTCTTATTAGGTCTCAATTCCTTTTCTATAACATTTTCCCTAGTTGATTTTTCACAAGCAGGTACAGTTCACTGTTCCACATCATTAAGATATTTCACTGCTAAATAGCGTGTCATATAGGAGGAGACTGCTGGTCTGCCAAGCACAGGAACATGTCTCCGAACAAAAAGAAGTTCCAGTATGAACGCATCAGTTTTAATAATCAAAATATATAAATCAAGAAAATTAAAATTAAACCAATTAAACCATACCTGACAGTGGTGTCTTTCTTATGTGAAAAGCAATTGGTGAAAATGTAGGAGAACCATTATGTGCAGGAGACCCCTCTGGAAACGTGGGACTGGTTATACTTCCCAGACTGTAAGTCCTTGCGCCTCCCCGAATAGGACTAGAGGAAAACTGACCCTTCCGTAAAAAAACCACAAACACGACATATTTTCATAACGTAAACTTTGGCTAATATGTATATATAAAAAGCATTCTAATAAAACAAAAAAGCTTAATATGGCAGCACTGAGAAAAAGTAGTCCTGTACAACTGCACAATAACCACCTCTGTCATTAGTTCAGCTTAAATACACCAGTTGCAACTCTTCACTTGGACTTTAAGCCTCCACACAGGAAAAGAGCAATGGACTCACACTGTCATGTAATACCAACTAAGACCATAATATCAATTATATTTAAGAACTATGAAAAGCCTAAACAGGGAATTCATGCTATCTGTGTATAAAGTATTTAATCTCAGTTTCTTATTCATAACAACGCAGATGAAAGCCAGCCACTATTTGTATTTTAATTGAATCCGTATTACCTATCTAACTCAGCAGCAGACAAAATACTTTTCCTTAAGAAAATGAAATAGTGGTTGTAATCTTGCTTAAGAGTATGGTACAAAAGGAAAAGTCACTTCAGGCAGTGTAATTATGTTGTAGGAATTCTCTACTAGGTTACCATAGCAAGGTAAAGCCACACTCTTGCTGGGTTACCTTTTTTCATGCACCATATCACCCAAACCAGTCTAGCTGTGCTATGTCCACCAGGGAATAAGATTCATCTTGTTTAATTTAAAAAACAGACATTATGTTCTATATTCTAATAAATAGCTATTCATCTGAAATCTCTAGCTAAAGAAAAAAAACAACCAAACAAACAGCCCCCCTAAAAAAAGAAAAAAAACAAACACCACAAACATTTTTAACACTGCATTCAAAGATCCACAAGTCATTTCTTCTACCATGAGTTCACGAGCTATAAGGGAAATAATCATATCACCTGTTCACATCAAGTAGTATTTTAGACAGCAAAATTCATGGATTTAAACAGGCCTTTTTATTTCTGTATGCACATTTTATGAAAAAATGGTTTGAATACATTTTCAGCAAGTCTTGCATATGTATCAATTCCTAACTCCTTTTCATAACATAAAATTAAGAGCATAATTCCTTCTATACCAGGGTTGTCAAACTCATTTTCACTGGGGGCCACATCAGCCTGGCAGTTGCCTCCAAAAGGCCAACTGTAATTTTAGAACTGTATAAATATAACTACTCCTCACCACCTGGTCTATATGAAAGAATAGCACCATAACATAATAATTTGTTATAATAAAATGCCAGTAACCTTTCTAGACATTTTTTTTTTCTGAATTTGGAATTTAAACAAAAACCCCCACCTTTGGTCTAATACCTACCCTCTCATACAGTAGTCGTAGCTTATTAAAAACATGATTGTTCATCTTGTGGGGTCTTGGAAGACACAATCAGTACAGCCTGCTTTAGGAACTCTTGTGCCAGCTAATTCACATCCCATCCAGCCCCCAAAACAGGGTACTCACTGAACTAGATGTTTCCAGAGGACTTCTGCACCGGACTGGAGATATATCAATTGAACAAAGCACTCCGAGTGGTTGACTACCGCATGGACTAGGCAGAGAAGGGGACAAACACTCTGCCACACTTCCATTTTCTTCTAAAAACAGCTTTCTTCTGAGTGATGAAGAGCTCAGATTTTCCTGAGACTGATCTGCAAATTCATCAGTTCTAAAATATTCACCTAAAAATGGGGAGAAGTTGTTTCCAATAAGCAGGCGAGAAACAAAAATATCTCCCACTACGGAGACATATGTAGCTAAATCGAAACATTTAATCCAATTTACCAATACAGCAAGTAATTAATCTAATTTAGGCACCTATCCCAAAAGATCACTTGTTATCATTACGAAAAGTTGACTCTGTCTACTAAGGTTCCATTTACGCCTATTGTCCTTTAACACCCAACTCTGCATTTAAAAAAAAAAAAAAATATATATATATATATATATATATTGTTTAGCATCTACTTACTGGCCTTCTCCCAAAAGTGTATTATTCTTCACATCTGAGTTGTGAAAAAGGGGTTATTATACTACCCAAGCAAAACTAGACCCTTTTTCAGGTCTCCCATATGCTTTGGTGGTCATTGTGATACACCTAACGGCAAACCAGATTCAACTTGAAGACAAGTCAAAGCAGTTAGCAGTTTAGAGCAGCAAAGCATACAGATGTTCACAAAGACCCATTAAAATACACTGACTTCACAGATTTAGTTTCTTGCTCCAATTGGCTATTTCTTGCACAAGGAATTGTTCATGAATTTACAAACTTTGCATTGCTGGAAGCATTTTTTTAGATGAAACATGAAAACAATACATGTGGCTCTGTTTCACTGGTTTAATTTTGATGACCCTCAATCAGGGTTGTGAACTTCAGTACTGGGATAGGAGCAAGGAGCCAAAAACCTGAGCTGGCTATACCCACTATTCCCGTATTTGAACTGTTAAGAACAGGCCTTTCCATCCCCTTGCCTGAGAAACTGGCAACAACTGCTTGATAAAGCAGTTATAATCAGACAGTTCATTTGGACTCTTGTCTCCTGCTCAGCAGCCATGGCTTTTTTTGCCACTACCCAAGTTCTAGTGCTCCCCGGCTTCAGTTAATTTAAAGGCTCAGAATCATAGCTTTGCTTTATTCAAGGCAAGGCTGGGCTCTAAGCCTCATGACCAGCAATCTGTAAGCCTAGCAGCTCCGCTAAGCTAAGTAACTCCTTTATTTGGGAGAGTCAGAGGGTGTCTTTTGCCTACTACCTCTGTGCATTCAGAATTGTGAATCAATTTCCAATTGTCCTCCATATTCCTCCTCTTTTATCTTTATGTCTACACTCAAATTGTATAATTTACATCAGATGTTCCATGCAACATGCAGTAACTGTGTATTTAGAACACCTACTTAAAATATTCATAGATTAGGTTTTCAGTATTTCATAAGACAAAAAAATAGCAAACAATGCAAACACAAGTTTTCTATTTAGACATTCATAATTAAATTTATATAATACAAGACATACCTAGTATTTTCTCTAAATTAAAATCCACTGGCAAAGACAGTACTGTCTGACAAGCAGCTGCAATTAATAAAACCAACAAAATTAGCTTGCAGTGACCTTTTACTAAAACTATAGAAACAAAAATTTACTTTCAAATTGCATTGCAACTGAGCTATTTAAGTTAGAGTTGAAGTAAGCAAAAGTGTTAATTAAAGCTAGGATTCTGGCTTGGAAATACTATAGGCCGCACACTTGGGCCTAGAAATAAATAAACCCCAAAAACCAACCAAGCAACAACACAAACCAAACACACACACAAACAAACAAACCACACACACCAGAAACCAAAGAACGTAACATAAAAGCCTCCTGAAATGCATTCTTAAATAAGGGGAGAGATCTCTGAAGAAAGGAAGGATTAAAAAGGAAATGGAAGAAAGATCATCAAAATACCCTGGGGATAAACGCTACCAGTATTTATCTAAAATAAAATAGTTTCAAAGATCTCTTAAGACATCTACTATTTATTTGACAGAAAAAATAATCAAGATTCTATAACCTAACAGAATTCATTGTAATTTACCCATAAACCTGAGGCTTATATTCACTTTTTAATCCAGAAAAAGTGCATACATTGAGTTGGAAAAAACACACTCTACAGTCTACGGAGGACTTCTGTTTTTACCTCTGAAAATAATATGAAAGAGTATAATAGAATGAAATTACTCGGAGAAATCGGTATTAAAATTAGTGGCACCTTATAAAAATATTTCTACAGGAATATTAACAAAAAATTTTCCCCTTTGAAATTAAAAAATGGATTACTTTGCTATACAGAAAGCCTGTGATTTCAGACAGTGCCTGTTACCCACCATTGCTCTTCCCAGGCTGCAAAGCTAGCTGTCTTCCAATTGGAGAAATAGTATTTAGATCTATGGCTGTAAAACAGACAGAACGTCAATTCAAGCATGTGTTGCATATAGAATTTTAAAGTCTAGCAGCAGTAAGAATATTTAATGCAACTAAACAAAATTTTTGCATCAAAGTTTAGAACAGATTAGAAAGGAGTACTGAAGAATCGTTACCATTATAGCTGATTAAGAGAATTTCATCACCTTTCTATTAAAAAAAAAAAAAGCTTACTGATGGGGCATCACCTTTGCCCAAATCTTTGTCTCCCGTGGCCTCATCTACATTACACGGATTTAAAACAAACCCAGTTCATGCTTAGCCAAACAGGCTGCGTTGAAGTAAAGCACATTTCCAGAAGATCACACAGTCTGGACTTGAAGACAGAGGAATCCACCACTCCACCCTTTTCACACACCTACCGAACATATCAGACCATTTTCTTTCACCACTGACTCACTTTGCCAGGTCTAGGATTGTGACTTACATTCTTTGTCCAAGCAGCAGTGATTTTACAATTGACAATTAGAAACCACGCTTTCCAGAAGCTGCATCCCTTGATAAAACATTAACAGTTTAGCCTCTTCTACATCTGGCACAGATTCCCAAACACTTATTTAAGAATTTTCTACTTGATAATTTCTCCAAAAGCCAGGTAATTTTGGGCAGACACAAAAAAGCAACTTACATTTGGTTGAGTTAAGCAGAGAAACTTGCTTGCCTTGATGCTCAGTCCAAGGAGAAGGAACTATGAGTCTTTTTGTGAAGAACTAGAGTACAATAGAAAGAAACCACCTAAGCATTTTTAAAAATTGGAGACTCTCAGAATTAGATGAGTACCCTGAACAAGAAAAATTTAAGTCATACCTTTTGCTACTCACAGATCAGTATTTTAAGAATTCTAACTCTCCCTTCCCTCAAACCTATAGTCATCCCTTATACCCAAAACATATTTCATTATTTCAGGCCCAGAGAGGTTAAAGAAAAACAATTTGATTTGAAGATCACCCCATGTTCTTTGTAACACATACCACCTCAGATCTTTCAATTCTAAAGAGTGAAAATCATACGGCAGTTTCATTTAACACTAATTACTCATTTAAAAAATGGAATTGTCTCTACCATACTCATGCACAGTAGTTTAATGTAACTCTCTTCAAATTGCAGTTTGTTAAATTTGTGTATTTTAACAACTGAGCTGTTTCACAGAAATGCTGAATAGACACTGCAGTAACACTAAAAGAAGTGGACAACCAAGGCTTTTTTGCGATATTATTAGTGTATTTGGATAAACCATTTACTGGTGAAACACATATGAGTATGGGCACTTGAGTCTTTTTCTCTGAACCAGAAACTGTATCTGCTGTCACAGCTGCCCTCAAGAACAGCCTGATACTGAGGAGGTGAACACTATTACATAGCTTCAAGAAGTACACGGCAAATCCTGTCCTCACAATAAAAGCAAGACTCAAAGCAAATGAGGAAAACCTCAGCCTGAATCACCCAGCTATTATAGGAATAATTTTATCAGAGACGTGGTTTCAAGCTGTTCCGCTGCATAATCCATTAGCTTATGCCTCACAAAGAAGAAATATCCTTTTTAATGCAGATTTAGAACAGATTATCTCAGCTGCAGGTCAGCTACATGGAATCATAAAACATATATTTTGTTTATAGAGACAGAAACTGATAACAGCATGATAGAATATAAAAAGGCCAATAACACTAAGGAAGACTTGCCTATCAGATCCTTTATTTTGTTTTCTTAAATTGAAATTCCATTGAAGATTTCTATAGTGCAGATTTGAAACACTTTTCCTTCTCTGCTAGATAAATGGATAGTAAAAAATAAAATGAAAAAAATGGATAGAAAGAATTACAAGATACTGGAAGAAAGTCCTGCTTGCAACTAAGCAGACTTTGGAAGAAACAAACAAACAAACAAATCACCCAAATTCTGCTATATTTTTAACAGAAACTAAGCTACCTACCACTAACAGTTATGGCAAAATCCAAAATAATCATTATTTTTAACCTTAAATTAACTACTTATAAGAGTTATCTTACAGCTCCATTCCCACTAGCCAAGCCACATGCTATTTTGACCTACAGTTGTGTGAAAGAAGATAGGAAGAAAAAGACCATGTGGATTCCAACTACAACCGCAAGGGATGAGGACAAAGAATTACTTTATTAGAGACCTGTAAAACGTAATAGGCTTCTGGGGTTTTGAAATCCTATAATAGATATGGATGGTTTCTGTAGGTATGTAGCTAAAACAAATCAATACTTGAAAGCTTTATTACCTCCTCAATGGCTTTTTGCCTTCTGTCTTCCGTCTCCTTATCAATTCTAAGTAACAAATGAAAAACAACTCAATTATCAAAGCCGTCACATAATTGGATTAAAAAAAAGAGTAAAGTCCAACCGTGTAATCTTTTAATCTTTTACAGATGATTAAGAGAAACATTATAAATGAAATTGCACTAAACCCTAAATCTTTTGACGTTTTTACTATTATGTGCAATAATCTCATACTATACGTTTTGAAATATAAGTGCACTTCTCAGTTAATTCAGTGCCTTTGAAAAAGATCTGTTCCATTATAAGTACAGATTTGCATATCGCCTATTTACTCCTTGTACCAGCAAGCATTTTTATCTGAACAAAAACTCAGTCACAATTGACTTTCAAAAATAATCCATTTAGTTATGTTGAATTTGTCATACGAATAGGTTTTACTATAAAAATTGCCATGAGATTAGGCTTACAAAGAATCTCACTATAAAATCAAGCAGAATAAAACACTGAGCTGTAAGGAACAAAAGGGCAATGGAAGATATTCATAGAATGTTTGCATGTTTAAATTCCTGACACAGCCCTCTTTCCTAGAACACAGCTCTCCCTTTTACACAGCTAGTCTGTCATATTTTCTTCAGTTCACGATACAATATCATATTTCAGTTTGAATAAATTAACACATTCCCTTATGCAGCTTTTAACCTATTTTTTTTTAAGAAACTGTAGTTACTTTAACCATCTTCAAATGATGTTTTAAATAACCTTCAGTTCTCACTTTTAGTTACTTCTATGCAATTTATAAACTCCAAAAACTTTACAATTAATATTCACCATTGTCTTAGCCGAATCACATCATACTTTCATGCATTATTAGCATACCTGAATTACCCTTGAATAATTTTAGAAATCAGTCAGATAACAGATATAATTAGCTATACAAACACACGTAGATGTTCCTATACATACAGTAACTTTCCCTCACAGCCCTTTCTTTGATGGTGATCAGGCTTTGAATAGATGGGAAACACTTGGACATGCCATCTTCAACTTTGTCTGCCTAAATGACAGTTCTATGAAGACATTCACACAATATTCAGTTATTGCACCAAAAAACAGCATATAATCATCATATATTCATACATAGTGGATCAAGAGTAATAAGCATCTCTTACAAGCCAGATTCCAAAGGAGAACCAGGGAACTGGCAGCCACGGAAAGTCCTACTTAGTGCAGAAGAGGTTTTTTCCTTAGTGAATAACTCCAGGAAAGCAAAGTGAAAACATCATACATAATTAGCAAGAATAAGAACAAGCCAGTGCTGTATGCAGCTTCAAGCAACAGAGCACTTGCAACCATTATACAGTATGCAAGACGAAGTACAGATTTATTTTTTTTTTAATACTTAACATATAATAGCATAGCATTCAATTTAGAAACATTCAATTTCTACCTGGAGAAATAAAAAAAAGAGGGAAGTCTATGGATGAGACTGTGTTGTGTTAGCAAAACGCAGCTCTGCTCAATTATGGACAGACTTCTTGTTTTTCATTAACACAGTCTGCCAGAAAGAAGTTCTAATCATTTTATAAGCAGTGCAATAAACACAGCACATACATGGTGCCCAGTTTATGGAAAGAGTAATACTGCACAAAACTAAGTCTACACGTGATACACACTTAGACTTTGCAAAGTGCTCATGAGCTTTTGCACAATGCTGCTACCCAAATGTTTTCACTACATCATGGATAACTAACAGTCTGAAATATTTATATACCAAATTTCTTATGCTTATTGGTCTTTGCAACTAATTGAGAAAATTACTTGTTAACAAGCATTATTAAAATGGAGTATATAGTAGGTGTAACACTATACATGGGCTTCAAAAACTCAACTCACTTATCAGGATCTTTTAACGGTAAGAGCTGCATTTATGACACTTTAGATTCTATAAAGCAGTATTTTAAAATGTATATTAAAATCAGTTGCCATACAAAATCTTATATACATGCACATATATTTACACACATTTAACCACGTACAGTTTGCAGCCACAGGAAGTAACCACCTTAGTCTGTACTACACTGAAGCACGCAAGCATGGAGACAGCAAATCTACACACAAACAAACTATCCACTTTCAAGTCATAGCAGATGATTTAAAAAAATAAATCACAGCGGGTATGAAACAGTGGGAGACTGAAAGGACCCACTAAGACAACCCACATTTATATCTGTAGGTCATGCGAGTGATCATCATTGGAACAGTGACAAAAGTTATTTAAATTAAAGCTAGTCTGTGTCTGTCCTCATAGGCTTCCAGAAACAATGTAATCAAGTCCATAAAACATAGGGCTTAAAGCTTTGTAACACATCAAAAACATTAAGAGTCTGAAACCTGCTGGTTGCTAGAGGAAGGCCTGATAACAACAAGATGTTAAAAATATTACCAACAGTAAGACACGGTAATTCACAGATACAGCTGAGAACTGTTATTTTTTGTCTTACATCTCTGCTGTAGCAATAAATTAATATTCGTTCTTATACTTCTTCCTGTTCAAAAAGAGGTGCAGGTACAGTCAGACAGTAAGAACAAGAGGTCTAATTCACAATATTGGGAGGCCTCTTGCCCTAACCAGCCCTTCACTCATGTTTCATTTCATTAACAGGACTTGAAAGCTCTATGGGCATAAACAGGATGGAGGACTGTTTTGTTATTCTATTACTATGATGCTTCATGACACAAAGTGCAATTCTTTGTGCAAGTTCACATCTGAGAAATGTAGGGGAGTGTTTACAGGATTCACCACTTGCGGCCTTCCCTCAACCACCTTCACCTGGCACATTGTTCTGTATTTGAAAACTGTCTGTCCCTCAAGGTGAGCTATGAATACCAAGCCTGTTCTACTTATTTGTTTTCCCCATGGAAGTTATTTTCAGAGAAAGGAAAAAGATCATGATCCCAAAATTATTTTAAGTAACTAGCAATCTCCTTCTCCTCAAAGACAGCAAGCTTACTGGTCTTCCCTCCTTCCCATTAAGTCCTTTCAAAACAAGGACTGGCTTTCACAGAGTGGTTGGGGTTGGAAGCGACCTCTGGAGATCATCTAGTCCAACCCACCTGCTACAGCAGGTTCACCCAGAGCAGATCACACAGTAATGTGTCCAGGTGGGTTTTGAATGTCTCCAGAGAAGAAGACTCCACAGACTCTCTGCGCAGCCTGTTCCAGTGCTCTGGAACCCTCAAAGTAGAGAAGTTTTTCCTCACATTCCGATGGAACCTCCTGTGCTTCAGTCTGTGCCCATTAGCCCCACTGGGCACCACTGAAAAGAGTTCGGTCTCATCCCCTTGACACCCACCCTTGATATATTTATAAACATTGATGAGATCCCCTCTCAGCCTTCTCTTCTCCGGGCTGAACAGACCCAGCTCTCTCAGTCTCTCCTCAATAAACTTCCTAGGCAGCTTTCCCAGCTCTACCCTTCTGCTGGAGTCCCAAAGACCAAAGAAGCTTACATTTAATTCGTCTCAGTATGGAACACTCCAGGAAGATTGCGTTGCAACCAGAAGCAGGAGAGAGAGCTTGGTAATGATCATTGGCAAGGCATTTTCTTGCTTCCACTGACTGCTTTTATCTGTCTGTCTTCCACACTGCAGTCAGTGGATCAGCAGTTCTTAATGTTAACAAAGAGCGACTCGGTGGCAGCCTCACCTAAGTACTGTACCCGCATCAGGGACACATAAAAAGCTACACTAAAAGATTTGAATAAGAAATCTTTAATGTGGTGTTGGGATGTCAATAAAGCAGAAGAAGAGTGTTCTAGTATTCGAGGTAAGTTAACTGAATAAGAACAGATGTTAAGTTACCTGGCATGACTCAAATACATTGCTTGGCGTCGAACATCTTCTGAGTCAATTTCCACAGGATTTATTAGAGCCAGCTGATCAATAGACCATCTAAATTTTCCTGGCGTCTAAAAAAAATAAATGGACATCTTAATGCTTGCTAGTCTAAAAAGATAAAAATGAAACCACAGGACAAATCTCAATGGAACAACACAATCATAACTTTCATATAGTTTCTGTCAAAAACAATCAAAAGAGTTTAAGTGATATACTTAAAAAAAAAAAGTAAGTCAATCAGGCTTCTTTCTCCTGATAGCAGTATAACCATGATTTACAAGATAATATAAAGTGGGAGCTAATATTTACGAACTCAGGCGTCAATTTCTCCTCAGTTTCTGAGGACAGATGTACTAAAGATATAGAACTTTGGATAAAATATAATAGCTTCTACATTGCTATAATCAAAATTACGGCTCCATAAAAACCCCGTGTCTGTATCTAACCCAAGTTATCAAAATAATAGAGCAGCCTTCCTTTCATCTCACATTTCAAGAAGACTTAGGAATGGCCAGCCCAAACGCATCACCCGAAGTCTCACTCATAATGCCATGTACAGTTCCCAACAAAACCCAATTCAGAAATAATGGAGCTTCACCCCTTTATTTAACACTCAATTACAGAATAATATTCAAATATCTATTTGAAAAACAGAAGTACAATTAACTTCTATTTGCAGCCTGCTTAGCATGTAAGTATGAAGTGGCTTTGTTCCAGAAGAAACAGCAAGTGCCACCAAAATTATTTGGCTTAGTATATAAAGTATGCTAAACAAAACGCACTTTTTAATGCAATTCAAAACATTAACACTACATCTGTATAGTTACACAACTGAAGACTAGATCTTACAGATGAGGACTTTGTTGATTTAAAGACTGAAGGACTGGAGACAATCTGCTCCTGAAGAGTATAATAATCACTGGGACTTTCAAAAGGATTCAGGAATGTGACTCGTCCTGGAGTTTCTGGTGTTATCTGCATTTTAGCTTCTTTTGTATCACCCATAACACTGAACTATACCTACAAAAGAGAGAGGGAGAGTAAACACAGGGTAGGGGGGAAAGGAAATTATAATTTCAACTTTTTAGGGTTACGTTGAAGCTTTTGGGAGTAGACGATACATCATTCTTAAGGAGCCAGAAACATTTAAAAGACTAAGAAAAACTAAGTTAGTTTTGGCTGGGAGCTACTGATACGTGGAGCTAACAAACAGAATCTATGAAAAGCAGATAAGAAAGGCCACTGAAGAGCCAATTAAAAAAAAAAAAAAAAAAGAAAAAAAAAAGAAACAAAACACAACAAACAAGAACAAAAAACTACCAGAAGAAACAAAACGGCGATGAAGCCAAATTGGTTCCTGGAGGGCAGCTCACATCCCCAACGTGAGTGCTCAGAAATACAGCGGTGTTACTGGACGGTGGGTACCAAAGGGACGATCGTCCCGGGTGCCCCCAGCCCCGCATTACCCACCAGCTCAGCGGCGAGCCCCGAGGGAACCGCAGGGCCGGCCCGGGGCTGCCGGCAGCCCGTCCGCACTGGGCAACCGCAGAAGGTTCTGGTCGGAGGCTGCTGACGCCGGGGCGGGAAGCGGCCTGCCGGCCACTGGGTAACAACGGCCTCGGCCAAGTCCCGCTTCGCTCGGGCGCTAAAACTGCACCCCCGCCCCCATAAATCAAAGCCGCCCCGGGAGGCGCCACCGCTCCCTCCCGCAACGGACGCGGGGAGAGGGGCCGGCAGGGCTGCTGTTCCCCCCTCAGGCCGTGCCCCGGAGACGGCGAAGGGGCCGGGAGCTCCAGGGAGATGCCCCCGCTCAGCCCCCACGCACAGGCCCGTGTCACCGAGCCACTCGCCCCGCGCAGCAGGTACCTGCCGCTGCGCCCGCTCACACCAGATCACGACTCCCGCCTCCGCCGCGCCGGGCGGCTCTTTAACTAACCACGCCCTCTCCCGGGCTCTGCCCAATCACGACGCGAAGTCTTCACCGCCAGGCCAATGGAAGGAGCGGCCGGTCTCGAACGCGCCAATCGCCGGGGGAGCCACTACACAAATTCGAAAGAAATCCCGCCCTCCCCCTGCTTGCTGCTGGGGATTCGAACGATGTCGGTCTGAGGGAGGGAAGAGGGGGAAACGGTGGAGGGGACTCGTTCCGGTTCCGGGTGGGAGGTGAGAGACGGTGCCGGGTCGCCATGGCGAGCAACGCCGCCAGTCTCAACGCGGTGCGGGAGACCATGGACGGTGCGTGACACTGCGGGGGCTTGGAGCGGGGGGAGCTTCCAGGGGGGCACTTAATTAGCTCGTAATTAGCACAGACACCTCTCCTGTGAAGGGGCTTACGGTTTGCAGTTGCTGGAGCATTTAGCGCGTTGCGATTTCTTGTTACTTAGTATTGAACGTAATGTCTGAAACGCTTCAAATAAGCGTGTGGTGCTGGTGTCTTTGAGGGTCCTGAGATCTCTGTTGGCTGGTTGTTATAATTAGCTATTAAACACTTAATTCAGAATAACTTTAAAAAAAATTATAAATATATACCCATTCATATATATTTATATACCTTTGCTCTTCTTTGTCGTTATTTGAAATGGTTAATGCAAGTAATATTGTATTACATTGTATTATATCTGGGCAGGAACAACCCCAGGTTCCAGTAAAGGTTGGGAAATTACATATTAGAGAGCAGTGTAGGGGAAAGGGACCTGGGGGTCCTGGTGGACAGCAGGATGACCATGAGCCAGCACTGTGCCCTTGTGGCCAGGAAGGCCAATGGCATCCTGGGGTGTATTAGAAAGGGGGTGGTTAGTAGATCGAGAGAGGTTCTCCTTCCCCTCTACTCTGCCCTGGTGAGACCACATCTGGAATATTGTGTCCAGTTCTGGGCCCCTCAGTTCAAGAAGGACA
Source organism: Columba livia (assembly GCF_036013475.1). Taxonomy (NCBI): domain Eukaryota; kingdom Metazoa; phylum Chordata; class Aves; order Columbiformes; family Columbidae; genus Columba; species Columba livia. Next base: position 43,983,894 of record NC_088602.1, on the reverse strand, counting down.
GGGAACTGCTGGAGAGAGTCCAGAGCAGGGCAACAAAGATGATTAAGGGAGTGGAGCACCTCCCTTATGAAGAAAGGCTGAGGGAGATGGGTCCTTTTAGCTTGGAGGAGACTGAGGGGTGACCTCATTAATGTTTACAAATATATAAAGGGTGAGTGTCATGAGGATGGAGACAGGCTCTTCTTGGTGACAGCCAATGGTAAGACAAGGGATAACAGGTGCAAACTGGAACACAAGGGGTTCCACTTAAATTTGAGAAGAAACTTCTTCTCAGTGAGGGTGACAGAGCACTGGAACAGGCTGCCCATGGAGGTTGTGGAGTCTCCTTCTCTGGAGACATTGAAAACCCGCCTGGACATGTTCCTGTGCGACCTCACCTAGGCGTTCCTGCTCCAGCAGGGGGATTGGACTAGATGATCTTTTCAGGTCCTTTCCAATCCCTAACATTCTGTGATTCTGTTATTATGGCTCTGTGCATCTCAGATTTAAACTGGAGGTGAAGGAAGTGCAATGGGAGGGAGAGGAAGGACCAGTCCTGTGGTCCTGTAAGTGGCAGCACCAGAACTGATCATAGCCCAAATATCTTGTACCTGAACTGATCTTAACCCCAGTATCTTGTTCTGGTGGACTGCTGATGTTGGAAAACCGAAGTAATTTACTTAAAAAAAATAGTGACAAAGTTTTGAGAGTGGCAGTTGGTGTTGCAAAATTAGAGTAGTTTCTGATAGAAAAAAAAATGCAGCTCTTTTGGAATAGGCGGTGTGAGAGAAGTGGCGCTGGGAGGAGTTGTAAATATTCCAGAGATTTATAAGCTGTGAGAAATATGAGTAGGGTGAATAAAGATCAGGAGTTTACTTTCTCTTCCAGCCTGACTGTGAGGAATCAAAGCTGGTACGTTCAGGAGGTGTTTCTGAGCAACGTGTAGTGTAAAACTCTGGAGATCCACGGAATGGCTACAACAGAAGCTCATAGGGATTTCAGGCAGAATGGAAAGTTGCCTGAGGGTTGTTAAATACGAAGACTTTCTCTGGAAACGCCTTAATGAGGGACTAGAGATGAGGGAGAGTGTCCAGGGGGGTTATTGCTTTGTGTCTGTTATTTTCTCGTGATCTTCCCTTGTGTTATAGTTATGGCTACTGTCACACAAGGATTCTTTAGCAGAGACTTTCTTGAGTTGAACTGGTAGTAAAAATTAGTGTTTTCAGCTGCTGATCTACCCACTGTGACCTGCTGCGGGAGGTAAGGCAGAACTAGCAGGATTGTTATGGCTGCTCAGATGTTTCAAGAGAATAAGACTATTCTGTGCAGATGGAGAGAGATCTGTTGGGAAGGACAGTGATTCTAAGTTCTTGTAACTGTACTTGACAGCTACCCCCTCTCCACTTCTGCAAGAGTGTTTTAGATGGGAAGGATGATATGCAGATTTAAAGACAAAGGAAGGCTTTTGAGAAGTGCTATAGATAAACTGACTTCCAATATAGGAGCCCAGGCCTCCTGTGTATCTGTGTGTATTTTATTTAGGATAGACATTCATAATTTAATTTATTTCTGAGGTCAGGTGTTTTTAGAATAAAACAATTTTCCTTTAACTTAAAAATACACTTGATCTTTAAAGATTTACTTAAGGAGAGTCTTAGAAATAATGAAATTTTGTTGTTGGTTTTATTTTGGTTTTTGGTTTTGGTTTGCTTGGTTTTTCTGTTCAAAATAACATTAATCTTTTGAAATTTCCAGTATAAAAATATTAACTTAAAGTGCTTAGGTGAAGTAACTGAACATGTGAAGCACTGTGATAGCTGTATCCATGTAATTAGGTTTTTCTTGATGAGGGTCCATCAGTATGAGTAGAAAAAATATTCGTAGGATAATATTTTTTAGACCTTTTTAGATAGAACCTGTGTTGTGTCATAACTTACTGCATAAGAAATAGGCACCAATTGGAAGTTAGTGGGTTGGTATTAAAAATGTGTTTTATATTTTTAGTAGTTTGAAAAAGTAAAATGCTTAACCTAGAATGTCAGATATTAGTATTTAGCAGCTGTCCTGTGCAGAATTGTTGTTAAGAGCTCAGATTTTTTGTGGAGAAACTGTGGCACCTCTCAACCAAAGATGCTGCCTCTATACCTAAAGATATTTTCAATTAGAAACTAATGACCACATGCTGATATAGGGAATTGGAATTTATCTTTAGTTAGATTTATTGTTCTACCTTTGAATAAGTCACTTGCTTAGGAGTTTTTATTATTAAATGGTTAAAGAAAGTCAGAATTGTTTATTTCAGGGAAGCTGTCAGTCTGTCTTAGTTCTGTAGCTTTTCATGTTCACTGGCATTTTATTGCAAGCGCATTGATTTGTTGTTGCTTTATCTGGCTGTTGACGATGCTTTCGTGCAGACAGGGTGGGCATTTGGAAAGGCTTTTGCTTTCAAGCCAGTGGGACCAGAAAGCCTCGTTGTGGAGAAGGAAGCTTCTCTTGTGGATTGTAGCCATGGCTTTAGTCTCGCAAACTGCTTTAGTGTCTTAAACTGTGCATCTTCTTAATGTCTGGGCCTGGTTAAGTGTGACTCCTAGAGTATGGCTTTGGTAAACCAAAGCAGAATATTTTCATAGCTGTCAAGTGGACAGTTGTCACTTGCCATACTGGCTTTACGTGGTAAGAAAGATCTTCTAGTTTGGGGAGTTTTGATTGCAGAAACATTGTGAAGAACATCTGTTCAAAATTAACCTGTATTGCCGGAGGCTTAACGTCAGGATGGAGATCACTGTAGTAACCAGAAATAAAATCTCAGTGCGTTGTTCTGATACATATATAACAAACTGTTTAAAGGAATCAAAGAAGAGGCGCCTTCCAGGGACAGTTTGGAAGGAGACAGAGAGGGATCTTTGTTTCTGCACAAAGCTTAATGGAATCTCCTACGAAAGGTTTCATAGTGATGTTTGGCACTGCCCTTGATTCAGGTCACGTAAAAATCACATAGTTTATCCTTGAGCGAGTGTTAATGTTAGACCTGAAACCATGTTTAATTATGGGAGGTGGCTAGAAAACTCCTGAAATTCTCTGTAAAAGCTTTAAGAGTGTTCTTCCAGTCAATTTTAGTACAACTTTGTCAGTATTTGGAGTTCAAAAGCACGGATTATTCTTATAGCCAACCTTTCGCATGATTGGCAAGCCTGTTAATTATCAAATTCTTCACTTATTTTTTTATTTTTCAAACCCCATTCTCCAGTATTAAGTCTGCTGAATCAGAAACGCATGGTATTTTTGTTAGAAGTTGTAATGGAAAGCTGAACGTGAATGTTGTTGTTGAGGTTCAGGCTGCAAGAGCCTTCTACAACTGTCATATTCACACACTCTGCTGTAGAAATTAACTGTTGATGGATATCATGTTCAATCATTGAAATTTCTTAGTCTGTAGGGATTAAAGTGCTTTCATTTTTTTTTTCTGTTGCAGTTCTGTTTGAAATTTCAAGAATATTAAACACTGGCTTGGATATGGAGACATTGTCAATTTGTGTGCGGCTTTGTGAACAAGGGATAAATCCAGAAGCATTATCATCTGTTATTAAAGAACTACGTAAGGCTACAGAAGCTCTAAAGGTAAAGCTTTTGCCTAAAATGCTTATAAATTTGTTTTTAAGAGTCAGATGTATGTTCAACTTGCTATAATTTGGTTTGTAGATTGTGCTTTAAGATATGATTCATTTTTAAACCACGGAAATTAACGTTACATAGAAAAGACGACGAATAAAACTGAATGGGACATGAAACAAGAAATGGTGTGAATAAAATATTTTCAGAAATAATTCACTCGTTTGAAGGACAGATAAACAAAACCACACCACCAATTTATTCTGAGCATTTGTAGGCACCATTTGCCCCCTTTTCTGCATCATACCACAAATAAATTGCTACTTTCTACTTTATGCTATATCACTTCATTTCTGCAACCTCAGGCCTAATAGTATGCAGCAGTACTTCTAAACAGGTACATGCAGCTTGCTAATGTAATCTTCGTATATTGCTTTTACCACATTAGCCTGTGCTTTGAATCTCTCCAAAGACAAACAAGGTGTGTGTATGTGTGTATATATATATATAACACTTTTAATGCTTCGGCATTTAACTCTTTAACTAATAGAGAGGGTAACTATGGTTTTAAAAAAAAAAAATTCTTCACTTGCTTTTTAAAGGATTTTAATTATTTACTGTCTACCTAAACATCATCATTTATCTTCCACTGTATCTTATATTTGTTTGTTTCTGGGGGGTGGAGGAGAAACCTCTATCTAGCCTGCCTATCTGTGTTATGGAAGACTGCATTCTTATTCTTATAAAATTCAGCTTACAGATTTTTGACTAGATGGATGCTAATCATGGATATTTTTTGCCAGTTTTCTTTTTTTTTTACTTAATTTTTATCTTAACATTTTTCTGTATTCATGCATATTTTATATTTATGTACATGCTTAAATGTGTGCATACATTTACGGTTAACTGTGTATATAAGTGATTGAGAGTTGTTTTACTTCTTCCTTTGCTTTTACCGTTTTATCATTCCTGTTGCTCTCCTTTGCCTGTTTGTCCTGTAACTGGCTTAAAAATCTAACAATGTCGGTCTCCAACAACTGTACTTTGTTGCCTGGGTTGAGTTATTCAGTAATAAAAATACTTCCTGATGCCCATGATCAAATAATTGGCAGTATGATTTATGCAGTTATGCTTAGTGTCATTCTTTTAAGTTTCGTATCAATAACTTATTTGTATGAGTGGGAATAAAACATACTGTAAATTGTATAAAGAAGTAAACTCCAAAGGAAAAATAATCTGTGCATTTGAGCACTTTTCAAAAGCATTAGGGTAAAATGTGCAGTATACAAGCTGCTTAGATACAGGATATACAGTATAACACAAGCAGACATTAATGGTTATGTTAATAAAGGCTAATGGCAGTTGACAGTATTCTTTAAAAAACAGAAGTATTTATTAGAGAACAACACTACATATCTTATTTTCATAAGTAGTTTATTTTTAGACTTAAGTTCTCTAGGTTAATTAGTAAAGTAGTTACAAGAAAATATTACATCTACATGGTGTCTGCTTTTGGTGACCTGCAGTAAATATTTTTTCTGTTTCTAGGCTGCTGAAAATATGACAGGCTGACATGGGAGGAGATTTCTGCATGAGAAGAATGCCAAGTTAAAATTAAGAGAGACTTTGAAGATTGCCACTGTTCGGGAAAAAAAGTGAAATGAGTGTGTGTGCAAAGGTTTCAGAACATTTCTGTCATCTTCTTGAAAAGGATGATGCATAGAATAGCTTTGAAAAGTTTTTTAACAAGTTCACCAATAATCTTATTACTTGGTATTTTTGTGAACTATTCATGAATATAGTGCAATTGTTCTTTGGCATCCGGTATTTTTTAAACCATGTCAGATACTGCACACTTGCTGAAATTACTAGTGTGTAGCAACGAATATTGTTACAATGAGCATAACTTGTTAATGCATCCTTTAGAACTGCTAGTATATTCTGGTCTTTATCTCTTGCTTTGAAAAACTACATGTACCACTTTAGTTTTGCTTTATGGACCAGATAGGAATGAAACCCATCCTGACTTTATTTTAATTACTGTGAGCACAGTGACTTAAGTCTCAATCTGAAAGTAAGAAATAAAGCATTTTTGATAATGTAGGGAATTACTTGTCCTTTTGATCCAAATTGCTGGAATAAGTGGTTTTTTTAACTTGGATAACAAAAGGGCTTCAGTTATCCATGTAGAGATGTATGTAAATTTATATTTTAGATTATATGGGATATTTTACAGAGTTCAAATGTTACATTTGTTCTGACCACTAGATCTAAAAGTATTAAGGCTATATTGTTACTTCCTAGTCAAAGAATATATGAGAAGCATCAGATTTGGTTGATGGGAATCAATGAGTCTTAAAAAGCCATTTGCTACAGGAATGTCTGCTCATTCAGCACTAGGAATCTTCACTGATGCCAAAACAAGTGTTCATGCAGTAAACTGTTTATCATGTTACTTTTCAGTAAATATCCTTGCATCCAGAAATTTTATTTCAGAAAAAAAAGGTTTCCTGAGTATTCTTCATCTGCTTGCTGTTTAAGCTTTTTCGTTGCTTTTTTACAATGGCTACAATGTGTAGAGTTAATAGGACCTAAAGTAGCTTGTAAGGTTAATAGGGTGGAGCACATTTGTAAATGAACCTGGAATTTTAGTTAAGCCAAACTTTATGCAGAGAAAAAAGTTCTTTCTACTGTAAGAGTTTACCTCATGTGCACTCTAGGTCATAGCTCTACAAAAAGTCATCAAGGAGGCTAAATACTTCATATTGCTGGCAGAGAGAGTAGAAAAATATTTATAATTGCACTGAATCACTGGCCAAAAAGTCATTCCAGGAGGATGCTGTGAACTTCTGGATAACCAAGCTGGGGGACTTTTAAGTATGAAACATTTATTTCTAGTATCGACAATGAAATTTATCCTAGGAAATTTGAAACGTCAGTAAGACATCAAGAAAACGCCAGATCAGATCAACACAAATTAGCAGTTAGCTCTTCTACTTGACTTTATCTACACTCAGTGCTATATGTCAGAAATGAAAAAAGACTGGGAAGCATTCTTGCTGTTTTCATGAGCCATTTCTAAGTCTCACTTACAAAATTTTCAAAGATTAAGTTTCATGTAAACTGTAGCAAATTTGCCCAAGATAATTATGAAATCCTATTAAAGTGCATGTTTCTGATGGTGCTTTTTCTTTTCCTCCATTACCATAACTTTGGGCAATACAGGAATTCTGATGACTTCCCTTGCATGTCACTCTCTTGATTACTTTGTATTTATGTATTTCCAGGGGGTTTTCTGACTTATTAGTTTGATTTCAGTTTTGGTTCTGTGTCTTTTAAATGCTTAAAAGCAGCTTGCAAATGCAGTATGAAAATAATTTAGATGTATATCTTGATCTGGCCATTAAGTTGCACCCAGCATTTTGCCATCAATAAACTTACTGGTTTTATGAATTTGGACATTTGCTGGTAGACCATTTGTCATGCAGAGTTATAGAAGTGGGACATGTTTTTGATGTTCAAAAACCTAATTTGATGGGTATAAAGCTAAAAAATGCATAGTTATTTTTATTACCTGGAACTAAATGGTAACATTGATTATATTTAATAGTTCATATTTACCAAATGAAATGCAAGCCTTATAAGGTTGACCATTTAACATATTTGGGATGAAAGCAGGAAGAGATGTTTCTTAAACCTGGCAGATCTGTGGTTATCTAGAAAGTCTATATACTTTTCCTCAGCATACTTGTCAAAGTGTCTTTCAAAATAATGGGCAGAACAAATGTGCTTAGGAATTGGTACAACAGAACCCCTTATTGCATTTGCTTTGGGGTACCATCTAGAACAAATACAAGAAAACTTAGGTTTTTTTTCCTTCCTCCTGGTAAGAAAAAAAGGAAGAAAATCTCTCTGGTAGGGAGTTTGATACTGGACATGTTTCTGTGCTGTGAAATGAAAGTCTGTCACTTTATTTCTATCCCCACTCTGAACGTGAGCGCTCACACTTGGCATTGGTGGCTGAGGAGCCTTGGCTGCATTCGTAACACACACCACCTTCTGCTGCATTTACTTGTGAGAAGCCAGGCATGCAGCACGTGCTTTTCCTTCATGCTCTTTACTTGCATGTTCTTGGAACTGTTGAAAAGATAAACATAGGAATTAGCTATAGACATCCTGAGCAAAAGTTTTTCAAACACAATAGGCTCTTTTGTAGTCAACAGCAGATGCCTGAGGAAGGATAAGAACAATGCAAGCACATTTGGTTCTTTTCTGTATATGATCTTCTAGCTTCCAACTGTCTTCTATTCCAGGCTTTCCTCAACATCATATGGTTTATCTATTTAGTAATTCCCAATGCTTTTTCCAGCACTTGTCCAGCTTCCCTTGGACCATATGCACTTCCTGAATAACAGCAGGCTTTGTGAATTGATGCTTGTCACATAAAGAATTGCCACTTGTTTATTTTGAACTTGGTTTTCCCTAGTTTAATGTAATGTTCCCTGCACAGTAAGCCATTACTGATCATGCTTGTGCCAGTCATGACTCTGCAGATGGGATGAAAGCCCATCTTATTCACCATGAAATTTCCTCTTTTCTAAGCTGAAATGTGTTAGTTAACATATTCCTTGGATCACTAAAAGCATAGGTTATCTTCCATATTGATTGTCCTTTAAAACCTTTCTGGGTCTCATACGAACCAAAACTGCATGCAGCATTAGCTGTGTGGTTAAGTACCAACCTGTTTGTTTACTTTCTCGTTCTTTATTTTTTTCCTAGTAATTCCTAATCTTGACCTGCTCTCTTAATTTGAACTGAGCATGGAGCTGTTTTCACGGCATTATTTATCGTAACCACAGGATCTCACTCGAGTGGTAATAAGCTCAGAGGCTATTATTTCACATGTGAAACCACAGTTGTTTATCTCCATGTGTATAATTTTTAATTTATCTGTGCTGAATTGCCTCTGCCATTTTATTTCCTAATCAGTCTTACTTCTTTCTGCAGTTCTTCACAGTTTGCCAGTAGTCCTACTGCCCTTGCTAACTTTATCATTGGGAAGTTTTGCCTCTTTGTCCCTTTTTGAGATTAATTATGATTAGATCAAGCAACACACAAACTAGCAAAGACTGCGGAGTGCCACTGGTGACCTATGGCAGGAACTGACTTTATTCCCATTCCTTTTTCAGTGACTGAATAAAATGAAGTCCTGCCTACCACTTGCAGTTTCTCATTCCTATACCGAGTATCTTTAGTGTCACATATAGCACATTCATGAGATCTTAAACATGATCATGAATGCAGTCCTTCACAGAGCATGGCATTCTAGATAACTTTCAGGATCGCTGACGTTTGTAATTATATAATTACATTTTAGAAATATGAGCTTAAGTAAGAAAATAACTTTAGAGGAGATTGTAGAGAACTAGAACAAAAAGACAAATATATGATCCTGAGCTCTCCATGTTAACATTAGGGAGTTTTTGTTCATGTTAACCAAAAGGTCTGTTAATGAGAAAAAAAAATGCTGGATGATGATTAGGCCAAGACACGTGACTTAATAGAACTGTATCCATGAAAAGTGCATGTATGTTTGCCGGCTGATGTTCTTTTCCCCACCTGCTGGTCTGCAGCTGAGCAAATACTGTTTTAATCATAGATTTGCTTTTTGAGTCAATCAACAAGGTCCCTCTGAGATGAACCTGAATGCTGTTGCGGGCATGCTTTATTTCTGGGACTGCTCCCAGCAGGCTGCACCAGGTTGGGTTCTTCCATTTTTCCCAACACTTTCCACTTCCAAGCACTCTCATCTGCTTCTTTATGCTTATAGTTTCGTGTTATGGAAACCCCACAGCCCTCATTATTTGAATGTACTTTGAATGAAAATAAAAAGTACAAAAAATGGCAATAACCTAACAGTCAGCAGTGACCCATGAGAAAACACTGTGTAGTGTTGGATGAGTTCAGTTTTGGTTGATCAGTTGGATGAGTTCAGCTCAAAAAACCTGCTTTAAAGAGAGCTAATGCTGAACAGTGGGTCTTTATATTGCAACATGTGATCTGAGCTTGGAGCTTGGTCATGCCTTTGGTAGTGGAGATTCAAATCTTTGAACCCCAAATACTACTTTTAATTAAAATTTTGGAAAGCAGAACTCCGAAGAATGAAAGTTGTGCCCAAGTAATTTCAACCTTTAATAGAGCAGAGGTGATAACAGAGAACAGAAGACCAGTCACCTAGCATCAGCGCGAGTGAACAGTGAACTGGTGACCTTGGGATTTTATCAGCAAAAAATGAAAGATCAAAAAAATACACTGAATTCCACTGGAATGTTGCTTGGTAGAAATGTTAGTGGGCTAATTTTTTATTATTTACGGGTTTACACGTGCAGTGTTGATGTAGTATACTTCAATCTATGCAGGACAATTTCCATTTAAAACACATCATTGGCATCCTTGAGTAAAAACACAAAGGTACTGTGTTGTCACCTGTTTTGGTGTCTTGTTACCTTGAGAGTGAGATTTGGAAGGAAAAGAAAAAAGCTTTGAAAATGTAAAAAAAACAAAATCTCATTTCTTGAAAAATGGTATATTGAGAAGGATTTTTGAAGCATCATAAGCAGCTACTTCACTGTGAGGGTTTCATGAAGTTGTACAAAGAGTTCCTGTTAGATACAGAAAATAGGTCTAATTGAGTAGAAACTGTGAAGTAAAACCGTAGTGCTGTCTTATTACTGCTTCCAGGCCTACCGTTTATACTTTGAGAACGTTGTAGAGACACAACGATATTTTAAATGAGAGCCATAAAATTGTTTTGAGACCAGAGAACAAGCCTGATCTGGTCGAAAAGAACTCAGGAGTGAGCAGATTCTCGAAGCAGAAGTTGAGAAGTGACGCAGTGACCATGGGTATGCCCTTGAATGTTAGAGATGGATGTCTTGTGCCTACATCTTTTTACTGACAGGAAAAAACATACCAGTCCAGGAGCTAATATTAGACAAATCATACTTTAAAAGGCACATCTTCCCAGGAGTGAAGGTAAGTAAACTCTGACATGGCATAATAGGGAAATGGCAAACTGGCTGCTGCTTGATGTTAAATTAAGAGTATTTCTAAAAGACACAGTTTAATCCAGTTTTTTTGGGAAAGTCTACAATACTTCTCTGCAGGGTGTCAGGCACGCTGGCTGTAGCAGTTACTTTTGACTGCAGAGTCCATGAAGGGCAGCGTAAAACGGCACTAAATAAAAGTAACGTGAAGAAAATTAGGAATATTTAGGATGAATATCAGTGATGTTTCTGTCAGTAAGATAAATGGAAGCTTGGTTTCTGAGACATTTAAATGTTACCTGATTAAAAAAAAACCCAAACAACATAACTATTAATTATCTGAACTGGCAATCTGGAATATATTGGATCTGAGCACTTTTATCATCGCTTTATAAATATTCCTATTTTCTCACCTCCGATTGTTACATGTAAGGAGAGACCAGCTCATGAAAATGGATCTCTGAAAGAGCTCAATGGTGTCATTACATGAGCGAGTGGGAGTTTAGTGCTCGAACGTACGTAACTTTCGGTGAAGGAGATGGAAAATGCGGGAGCGGAGGAGATGGCGCTTGGCCATGCTGTGGTTCCCCAGGGGGGCAGCTGGGAGGACTCCTGAGCAGGGAAGAAGAGAAAGGAGGCCGTGGGAGGGTGAAGAGGCTGAGGGACATCCCAACTTGATTTTATTTGCCTATTTTATCTGTACACTGGACCCCAATTGGCATGTTTGAAGACAGTGATGGGGCTCCCTATTTAATGGACAGGAGATCCAGGAAAGAGAGACCAGGGGTAATAGGTGGTCGTATCGCCCTCCTCCTCATCCACAGGTTCAATCACTTTAACAACAGACTTTTTTGAAGGAGGTGGGATCGTTTATTAACTGCTCTCAGCAATGCTGAAGCTGTGTTTGGGGCTCCCTGAGAGTGGTGGGGCCCCCCGAGGTCCATGAGGGCAGGGCCTGGCAGTCCAGGCCCATCGCCATGGCCAGGTCCACTGAGGGGAACCACGGTTAGATGCAGCCCTGGGGTGGCCACACTAAAACATTTTGGACTGTTCCAGTGGGTTTTTTGGCCTTAAAGCTGGCAGAGGTGAGACAATGAGGCCATTGACCTCCTTGACCATCGCAGCATGTTTCGTTAGCTATCGTTCCGTCCCACCTTGTCAACTATCACTCTGTCCCACTTCCCCAGGCTCCCAGAAAAGCCCCTCATGATATTTCTTCCCACCTTCTTGGAAGACTGCTTGGTGTACCCCCTGGTTTTGTTCCCAAGCCAGTTTACAGGGACAGATCACAGGATCACAGAATCACAGAATGTTCAGGATTGGAAGGGACCTCAAAAGATCATCTAGTCCAATCCCCCTGCCAGAGCAGGAACACTTATGACTGTGAAGGGGATGAATTATAATTTTGGGAGGGGACAGCTAATCAAGTACAGAGAAATAGTCTCATTCCTGTGATCAGCAAACTTGTGTTGAACTCAAAGTGTATCATAAGCAGCAGCTGATTATTTTCTGTTTGTGATTTACAGCTGTTTTTGCAGCAGCTGTTCAAATTTTAAACGTGTTGGGCCAAATTCTGCGTTGGCTTGCACTCTGTGAAGTTTTGTTGAAGCTAGCGAAGTAACAATAGAGGACACAAATTGATGGTGGATATAGGCATTGTTCATCTTAACTGTGACAGAAAGATAATTTTGATTGGGCAGATCCTTTAGCTTTCCCGTGGGAGGGCACTCTAGTTAAAATGTGTTGTTTTCCTTCATCAAAATATTAAAAAACAATAATTAAAATAAAAAATGAAAATTATTTTCCTAATGCTCCAAAGATTTGTCTTCAATATAGTATCATAATCTGTCATTCTACATCTTGTGCTCCCATTTATCTTCTGTGAGCTGGGTTTTCTGCCAACTACATCTAACACAATTCACCGTTTTCCTCTTTCCCCTCCTCTCATTTTTAATTCTCTCATTAGAGGGGGTCAGGCTTCAATGTTTTCCAATTTTTCAGCAGTCATTTTTACAATATCTCCCCAGGACAGTCAGATACTGTTCTGTCAAGACTTTTCTTGGTGACTCATTTTTCTCCTGGAGACTATTTTGATAGAATTATTTCAATTGATCAAAATACGTGCATAACTATTAGACTGTAGTTGCACAATATTCTGCATGACCAAATATGCTCTGTGTCCTGGTGCATAAACTTCTGTATTTATGTATCCCTAAAATACCTTTGGAGTGTTACAGTGTGCAGTGTAGATATCCAGTGCCTCAGGATGTGTATGCCAATCTTGTTTGTAGGGGTAGCCTATTAATATCAGGGATATCCTTCATTCCTCTAAAATACAACTTTTATTTGCTCTTTATTATTACTGTTCTGTGCTCTGTCGAATACTTGGTAGCTGACTCACATTTGACATCTGTTTATAGATTTAAATTTTGCAAAAAAATCTCTAGGAAAAAATCTCAGGTAGAAGAAAAAACAGAGCTTTGCCCTGTTTTCAACATATTTGTCTTTTTCTATCCCAGCTTCTATGGTAATCATCTGACACAACCTGATTTATGTTACAGACCTTTGTATCCACAAAGGTGACTATTTTGTCTTTTCAGCAATTAAAGTTCGTTGTTAAAGAATTTTAGGAGGTGGTGCAGTTATTCCTTTGTGCTTTTCATGCTTACTTCTGTAATTATTTTTTAAGAACTTCCAATATTTGTAAAACGCAAAACAGGATGATGAATACATTAGTGAAAGCTCTTGCGTATTCCACTAGATGGCACACAAACATTTGCAACCACTGCTGCAGCTTTGCAAAATACCCCTCTGTTAGTTTTGCATGAATTCTAATAAATAGTATTTTAGGATCAATTTTCAGCTTAATGAAGGATTGGTGCAATTCAACCTTTTGATTTATTTTTGAAAACATTTTAAAACTAGAAAGAACAACAAAAAAACGTGCTATTGATTGTGTGACTTTGGCTCACAAAAGAGAACTGAAGTTTAAGCACTTAACATTTTGTATTTTATGCATTTAACTTTTAATCAAATGGGATATACCAGTGGCAAAATAGCCACAACAGAGAGTTTTCAGCGTAGAAAATATGTAGTGGCATCTATTTGCTTTCATTCGGAATAATAAAATTTACACAAACTGTCTTAGAAACTGCACCAAAGGAAGTTCTGCAGCCCTCTTGTACTTCATAACCACTTCAGCTTTTCCCTTTCGGTGTTTATGTACTTTCTGGCAGTTAGTCAACAATCTACAATGTTTAAGACAAGAATCATAGAATCATAGGATCATTTTTGTTCAAAAAGACATTTAAGATCATTGACTCCAACCATTAATGCAACACTAGCACTAAAACACATCACTAAGAACCTCCTCTCTGCATCTTTCAAACCCCTCCAGGGATGGTGACTCCACCACTGCCCTGGGCAGCCTGTTCCAATCCCTGACAACCCTTCCTGTGGAAGAATTTTTTCCTGATATCCCATCTAAACCTCCCTGGGTGCAACTTGAAGAAGGTTCATTTGAAATAAAGGCAGCGCATAGACTAACTATAGTATCGGAAGATATGAAGACATGCTTCCCTGGTGAGGATAAACCAGTGGAGGTACTGATACCAAAAGTAGCATCACAGTTTAGAATAAATACCACAAAAATAGCTGCATTTATTAGATGTGGTAGATCAGGTGAGAATCAAGACAACACCTATCATTTCCAGTACTGAAAAAAAGAAAGTAGAGGCAGGATGAATTCTATCACATGCCGTCTGGCTGGGAGTTTTTTTCTGTCAACCAAATAAGTTTCTGGATCTGTTACTTGTCTGATTTCCTAAAGTAGAATTTTTAAGGGGATGGGAAAGAAGTGTCCCATTAATCTTCATTAATCTTGCCGTAGTTGGTAATCTCTCAGGGACAAACTGTAGCTCCCATCTTAATCAGATTAGATTATCAAGGGTTAATTAGTGAAAAGAGACCTGTCCCCATCCTGATCCTCCCTGCAGTTCACCCAATAAGCCCTTCCCCAAATATTTAATATTATTGTAATTTTATACTTCAGGGTGGTAGTATTTTAGTGAAAAAACAGATGATTTCAACTACTCTTAAACCTCTGTTTTTCTCTGCAGTCAGTGGAGAGAGGCAAGCTCTTGGTGGAGGGGGCAAATCGGAGCACTAAAGTTATTCTTCGTCTCTGAATTGCTCCCTAAAGGAAACTATTGACTGAAGAGGTAACCTGAGGAGACTGGTATCCTGAGGCTAAGATTAGTCTTTGCAAATATTCCCATTAGATCATCTGCTCTGACTTCCTGTATTTCACAAGCCTTTGAATTTCACCCAACAGCCTCTCTATTGAGTTCAATAACTTGTGTTTAGATAAAGCATATCCAAAAAGACACTTATTCTTGAGTTGAAGACGTTAATAGAGAGAGTGTAACCACTGCTTCCTTTGTTGGTTTGTTCCATAGTTAATCATCTCTGCTATTAGACTTTATGTGCCTTATTTCTTGTTTTAATTTATATGGCTTGAGCTCAGTACACAGCTGCTTGTTATGCTTTTTCCTTCTTAACTAAAGAATCCTTTAGTTTGTGGGATTTTCTCCTAAGGGAGCTATTACAATCGAGTCAACACTCTATCTTCTTTTTGATAGGCTGAAAGGATTTTCCTTTTTGTAAAGTGTTGTTCTTCTTCTTCTGTCCAGTGCTCATTCTGGTCTTCTCTGCAGGCTGTGCGGGTTTTTTCTGCCTTCCCTTCTGTCTGATAGCAATCTTAACTGGGCTGCATTTGGAGATAAGATCGGTCTATCGTAGTCACTGTTTTGCTCCAGTATTACACTCATGGTTCCCTTTGAATTATGTTTTCTCAGTGATCCTTTAAGTCCTTTCACGAGTTACTGTTTTGCAGAATGTGGTCCTCCACTTTTCAAGTCTGGCCCAACTTGTTCCCAGTTGCTTGGCTTGATCCACCTTACTCAACAGTGCAAAATCTCTCTGTCTGTCTGTCTTGCCTTTACATTTACCATGCTTCAGGTTTTTGTGTAAGCTACACACTGTATCAGCAGCAATTTTTTCATTTAGTTCCATGTTATCAATGACAATATCAGTTGAGCTACCAAACCTTGCAGCACCCTGCTAAAATCAGATGAGTGCTCCTGCTTGCGTGCGCTCCTGCATTATATAATATGGCTATAGCATGTACTGATGTATATGTCCTGTCCTTATTTAAAACAAGACTCAACAATTTATTTGCTTTTGGAAACTGTTTTTTGGAAGATTTAGCCATTTCTGAATCCCGTGAAAGGAGTTTTTCCTAGGATTGTTTAGGCCATTAAAAAAAGCTGCCAGGCTTTCTATAGAATCATAGAATCATTTCAGTTGGAAGAGACCCTCAGGATCATCGAGTCCAACCATAACCTAGCCTAACTCTAGCACTAAACCATGTCCCTAAGAACCTTGTCTAAATGCCTTTTAGACACCTCCAGGGATGGTGACTCCACCACTTCCCAAAGTCAAAACACCCTACAAAAGTCCAAAACTATCCAGTTACAGATAGAGTGGTGACTTGATTATAAACCAATTTAATAATCCCATCAAAGAATGAAGTAATTTTTATTTAACAAGACCTATTTTCTACAAAACCATGTTGACCATCATTAATTACATTCATTCCTTTAATTTTGTATTAATTGAATCCCACATCAGCTTATTAGCTTTTCCATTAATTTTCCCTGGGTTTTTTGTGATGCTTACTGGCCTTAAGTTACCTGGGTCATCTTAGTTGCCCTTTCAGAAGAATGGTACAATATTAGTGCTAATTCAAGTTTTATCTTATTTCTCCAGATTTTTAAATATATAGCACTAAATGTCTTTTGCTTAAGTTTTCCTTCATCCCACTATTTTTCTTAACTGTACATAACTAGCTGCTTTGTATTCCAAGTATGTGTATATTAACTGATGGTGCAATATATTAATGTTTTTATTTTCTATAATTTTGTATGTCTTCTGACTGCTGTTAATGAACACAGAAATTAAAAAGAGCATTTCCCTAACCCCAAACACTATGCAAGTATGGAAATTCAGTTGTTTTTTACTGGTTAGAATGAGAATTAAGACATTCCTAATTATTGTGGGTATCTTTTGTGCTACAAACTGTTGAAAATTAATCCTTTTATTAGGGCTGATTACACGGGAGTCACCAGATGGCACTATTGCAAGTGTCTTGTTGAGTCTTTTGTCTGGAGGAGGCTATATTAAAAAAGGCCTTGAAAGTTCTACTTAGTTGTTATTTGTTTGTTTTTCCCTTACCATAGCACAGCCCAAATCTACTACAAGATAAATATTTTCTCACAGGCACTGTAGCAGTCCAAAGGTTTTGCCTATTAACAAGCTAAATATACACTCGGACTAGGAACCTCACAAGAACCAGGCAGCCTGAGTGGGACTCTGACGTTCTTCAATTGTCCAAAATGTTTTTGGAAAGTAAGAGTCATTCTGTGGAGGGAGGGAAGTTTAAGCAGCTGCTGCACGGTGTAGCAACATTTAAAGCATCCTCAACTACGAAATTACTGGGGAAAACATTCTGTTATTTGCTGCTCTGAGTCAGACAGAAAGGTAGGGACATTTATAATGCTTTGTTATCTGCATCGACAAGAAAAAGGGGGAGTGATAAAGTTATTTTAATGTAATGCAGCTTCTGATGAAGTTCTGAAAAAGGCCACAAGCCAACATCAAATCTGACACATAGGGAAGTGTACCAAAACAGAGAACTGCCAAAGACAGTGGCAGTAAAAGTGTGTGACTGTGTAATGAAGCTCGTACAGCTCTTACACTGATTTACCTGTCAAACTGCTCGTTGTTGTAAATCAATATAAAGCATAAACTTTGCAGAAATATATGGAATACCATTGCAAATGCACATGCTGCTATGGTGGGGTTTGCATTGCATGTTTCCTACAAAATTATTTTCATGTGTTAGTAAGGCTGTGAATCTAGCTCCACTTCTTTAGATCCTGTACACTTAAGCCTTATTTATTTATCTATTTTGCTACTCAGTACAAGAATTATGCCTGGTTACACACATGTGAAATATACCTACTTAATCTTTATTTTGTAGCATACATATTAGAAGCGTGGAGCTTAGTGTTTGACACTTATTCAGCACCTGTTTAAACACCATTAAACTACTTGACGCTGAATGTGTGATAATATTTTCTCAATTAAAATGCCTGCTGGCATTCAGGAGAATAAGGATAATCAGTTTTAGGGGCAATGTCCCCATAAAACACCTGTCCAGGTGTAACCTATGCCAGTGAAGCAAAAAGAAATTGTATCTGTATTTATCAAAATGCATAATCTTTGTATTTTATATATTTCTTTAATGGTTTAAATTAGACACACCATGTTCAGCATATTTTCCCGAGGAAATATTATTTGGTACGCTGGCACTCAGCAAATCCTTGTTCATACAAAGCAAAGCACAGGAATGTTAGTAAAATACATTTAACATAAGCTTCAGGTTTGTAACTCATGTCCAAAATATTTGCCCTGTAAGCAGCACAGAGTACGGTTTCTTTCACTAGAAGACGAAGGCCTAACCGATGCTGCCAGACTTGTGCAAGTGTTTCCTGGAGTGCAAATGTTTAAGGTGGAATGTTAAACAAATACTTAAGTTGCTTCTGTGAGCCTATCCATAGCCACTTCAAATCCCAGTTCACTGGCTTATTATTCTTTTGGTCTTGTTTTCCACTTTTTTAAGGAGGCAGTCATATTACACACCTGTGATTTTGCTACATCTCCTTTTGCAATCTTTACACAAAGAGGTAAGAACTGTTATTAGAACACAGTGCCGGACTACGTACCAAAAAGAAAAATCCCTCGTTATTCGTGTCAGGAGCAAAGGTAGGGGGAATAACTCATTTTGGGGCCACAGCAACTACCTAACATCTCCTGAGTAGTAGGAATGACCCTCTATCTTACTAGGCGCTGGCTAGAGTTTTCTGGCTCTCCTGTATGTATCTCAAATTGCAGGTTTAAATGCATTGATGAATAAGGGCCTTCAGATAAAGGTACAAAGGTGTTTCAGATACTATGGAGATAAAAGCCACATGTAAGTGCTTCAATGGATTCTTTGTCTGTAGCCACATTTTTCCCCGTATCCCTTGCCAGAGATAATCATAGTCATCTCACTCTTTGTGTTCTTTAGTGGTCATTTACATGCCATCCTCACTACACTTTTTACTCAGTTATGTGCTTGCTGTTGCTAGGTTGAGGATAATATTTCCTCAGGCCGCAGCTGAAATGCTAATCCATATAGTACTACTGTCACCTCCAAGGTGGATTATTGTAATTCCTTTCTGGTGTCTACCTGATTGTAAAACTTCACAAGTTCTGTTTTACATAAAATACTGCAGCTGACATGCTTATTCATCTTAAACCAAATTAGCATATCACTCTGGTCTTTTGATCCATGCTACGGCTGCCAGTTAGAGTTGTGCTTCCTTCTGACACAACCTGGGATGCATTGACGCTTGGTGGTGGATTCCAACTACAAGTGTTAACACAAGCATGTAGCTTAGACGGGAAAATGTTGCCTTGTTCCTTTTGCACACTTTAAATTGCCCATTTCTTTGCTTTATGTGTATGTGCTAACACTTCTAACAGCCATGTTTAAGAATAATTAATACATTCCTAGATAGTAGGAACTAGAGCAGACTCCTCAGGCATTCTGATTGAAGTAAAGTGTCCTTTAGCTACAGAAAGTCTTGTAGGGTGCTCTTCTAAATGAGGCTTTTACTAGACAAACAGGACCCTGCTGTTTTGATAGCAGATTGAAGTGTTTTCATGAATTAGAACATAGGAACTACGGGACTACATAACCCTGTGTCTGCATGGCTTCATATGGAATAGCACAGTAAGGGAAGGAATTCACAAGCAGCTTTACCCAGACTCTATCCAGGGTTTGGAAGTCCTTAGCAGTATAGGGAATGAAGCTCAAATGTCATTTTCCCTGAAATGAAAATAAATCCATGGTGAGTAGTACCACTGAAGCACAATGCTGTTTATATCTACAGGAAAACAAATATGAATTTTGCTATTGAGAATATAACTAATAAACTACTATTATTTGAAGTGAACCTATTTAAGAAAGTTTGATGATAAGGAATGAATGGCTCAAAGTGTTAGAGGATTCTTTCATACCTATATAGCCCATGAAAGCGTGCATCTAGTTCCTGATTTGGATTACAATCCTCTCTTGTATATATATATATGTTTTTCCCTTAGGAGTTACAGAAGGATTCCCATGCACTTGGATAGTTTGGGAGGGAGACTCATTTCCCTTATGCTAGACCCTAACTTTGCAGATATTTAGCTCGGAGATTCACCTTGTCTAACTTCACATTTGTCATAAGGAGGTCTGCTACTCAGCTAGTTGCATCAGGCATGTTTGTTTGTTGGTGGAGAGATGTATTTTTGGGGCACAGTCTGTTTTAGACTGCTGTTACGGATAAATCAAATTATATTAATCTGCTAATTATCTAGATTAAATTAGACACAGCCTTTTATTATTGATCAGATGAATTCCATTCTTAGAGACACAACTACCATTTTTCATGCAGTATTTTTGCCAGGTACAGTGGAACACATCTTATGTACAAATGTTCAGATAGCTGAGGACCTTGTACTACAGATATCTGAAAGTTATCTGATTTGGAAAAAGTCAGTAAACCACACAGTAGTTAAAAGACACCAAAAGAAATTCTCAGCCATCATTATCTTCTGATAGCTGTTCAATGCTTTCACCCTACTTGCAAGGTGATTGCACCTGTATTAGGTAAGGAAAAGAATAAAACCCCAAGGCAGAGTGCCTATATACATGTGTGTACACACAGTAAAAAATACATGTTATCTGTGTACATAATACTGTACATTTTTTATTCTACTCTATAGATGGGAAAAAAAGTGCAACACAGAGGGTTGTAGTAACTTGGTATACAACGTGGGTCACATTCTCCTTGTCTTACATGAACATACACATGAATCTTGAGACCTGTTTTTTGGCCTTCTCTAGTAGCAGAACTAAAATTAAAGAGCTTCTTGCAGTCCTTCCACTATTACTATTATGCTGTTAACCTCAGCATACTTTAGAAAACTGCATGATCCTGCAGACAGTATTTTTATACTTCTTTTAGGTATAATTATTTGAAAAATTGAATTGATGTTTAGCTTGGAAAAATAGTAAAATAGACTTGTTGTTTAGTAAAACAATTACATTATTTCTGTTAGATTGGCCATGCTCCATCAGTAGCAAACATTTAATATTTTGCTTTCTTCAAATAAAATTAAACAATTATGTTTTCTAAGCAAGTACAACATATCATGTTATTTGCCTATTAAGTTTTCTCATATGCAGTGCTACTTAATGATGAAAGCAGAGGAAGACCAAAAAAGTAAGAATTATACATGTACTAAATCATAGGTTGAAATTCCTGAAATGTCTAACTTAAAGAGGTACCACTGGAAAGTTATAATGTGTTTTTTCTTAAATAAGCACACATACACATATATGCTTAAATATGCACCAGATAATTAGATGTCTTTGTACTATGACATAAAGACTGTAGTGCACTTAAACAGCTAATGTTTAGCCTGTTTGCCATAAATATTAAATCTTGATTTATTCATAGAGCTGTGATGAAATATGAACATGTATGCACACATATGTACCACCACTTATAAAAACTGATATACACAGTGGAATATTCTAATGGGTTGGTCCTCTGTTTATTCTCAAAATTCTTTCCCTCAGGCTCCATTGCTGCTACTGTACCATCTCAAGTGGATTTGAATTTGAAAGCATTCTGTAGTTTTGAATGTTAATGGATGTCATTGCACTATGCTCTACCAGGAGGAAGAATATTACTATCAAATAAAAAGACAACAAGTTCTGAGGAAGATGTTTTTTAAGTCATAGCTCTGATAAAAATAAGGATGCTTTCATTTTTGCACATGAAAACAAATTAATCTTGCTGTATAAACAAAGGAAATGTATTTATTTATGCAGAAAGCATGCTAAAGCTTGTTTAAATGTGCAAAGTAATGAGATGAAATTATTATTGGTAAGAAACAATACTTCATATTATGTTAACACCCTGAACAAGGTCAAGACCTATTCTGGGTTTTGCATAGAATGAAATAAAATTATTCCAGCTTTTCTTAAAATTTGACTTATGCTAGTAATGAATATATATAAAAAATGAATATCTAGCCAGTAATCTATCCTCAATGAAGATTCAGCTAAATCTTTTAACAGAAATTGCTTTTTGGTTCAGCCTATTTGTTTTAAATCTAGAACTCTGTTTGAGATCTTAGAAGAAGGCAATTTTTTATGGAGATTGCAGTGTAACAGATGAAGTGATAACAGTGTTTGTTTATGTAACATTTGGTAGAAGGAAGAAATCATACCAAAAATATCAACAAGTTGTATGCTATACTGTAAATCATGCTGTACACGTTAAAAGCCCTGACATATCCTAATGAAATTTGTCTAAAGTAGTTATATTCAGAAACCAGCACTAGGATGATGACACATAGGTCATTCATTTGGTTTTTATTTTCTTTTCTTTCAACTAGTCTTTCTATATTATCACTTCTTTTTTTCATTTTTTTTTTTAATTTGATATTAAAAGGTAGTGCAAATTGTTAGCCATCTTGTGTTTCAAGAGTTTGAGGTCTGAAGATTTTAGTCCGTACTTTTATGAAGATTTCTTATTGCCACAGACAGTTCTCCTAGTATCTATGACATTATGAATGCAGGTAATGCTCATTGTTGAAAAAATGTAAGAATTATACCTTTAAACCTCACAAATATGAAAACTAAGCTGTAAGAGAAATCAGAATAATTCAGGTTTTCTGGAAGTTTTCAAAATTATGGCAGGGAAAATCTAATAAGATTCAATGTGTTGCTCACCGAGATGAGAGAAGTAACAACGATCCGAGAACTTTGTGTGCACCTTGGCATTTACATGTAGTGAATAAATGCTGAAATCCGTAAAACGTTCTGTTCTGCTTATTTGCTGGTAAAAGCCTGGGCAGCTAATGGTTCAGTTATTCAATATATTAAATAAGAAGTTACGTAAGTATGGTTTTCCAGCTCTCTCTCTCTCCTTGATCTTTGAAGTGTGTCACTCTTTCATTTTGCCATTCAACAGCCTGACATGCAAAAGCTTTGTTCAGACAGTTTAATTTAATCACTGCCACTGGTTCAACAAGATGATAAAATCCCCTGTGCTGTACAACATCCAACATCCAGCTCACTGTTATCTGATCCTGTTTGAAGCTCCTCTCATGAATGTATGCTGATAACACAAGAACTCCAAACGTGTCATAAACAATATATTAATACCCTTGATTGAATTCCATTAGAATAAGAACGAGATGAAGTTTAGGCCGGCCAGGCAGGCCAATGTAATAAAATGTAATTTGGACTAATCTTTCCGAAGAATGCCTTGTGTTTGAAGCTGACAGTCTCCCATCACAAGCAGAAGTAATTGCTTGTTGAATACACTTGGAACTCCTTTGAATTCTGGCCTTTGTACTCTGGGCACCTTCCAGGTGTCTCCTGCTGCAGACAATCTCCCCTTTTGTTTCAGTGGAGAGATGACAGGACTGCAAATAATAAAATAGGCAGTGTTTGTTTTAATGAACGGCGGAGGTCTGGATGGAATTTCTAGGAGCTTAAGACTAGAAGAGGGGCAGAAACAAAGCAAAGGACTTAATAGGTAACGTTAACTCACGTAATCTGTTTCGTTACATTGAACAGAGAAGAGTCAGGGACATATTTTACTCAATGCATGCCTACAGATATTGGAGACTGTATAGGGTAATCTGTCTCTGGAAGAGCTCATTTCATGACGGAGGAGCAACACCAAAAATGTTTTGAGTCAAAGAACTTGACTGGTTTAAACTGTAATTTTAGTGGTGTGTAAATGTGTTAAATTGATATGGTTTACACGTAAAACATTTTATTTTGCCTTTATTAATTAGAAAGAATCTCTTGGGTTATTTCAGAAGCAGTAAACTAAAGAATGTCAGCACTATTACTTTGTTATTAATTTGTTTATTTGTAGCAATTACTACTTTTTATTTAAAAAATACCAGATACTGACAATATTCTTCCTGCTGTAGAAAACATATGAAGGCATGGATTTTAGAAATGTTTAAAGAGAAAAATAAAATGGAGAAGACTGTTTAGAAGAGGAAATAGCTTTGGGGTTTTTCCGCCTATTTTCTGTTTAGTACTGCTTGGTCACTTCTAAATCTCAGGAACTGTGGGATAAGGCCAGCCCAAACCACAATGTCATAGGAGACTGGGTGTCTGGACAGTAGCCAGTGCAAAAGGGTTGCAAGTTTATCCACAGATCTGTTCAACGAACATTTCTACTGTACTCAACAACGCTTTACAATCTGGTCCGGTAAATGTTTTCTCAGTCCTATTTCTCTAAAAAAAAAAATCAGAATTTTGTGATTGTGGTTATGTAGCGAGGCTATTTGTTCCCTGCCCAAGAAACGTTTAAATCCAGATGAGGAACATGATACTCCCACTGTGGGAAGCTGGGCTTTGACTTGTCCCTATTAGAAAGCAGACTGCTGCCACGAGAGCTCTACCTCGTAGCCCAAATAAAGAATTTTCATTCTGCTGCTTGCAGAACTACTCTCTCACATGCATGCTGTTCTAAATCTGCCTCTGCACTGAAGAGATAGGTTGGTACCATTTCCCCATACAGACTTTATTTTTTTCTACCATTTACTGAGTGCTTAGCTCTGTTATGTGAAGACCAAAATATCAACTGAGACCACTGAGATTGCTTTTGTGGAAGTACTTGACCTAGACAACAAAACTCAAAAGCCTCTCGACGTCTTGAAACCCTGCTCCCTCTTAGCAGTTTGTACAGGTGGAGTAAATTAACTTATTTTTTCTCTCCCTCTGCCATAACCGTGGAGATGCAATATTGTCTTTGGCAGAAGAATAGTTTCAAGGTTGTTCTGTTTGTCTCGGCAAATACATGTAGTTCTTAATGCTATAATGATGGCACTTTCACCATTTCCTACTCTCTTTCCAAGAGGCTGCAAAACTCAGCTACTTGAGGACGGGGATTAATTAAGCTGCGATCTTAATTTGGAGCAATTTAAAATAAATACAGCTGGCATCGCACACAGATAAACTCTGATTGTGACAGAATTGTTTTCTGTTATATCTCAGCTTCTTTTTCGGCTAGAATCTGCCAACACATATGCTTAAGTTAAAACCTGTGAAATCAGCCGGGCCTCACTGCGTTCAGTGAAGCTGCTTGTCTGTTTGGGGGAAGCAAGTGCAAAATGTTGGCAGTATTAAGACCTTCAGCGCTGCATTTAGGATCTTTGCG
The DNA here is from genome assembly GCF_036013475.1 of Columba livia. Lineage (NCBI taxonomy): Eukaryota > Metazoa > Chordata > Aves > Columbiformes > Columbidae > Columba > Columba livia. The sequence continues at coordinate 43,958,849 of NC_088602.1, read as the reverse complement.
ATATGCACAACATACATCACCTGCCATTAAAATATGTTTCAGGAAAGAAATCTAAAGATTGATTGTTTCTTCAAAAATGACTCAAAAAATCAATCAGAACTGTTTTAGAAATATGCCTACTATGCACCAAGATCTAGTTTTCTTTTTTTTTAAAAAACAAAATTTGTCAATCGATTAAAGAGGAGACAAGTAAACAAAAATGAATTGTCATTCGTGTTATTTTATTAGTGTCACATGAGATTACAGCATATTATTGACTATAAGTATATTTTACCCAAGGAGACTTGTTTTAACATGCACAAATCAAGATCAATACTGGATATGCGTTAATTTTCATAAAAAGCTGCGAGGTATTTTTTTTTTTTACAAATCCCATGATTATATTTATAGTTCTATTAAAAAAATTATCATTGTGACCAAATGAGGGCCTAGCTAAGCTTTAATTATTAAAAAATGGATTATTATTTGCATTGTTGCTTACTTTCCCAGGTGTACTGTTTACTGACCAAATGTAATTTATGTGCTCACCCAGTTATAGAATGAAGTTATATCGCCTGTGCAATTTTTGCTGACTTTGCTGCCTTAGCTTGCTTTATCAATTCCTTTTTTTTTTTCATTAGAGATCACATATAGTTTAAGAGCTGTAATCTGAAACCTTACAGCTCTAGTGGATACTTAAAAGACTCAGTGATACACTTTGAAACCTAGTCAATTGGACAGCATTAGCAACAGCAGCATCTAGCCATTAGGCTATTAGGATCATTTGCCGAGGCACTAAAATTAAATATAGGGACTCTAGCAATTCCCCAATTATATTGTGTTAGTATAATGGCAGTGAAAAGGATATTATTTTAGTCAGCTCAGTGCCACTATTGCAAGAACCAAGATGCGTTCCATTTTGTGGATGTAGACATGTATTGGCCAGGAGACTTTGACATTAATTTAATTCCCTTTGCAGGCAGAATAGATCAACACCATGGACAAGATTCAAATCCTGCAAGTCAACGGTAGCTTTCACAGGCCCCAGGGGTTTGTTTGTTTGTTTGTTTTTGTTTGGGTTTTTTTTGTTTATTTGTTTTTTTGTCAGCATTTAAAATGATACATGTAGATTGAAATACCATCTAGAAAAAGATTAATATTGAGGAGGTGTAGTAAAGGGAGCAGAGTCAAGTGAAGGAAGTTCTTTGCCTCTGTTAGCTGGCTCCTACAGCTGTGACCCTTTTGGTTCACCCTCCCCCATGAAGCTTATGTCTTCACAGACCCCTGGAGAGAGATTCCAGGGAACAGAGAGAATCTGATCCAGAATCATAAAAAAGAAAGATAAGTGGAGCTCTGGCACAGGGCTAGGAGTCAGCTATAAACACGTTTCATCTAGTTTTGAATTCTGTGCGGTCTTCTGTTGCAGTAAGAGAGAAGGAAACTATTAGAAGTTCAGTCATTGTGGGTTACTTGTATTTTCCAGTATACGCTGAAGCCAAGTTGTACTAAAATTAAGTGGTGCAAATAGCAATATAAGAATGGTTGTATCATACTGAAGCAGAAATCCCATTAATCCAGTTCCAGCACGGCTAAAAGCAAGTGCCCGGAAAAGTGCATGCAGTGATACGTGCCTTACACTGATTTGCAACTCCGGAACTTTTAGATATAACAGTCATGTTTTTGTCCTTGCTAGACTTTGATTTTTCCTTCATTAGTTTCTCCATTTGCTTTTTGAACCCATGTAACCACTAAGCATCCACAAAATTCTTGTGGTTAAGTGTTCTGCAGATTAAGTATGATTTATGAGAAAGAAAAAAAAGTCCTACGTTTGACTGTGTGATCTGCTAATTTCATGGAAGGCTTTTTCCATCTTTTATTAAGAAGAAAAAAGTGGAATTGCTTTATTTTTCCATGCCACTTAGGATTTATAGACCCTGTTTCATATCTTTTCAGCACTGGAGAATCTTAGTGTATTTGCATGGGAACTGTTCTGTAACTTATCTTTGTAATTCTTCTCTGTTTTTTAGTGCTACTGTATTCTTTTAGACACTGGGGTCCAGAGCTATGTGTACTATTTGGGATGTGTACCCATCAGTGTCTTAGCAATATTACAGTTTTGCTCTTTTCCTTCTACAACTTGTAAGTCCAGAAGCTTATGCTTTTTTCCAGTTGTACTAGTTAGTTAGCCTAACCATTTTATTATCTCTGTGTCCAGAACCAGATCATGGCCACAACAGTGCTATTAGTAACATCTAACATACATTTATCTGAGCATAAGATGATGTCTTTATATCTGTATTATTGGATTTAGATATTTGCTGCGATGCTGACAGATATTTTTCACCAACTGTTCCTGAATTAAGAAATAGCACTAGTTTAGATTTTGTTTCAGTAAAAAATAAAAACATCATAGAAGAGCTGGTCTTGGATCAAGCAATCACTATTTGATACAAATGAATTCAATGGAGGGAAAAGCTGAAGTATATCCATAGTGGAGTATCCTCAGCTAAAAAATACAGCCTTGAATAATCTCAAGTTAACATAATGAAGTCAGTTAAATGTGGATTTGGGCAGTCAAATCTACAGGAGACTTGAGATTTCCTTTGGTTAAAAACGCAAAAATTGGAGTTTGCATGCAAAGAACACAGGGAGACATGTAGGAAAATCTCCCAATCTGACAGGAAAGATTAAGTATCTTGAAAAAAATAATTTAGGGACCAGCAGAAAACGTAAGTGATATGTAAAATAAATTTTCAAGGAAATAAGCACAAAGAGAAAGTGAATTCTGAAAGCACAGGAGCCATTTTCCCAGTAGTAAGTACATGTGTAATAGCAGAAAGCTGGGCTTAACAACTCCTGTCATTCCTTCCAGTTCTGTTTTCCTTACTAGTGCTGTTATTCCTACTTTTCTATTGCTGCTTCACTCCTATACTTCTCACCTCTGTGACACTCTTCCTGTATTGCTTATTATTATTATATGCTATTATTTCAACACTCATGCAGGTTAGGCATCTGTACTAAATTTTAGCAAGGCGTTAACTTTCTTCTTTCAATCCAAAATAATTTCTTTGCCATCTTGTAGTTCTGTGTCATTCTTCATCCTCTCCTTTGTCACTACCTTAATTCAGTAGCTTAAGAAAATGTATTCTTCTTTTGTCCCACTTCGGTCTTCTTCATGTTGGTTACAATTGCTTTCCACATTAATACTGTAGCCAACAACTTTTTTTATTCTGGTATTTGGGAATATTGTCTCAGAAAATCTTTTGTAAAACACATTTGTCCACGAGATGATGCTTTCTGAATGCTACTTTCATTTCTAACCTTCCCTTCCTCAAAATACTTGAGAAAATACAGCTTTCTCATATGAGCAGTCATCTCTCCAAATTGCATTGGAATAAAAAAGAAAAGGTGGTGGGGGGGAATAAAAAAGACAGTTTTCGTCAGTTTCAGCTAAATGAAGAGTTTCTAGAAAGAAGCTTTGAAAGACTTTGTTGAAGTGGGGAAGTCCTGGAGCAAGAGCAAGAACAAGGGGAGATCTGAGACAGTGAGATGACCCAATGTAAGAAAGTGCCCCCCCCCAGCACGTGAAACTGGGCACAGGGTGAGTAGCTGAAAGTGATGGGGTGCAGGAGTTACACTAGGGACTAAACCTACTCTGGTGCTTTTTAAAGGGAGCTGATGTTCAAGCAGCAACAACAGAAATCTGGATTTTGACCTTGATTCTTCTAGAGCATTTTGGTCAATTTTCAAGGCACTGTGCGAAAAAAGGACTCTTCTAATTCCTAAAATAGCAGGTTACTTTTTCAGACATTTGAGAGCAAGGCATTACTCTTTCTTTGTATTTACAGTACGTTACAGCTTGACATATTACTTAATGTTTTAATCTGTCCTGAGATTGTGAATGGAAATGGTGGGTGGCAAAGCTATAAGGCAAGTTGAAATGACATTCTGCTGCGGTGTGGATAAGCAGTATGCTTTCTATTGTTTGAAAATTTACAACAGCTCTGAGTTTTCACGAAGTATGTAATCAACCTGTGGAGCAAGGAAGCAATAGAAATGTCTGGATCAATGTTTCTGAGTTTAGTGAGGGGTTTTGGAAAAAGAACATGGGGCTTTTCTGTCAGGAGAGAAATATTGCCCTTGTAGCAGACAGCTTTTTGTGACACTTTACAGCATTATTTTTCTCTTCTTCTCCTTTACAGTGTAAAAATAATATTTCTTCCTACAAACACAAGTCAAGCATATTTTCTAGAAAAAAGCTAAATTAAAACCCTTAAAAAATCAAAACGAAAATAAAATTTAATGGCTAATGTTTATATACAACGTTCAATATTTTTCTGTCTACCCTTAATGGGCTTGCCAAATCTTCAAGAGCAACCAATGCAAACCTTGGAATTATGAAATTAGTTCAGAATAGATCAATGTACTGTGGTAACAGCAGTGGATTTTTCTTCATCAGCAGCTGAATCACACTGCTCACATTTGCCACTTGGTAACTGGATTAAAAAAAAAAAAGCCGGCAAAACTTTATTGAGGTTTTTGAACTCTGTGCAGA